>NC_029777.3:10311574-10383142 GCF_000817695.3 Arachis duranensis | reverse complement strand
TTTCTCATGTGCAGAAGATGATAAAATTAATTTAAGAGCTAGCAAGCAAGACAACCTGTAAGATGTCACTTCAATGGTGAAGAGAGTTTTAATTTTCTTCTTCTTCATCAAGTGGGTGTTTGGTGGTGTTCTCTTGACTTAGCTTGTAGACTTGTAGTCATTGACTTGGTGGAGTATATTGTAGCTAAGAACTATTGATCTTTAATTTCTATGAACAATTACAAAGGCTTTAATTTGTTAGTTGTTTTTATTGTGTTATGTTATGTCTATATAAACCAACTACTTTGGATCCTCAATTGCAATATATCCTTGATCTTCTTAGCTTCTTTCAACCATTTCTCCATTTTTCTTTCAAATGGCTCAGTCCTATTCAACTGTAAAATTTTCTTCCATATTTTCTATCATTCTCTACTCATTATTAGTGCTACTAATTGCTGGCACGGCCACAACAGGTTGCTCCATTATTCCTTAATTAATAAGTCTCGTATTTATCTATATTTATATGTNTCTAACAATAGAATTGAGTTTACTAGTATATATAAGAAAAGTTCGTTGAAAATAATATTTAAGTTTTTTTCTTTCATTTTTTCTTTCCAAATATATGACCATATATAACTTCATTATTTTTTTATGATCAAGTTTGTATATGAATTCCATTCCACATATGAGATATATAGCTAGACATACGAGAAATAGAAGTAGATAATAATTTTCAGTCTTTTAAATATTGAGAATGTTTTCTCTGTCTCTATTTCTATAATCAAATAAATTTCTATATATCTACCATGATAAGTACTATATTAACATGTCTTCATTAGAATACTTATGAATATAATAACTTAAAATTAATTTAATATATTTAAATAAATTACATACTAATCTACATTTTATTTATTATTTTCATGGAAAGACATACTCACTGTTAAATTTTAAAAGATAAAAATTTATATGTAATTATCTTTATTTAAAATTTATAATTGAAAATTATTAGATAATAATTTAATTAAATTTATCAAATCATTAACTATTAATTTTATGAAAATAAACTGTTTATAATGGAGTCTTTACTTTTTCTAAAAAAAAGTGAGTTGAAAACTCAAGTACAATTAATTTCATATAAAATTGATAGTTATTGGATAATAATTTAATCAAACTTATCAAAATTATTTAAACATTCTCAATTATCAACTTCAGATGAATAGCATGTTTAATGTTCATAAATTGAGGAGTGTGATGTTATGTTTGCAGAAGCAACAGGTGTATGCTATGGAAACATGGGAAGCAACTTGCCATCGGCACAAGAAGTGGTTGCACTCTACAAACAATATAACATTCCAAGGATGCGAATCTACGCTCCAGACCAGAATGTTCTAGAAGCCCTTCGCGGCTCCAACATCGAGCTCTTCATGGACATTCCAAAGGAAAATCTAGCACCCTTAGCAGCCACCCAGGACAACGCCAACCAATGGGTCCAGCAATACGTAAGAAACTATGGAAATGTGAGGTTCAGATACATCTCCGTTGGAAACGAAGTCAAACCAAATGAAATTTATGCGCAGTATGTGGTGCCCGCCATGAACAACATCCAGAATGCTCTAAATGCTGCTGGACTTGGTAACCAGATCAAGGTTTCCAACACCATTGAGACCGGTGCTTTAGGACAATCCTACCCTCCATCGCAGGGTTCCTTTAATGCTAATTACAGAGCCGCATATCTTGATGGTGTTATAAGGTTATTCATTTCTACTTCAATTCTATCTATTTCTTTCGCTCTTAATTTAATTTTATATAAAATTGATAGTTGAGTCGATATTAAATAATAATTTGTCAAATTTATCAAATTATTTAATATTTTTTAGCTATCAATTTTACATAGAGTAAGTTAAAATTAAGTGAATTTCATTTAATAATTTTTTGTTATTAACGTGTAGGTTCTTGGTGAATAACCGATCACCGTTGCTTGTGAATGTGTACCCTTACTTTAGCTACTTCTTCAACCAAAGAGACATTCGTCTAGACTACGCACTTTTCACCGCTCCTTCTGCTTTGGTCACCGATGGCTCCCTACATTACCAGAACCTCTTCGATGCAATCGTCGACGCCACGTATTCCGCGTTGGAGAAAGCCGGCGGAGGCTCCCTGGAGATAGTTGTGGCGGAAACTGGATGGCCCTCCGACGGCGGTGTGGCCACTTCACTGGACAACGCAAGGACTTATAACACCAAGTTGGTTGAGCATGTGAAGCTTGGGACTCCAAAGAGGCCTGGCAGACCCATTGAGACCTATGTTTTTGCCATGTTTGATGAGAATAATAAGAACCAGTCACCGCCGCCATATACTTATGAGAAATTTTGGGGGCTCTTCCTTCCAAATAAACAGCCCAAGTACCCTATTAATCTCAATTAGTAGTCGAACTTATATATACATTTAGTAATAAATAAGATCCAGAATAATAATAGTTAATCGAAAGTCATTAGACGATAATTTAATCAAACTTATCAACTTCACTTGAAGTTAACACTTGAGTTTCTGTAATAAGATTCATGATTCCAGAAAAAGTAATATCATATACTCCATGATAATAAAAATGTTTTGCATCTAAGCATTGTTTGTTGTTAATGATAATAATTATAAATATGTATTTATGTTTGGCATGGAATAAGAGAAGTGTATGTTGTTGTCTTATGCAACACTTAAATGGAATGTTTTCTTATGCATAATTAGTAACTTTTTGTTATATTATATAGGGCAATTCACCTAAATAAATTATTTCATCTTCAAAATTACGTAAATACATTGTTTCCAAATATCTATGAAAATCGCTGCTGGCAGTAGTGGTTTCCAGAAATACAGAATCCGTTGCTGCCAGTCGCGGATTACGTTGAGTTGTGGCAGCATGAAAACCGCTGTTGCCTGCCGCGGGCATGATTATGATTGGTCATAAACTGCTACTACCAGTAACTGTTTATGTGCATTGAGACATGTGTGTAAACCGCTAGAGGCAGCAGCGATTTACGTTGAGTATGAAAACAAATAGTAAAACTAATCTTTATCTTAAAAATAATTACAAAATAAATAATTAATGGTATATACTATTTAAATAATATCATAAATAAAAAAATTTAATTTATCATTTCACAATATAATTTAAAAAATATAAATATGCATGTAATAAATTTTTTATTTGTATTTATTATTAAAAGTCAGACTAAATTACAAATAAAAAAAATACAATACTCAAAGTATTAAATTATATAAATCAAGACTATTTTTTTTTATTCTCATCTCTTTTAAAATTTATAAATAATAAAATAATTTATTTTTAGCCAAAAGTTCACTAAATCATATAATTTTCTCTTTAAAAATCATTTCATTCTCTTTTATTTATATCAATCGTAGAAAGGAGATTCGGAGAGTTTGGAGAGTTTGGAACATGAGTTGTGTTCTTTGCTTCTGAATTGCATTTAAGGTTCTAGCTAAATGATTTTTTTTTATTTGTGCAACTTTGTTGTTTTATACCAAAAAATAAAAATTATTTGTATTTTATAGTTGATTGATTGGATAAATAATAGTGATAACATCATAATTTTGATGAATAAAATAAAAAATATAAATATGCATGTAATAATTTTTTATTTGTATTTATTATTAAAATAAGACTAAATAGCAAATCAAAGAGTGAGTATTGACAGAGTACTAAAATGTATAAACTAAGACTAATTTTTTTTATATTCATCCATTCTAAAACTCACGAATGATAAAATAATTTATTTTTAGTAAAAAATAAGGTGGAGCAATAGAAAGGTGCTACAAAGATCATGAATATTGTAGATACCAATCAACCCCTAGTCATTTTTGGCAAGGCCATCAATAATCAAAGGATTCTCCACCAATCCATTCCTCAGCATACTCAAACGACTTGTTTATAATTGCCAGCACACTTGAAGCATAATTTCGGAACAGCTTGCCATTTCTTTCTAACTAGATTGTCCAGACAATAGCAAAGAACCCAATGAACCACCTCTTTCTATCAACCTTCCTTGCTAATAAGTTCGTCCAGCTTTTAAAGTGCTCCTTTAGAGTACTTGGTAAGGACCACCTCCTTCCAAAGGCAAGTAGTCAAGTACACCACACCTGCCATGTGATCTCACAATCAAGAAACAGATGAAAGGCAGTTTCCTCAGACTTACAACATAGCACACACAAAGTGTCATTCTGATCAATAACATGTAGTCTGCCCAGTCGGTCCTTAGTATTCACCCTTTCGATCAACACAAACCAGGACAAGAGCTCAATCCTCGGGGGACGAATCTTTTCCATACAGCACTCGTGAAGCTATAGCTTGTGACTTCCTCCGGTAGAACTTCCGCATGCAGCGCCTGGACAAAGGGCTTAGTTGAATAAACACCTGTTTTATCAAATTTTTACACCACGCTATCCTCTCTCTCAGTTGTGGGCTTGACTGGCTGTAAGGTCTCATGAAGTTGGTTTACTAAATCCAACTCCTATTGGAACAACTCCCTCCTCCACTGAAGCTCCAAATCTAGTCATAAAGACACATATTAATATAATTAATTAAAGAGTTTAAATAAAATTACTAAATTTAAGTTTTTGGATATATTTATTATAAGAGAGTCTCTTCTGAAATAAAGATAATTGTAAAATAACAAAATAAGAGGTTAATCATTGTTAGAGTAAACTATTAAAATAATATTAAAAAAGTTTTTATTCGGACAAAAAAAATTTTAAAAATATGAAAGACAAATTAACTCTTAAAAAATTATTAAATTTGATAAAACTAATTGAATATTAACTAAAATCGTTTCCGTTAACTAAAAGCATTGAGTGTTAACTGACGAAATAGCTGTGATGTGGCATTAAGACCCGTTTGAAAAGTTTCAAAAGTTATTTTTTTTTAATTTTTAACTTATGAAAAGTAATAGTATTAATATCTAGTGCAATTTTCAAAATTAAATTGTAACTTTCTAAGAAGTTATTTAAGTGCTTATAGAGAAATTAAAAAAAATAACTTCTCACGTGATAAAAAGTTTTTTTTATCACATTTCTTTTGAAATAAATACTTTTAGAACTAAAAAACCAAATACAAAATAATTTATTTATAAGCTACTTTTAATATAAATATTTATTGTTTAAGCTATATATCTTTTAAAAAGAATTTAATTAAACTGTTTACCCAAACTAGATCTTAGTACTTAATTACACAACATTATTAATTATTTTGAAAAATAAAAAACCCTAATTCAAAATTTTGAAAATCCTAATTTGGATATCTTTAGTGTTTTACCACCACCTCCTCCCACCACACCCACTAATGCCACCATTAATCCTATCTCTAAATCACTATCAACTCATTTTTCTTCTCACCTTATAAGATTGAAACCATCACTTCCTCAATTTAGAGGAATTTGATTTATTTATTTATTTATTTTTTGAAGTGCAGAGAGCTCAACACCGCAAGGTGGAGCGTTGAAAAACAAAATAAAACAGCTAACAACAAACACCTTAAAGTACCTAGCAACCCTAGTCATCTTCAGTATTGCCATCAACAATTAAAGGGTTCATCCCCAATCCATTCATCAGAAAAACTAAAGGACCTGTTTATAATTGCCACCACATCTGAGGCTTGATTTTTAAAGATTTTGGCATTCCTTTCTTGCCAAACTGTCCAAATAACAGCAAAGAGTCCAATAAACGACCACTTCCTCTTAGCCTTTCTCGCTGAAACATTCGTCCAACTTTCAAATTGTTGCTTTAGTGAACTTGGCATTATCGAAATCCTCCCAAGAGCAAACAGCCAAGCACACCACACCTGCCAAGTGATCTCACAACTAATAAATGAAAGAGACTCTACAAACTTATAACATAGAGCACGCGTATTATTATTCTGGTCAAGGACCCCTAATCTACACAGTTGATCCTTAGTATTCGCCCTGCCAACCAACACAAACCAAGAAAATAACTCAATTCTTGGTGGGACAAAACCTCTTCAAATAGCACTAGTAAAGCTATAGCTATAGATTTCCTCCAGAAGAATTTCCGCTTGCAACACCTGCACAAAAGAGTTAGTCAAGAAAATACTTGACCTATTAAATTTCCATACCACTCTATCCTCCCTCTCATTTGTTGGCCTAACTGATTGTCAACTCTCATGAAGTTGGTTTACTAGCTCCAACTCCCATTGGAATAACTCTCTCCTCCATTAGAAAGTCCAAATCCACTCTAACCCATTTCAAACCCACAATCCCCTATAACATATCCTTTAAGATTTGAGACCAAAAAAAGTCTTGGGAACACATCTTTTAATGCTCCACTAGGTAACCATCTCTCCTCCTAGAATCGGATTGTTCTCCCATTCCCCAGATCCATAGACAAGCCTCTGATCATCTTTTCTCTCACATGTGGCTCCCTGATTTGTAAAAGGTAGATATCCTTCCATGGACCCCTTCTCGTTGGTATAGGCTGGGCACTCAACATCTCAAACAGATTCATGTGATTGCAGGAGCAAACCACTTTTTTCCATAAGGGACAGTCCTCTTTCAAAAATCTCCACCACTACTTAAACAATAGAGCTGTATTCTGAGCCACTACATCCCCAACCCTCAAACCACTTGTTTTTTTCGTAGCCATCACGAGATCCCATTTCACTAGCGGCATCTCGTTCCTCCCATCCTCTTTACTCCACAAGAACCGTCTTTGTAGAGAAATCAACTTCTCCGCCACTGCCTTAGGCATCTTGTATAAACTAAGATAGTAAATAGGAAGACTATTAGGAACAGACTTAATGAGAACCAGCGTACTCACTTTATTGAGTGTCTTTACTTTTCACAGACTAAGCTTTTCTTCCACCTTGTCAATCACAGGTTTCCATATCCTCACAAGCCTCAGATTTGCTCCCAGAGAAATGCCCAGGTACTTGACTGGTAGAGACGCTTCCTTACAGCCCAACAAATTACACATCTTCCGTGTCCAACATCGCTCACAGTTAACTGGAATAAAGCTCGATTTCTCAAAATTAATACTCAACCCATACATCATCTCAAAACATCTCAATAACCATTTGTAGTGTCTGATAGAGTCCTCCTCAGTAGGACAAAACAGGATAATGTCATCCGCAAACTGCAAGTGTGATAGCTCAATATCATATTGACCAACCAAAAGCGGAGAGGTACGTCCATTCCTCACCGCCTCTCGCCGATCATTCTATGAAGAACATCAATAACTAGCACAAATAGAAAGGGAGACAGAGGATCACCTTGTCGAAGATCCCTTTCCATTTTGAAAGGCTTAGAAGAGGAACCGTTTATAAGAACCGACATTGATGTAGAGCATGCACACTCCTTGATCTAGTCCCTTCACCTGATGCCAAATCCCATTTTGTGTAACAAAATATCCATAAACTCCACTTAACCCTATCATAGGCCTTCTGAAAATCCATTTTAATAATTGCTGAGCTCTTTTTCCTTGACTTCAGCCAATGCACAGTTTCACAGGCAATTAGGGCCCCATCATGTATTTTTTTGCCCTTCATAAAAGCACTCTGAGAATCCCCTACTAAACCTGGAGCCTTCCGCATCCTCCGAACTAACACCTTAGATATGACCTTCTACACACTGCCCACTATACTAATCGGCCGGAGATCTTTTATTTCTTTGGCTCCAACAAACTTCGGTGCTAACGCCACCCAGGTGACATTCGAATCCTGAGGTAGTGTAGCTGACTGAAAAAATCCCATCACAGCTTCAGTGAACTCCCTTCCTACTTCTTCCTAACACTTTTTAATGAAATGCATATTGTACCATCGCTATCTGGTGCCTTTATTGACTCACAATCCCAAACTGCATCCTTTATTTCTTCAACAGAGGGCATCAACTCTAACTCTGTTGCCTCTTCCTCACTTAACTGCTTTACCAGCCCATCTGGAATCCTATGTTAGTCGATGTCTCCTGATGATACAAGCCCTTATAGAAACCACGAATAGTAACTTTGATCCTGGCTTGATTCCTTACTAACCTTCCATCCGTGTTTCCAAAATTCTCCCTATGCCATCTGCCCAGCAAAACCGTCAAAGCCTTCAACTTGTCTATGAATTGTATATCGCCTATGCTCCTCCATTCCTCCTTCACCATCCTCAAGAATCCCTCATGAGTAAACCAGGAGTCCAGGCTCTAAAATGGTCTCGGTCCCCCCTCTCACCCTTGTGGCATCCACAATCAGTGGACAATGGTCTGACAAACCTTTAAGTGCTCTTTTTAGCCTTATTTCAGGAAACTCTTCTATCCACTCCAGGCTAACCAGCGCCCTATCAATGCAACTGCATGACTGGCCTCTGAACCATGTGAACATACGATCAGATAGTGCTAGGTCCACTAGCTCTATATCCTAAACCCAGATAAGAAGCTCAAGTCTTCCGATACAACAAGCTTTTATTCCATTGTGTGCGCACCATATACTAAACAGAAAGCACAACAGAAATCGTATTTTACCAGCACTCCATCCATACACAGGCATCTATCTCCTTTATAACAGTTGTTTATCTTAAACACCATTTTATCCCACATCAATAGTAGGCCACCTTACGCACCTTCCGCTCCGAAAAACTCCCATTTAACTGTATCATTTTCCCAGAGTTGCACTACATCAAATTTAGTCAAAGCCGCTTTCTTAGTCTCTATGATGCCTAGCATATTCAGATTAAATTTTCTCCTAAAGTTCTTCACCATACTCAGCTTTCCTAATGTAACACCCTATCATGCAGAGTCTTATGCTTAAGTCATAAAAACAGAGATGGCAAGGTATTACGACCTCTAAAGTAAAAAAAAATTAGTACGTATAGTAGTGTGAATAACGATTATAACTAGGAGCCTTTGAAGAAAAAGAGGTAAAACAAAACCGTTAAATTGAAAAGTGCAACACTCCAATCGATAACATAATGTAACGGACAAGGACAAGCTAAAACGAGAATATATATACAATAGAGTGCCAAAAACACAAATATCAAAACTCAAGATCCGGTTGCGAAGATAACCGGTCAGAGCATAGAAGTATATACATGTATATATAAAGCAAGGAACCCAAAGGAAATCCAAAGATGAAATACAAAACATATTCTCCAGCATAAAAAGTATCTAAGTGAAAACATAAAACCAAAGTAAAGTCTCGAGAACCAAGGATCTTCACTAATCCAGAAGTCTCCAGCATGCCTCAGCGAGAAGCCTCACGACCTGCATCTGAAAACCACAAAATCCGCATGGGTGAGAACTGGAGGTTCTCAGTATGGTAACAGTACCCACATATCTAACATGTAATGTCCTGGGAAAGCCGAAGGCAATCCTAGAACTTCCAACAGATAATTCAAAGCTTATAAACAGATTAAACCATAAATGGCAACTGACTAAAGATCTTCAATCTAACTAACATTCCCCTTTTTAATTCATGCAGACCTCCCAACCGCCAGCAGTAATATAATATGACAAACACAATTATATCAGACAAGGAGATATACAAATAGGAAACAGATATGACATTTAGACAATTAACAGGTAATATGCAGTCAATTAGGCAATTCCAAACATTTCACATAATATGCATATGATGAATGCCTATCCTAATGGCTGATGAGTCTCATCTGTCGGTTATAAAGCCAACCCGACAAGTCCTGGTAGCTAACCGTTGGACTGTCCCTCTGTCGTGCATTCCCAACTCAAGTTATTCACAACATAAATCATAATTCATATCCAACACCCTCACTGGTGTATATACACGGGGGCGAGCTCATCCGGAACTTTCACAATGTCTGGCCACACTTACGACATAGGGTCAGCAGAGTATCGAGTCTCCACCTGGAGCACGTGGTGGCTAGCCACTGCTTTCTCCCAGAGAAACTCGTATCTCAGATAGTGGAAGTGCAACATTAATGCACATTTCATTCAATAAGCATATATGCAATCATACTCAGCCATAATTCAATAATGGCTCAACCATAATTCGGCAATAACTCAACCATCCGGCTCATAATTCAATCCATAACCAGCCAATTTATTAACAATTACAGCCCTTCGGCTCATGGCATATAAAGCACTTCCACCACCAACCTCCGTATCTCATACAATCATTTTTTATCATCATAGATTGTTAATTCTCCCCTTTCTTCATTCACAAGCTACCACATTTCCTAGCTTCTTCCCATTGCTAGGCTTATCATAATGATTTAAGACATAAGGGGTAAGATCGGAGGCTTAGAAGTATGAAATTTGGCTTTGAAAACTCAAAAATCAACATTGGGGTGAAAATAAGGTCACGCGTGCGCGTCGTCCACGCGCATGCGTGGAAAGCCACAAGTCATAATGAAGCGTATGTGTTGCCCACACGCACGCGTGGATAGGAGAAAAGCCAAGTGACGCGTGTGCGTTGGCCACGCGTACGCATGGGTGCATTTTGTGCCCCACGCACAAAACCAGCGCAAATCCCGAATCAACTCTCAGGAATTTGGCTGGGCAATTGAATAAGCACATCGACGCGTATGTGTCGACCAGGCGCACGCGTGGGTAGTGAACATTTGAAAATGACGCGTGCGCATCGGCCACGCTTACGCGTTAAAGTGCGTTCTGCCAAAAAAATTTACTAAGTTAAAAGCTGCAGAATTCACAGTTTCAAACCCCCAATCTTCTGACGGGCATAACTTCTCCGTTTTAAATCTTTTTTCACCTGTTCTTCAAACGGCATAAGCATCCTAGATCCAATTTCATTTCTAAATAAATTTGGCACAAATCGGGGATTCGGAGTCTAAGTTATGTTCCGTCAAAGTATGCCCAAAAATCTCATTTTCATACAAAACCACAAGGTGCCATTTTCAGAACAAACCAATTCCAACCCTTTTTAAAGTCAACCCAAACATACCAAAAATCAACCTCAAGCCTCCTCAACTCACACATTAACATTTTTATCAAATTCACAAACCACCATCCCACCATTTTAACCCATCTCAATCAAATAACTCAATTTCAAACACATGATCATGTCATATATTCTTCCTCATCCTAATTTCCAACAACACCATTTCCAATCAACCCTAATTACATCCAATCAATATCATCCTCACCATCACATGGTTTGACTCACAATTCAACCTCAACCGATCATCAAACATATATCAAAACGTGCATATCTCTCATGCATCATACCATCTAAACATCAATATTTATAATCACATATATGACCATACAATATATCTCATCCATTCAACAACATCAACAATTCAATTCCTATCTTAGAGCCTCTAGCCTAAGTTTTCACACTACATTACATTTTAGATACAGGAAACTGAGACCATACCTTAGCCGATTTTTTCCGCTCAACCCGGAGCACTTCCAAATCACTTTTTCACAAGCTCTCAAGGTCTCAACACCTCCAAGGATAGATTTTTAGCACACCAAAGCCCTTTTCCAGTCTTTCCAAAATTTCAATCAAGCTTCAATATTCACATACACACTACTTAAGCCACAATTATCATATCCAAACACAACAACTCAATACCCAAACATCATAAACCAACAAATTTCACTAGGTTTGTGAATCTTACCATACCCAAGAATCAAAGAGACAAGATTACTCTTCTCCTTCAAGCTAGTTGGATCTTTTAACATCAAAGAGCTCAAAATCTCAACACTTTTCACCCAAAAATTCAAATTTAAGGGCTGAGGAACTAAACTAAATCGTGGCTTACCTCAAGAAAAAATAGTGGGTTTTGTAGAGCTTCTTGCGGTGAACGCATGGCCGCAAACAGTGCGGCCATCGAAGCTCCGGATCAAAAGTTATGGTGGTTTAAAGATCAAATGAGAGTTAGAACTTTGGAAGAGTGTTCTTCCCCTTCCTTTCTCATTTTCAGCGTGTGTGAGGGTTTAGGGAGGAGAGAGAGTGCTATTTTTAGGGTTTTAGGTTTAGTTTGGTTGGGACAAAGGCCCAATATGGGTCCGATTGACCCGGTTTGGCCTGTTCGGTCCAATCTTGGACCAATTTCTATAAAATTGGTATCGAAATTCTTGTTTTAATCCCCTCTATCATATTAAGCCATAAAAATCACATTTTTAGCTTTCTAGAATAAATTCTAATTTATGGTTTAGTTAGTCATTAATTAACCGGGTTTTACACCTAATATTCCAAGAGCTAAAAATCATTTTAACGCATTTATACACACCTTTTTTCGATTTTTTGGACGACTTCTTCTAGCCTTCTCTTTCTGCTTAATTAGCTTTTTTTTTCTTCTGTGCTTGTACCTCATTCTGGGCTTGAAGTATTGCCATAATGTCATCGTCCTCATTATACTGCACTGCTCCAGACTCCACTGCAAGCTCCCAAGCCTCCCTATTTTCTTGTATTTCATTCGCCCATTTACTTTTTGAGGTTTCAATTCCAGCTTCACTTTCATCATCACAACAGTCATATCCCAAGGCCTCTATAGCCCTTCCAGCGTCATTGTTGCCTTGCTCCAATGCTGTCTCTAATACTTGAACCTCACCTGCACCTGGGACTTCATCTGTCGAACCCTTTATCGACTCTCCGTGTCCCTAGCTATTACTGTTACGACTTGCCTTGTCCCATTCCTTGCACTTGGATCATCGAGAGTCCATTACAATGTTCTCCCACATTTCTCACAACCATGTCACTATCACAACCAAGTCATGAGCCCCAGTTCCTCCTCTAGACCGTTCCACTGCTAAGACTCCACCTGTCCCCAAAGTACTCGCCCCAGCCAACCCACCAAAGTCGTTTCCCTACTCCTCTCCACCATTCGATTTTTGCCTCGCCTCGACTCCCCCAGACCACACGCCAGCAACTAGGAACAGATTTGCCAGCGACACAGTTCTCCTATCATCGACCATCACGAACCGAACTAGGCTACCATCATCCACCGCTGCCTGGCTCGCCCCCCTCGATCACTATTCGCCATCGCAGAGTTCTTCCTGATACAACCAACCGAGCTAGAAGGATCTGCACTGTTACTCACCTTAAAGCTTCCACCACATGACTGGTCCCGTCCCTCGACCGTAATGTCTGCACTGTCGTGGTTCTAGCTGCCATCATCGCAGCTCGGACTCCCACCCACACAAACCTCTGGATGCTCCATATAACCTATTAGCTCTTGGTTGCCTCCAACCCGCTTCAATACCGGTCCAGTAAGAGGAGCAGTTTGTCGGCCATTATGCTGCAAGCCCAACCGCACACCCTTAGGCTTTGGTAGCATAAAATGGCCCCAACACTAGTGAGAAGGTTATTGGGCTCCTTAGGACCCAAATCCCTCCTAGCTTTACTAGTAACATCATCCTCAGCCCCCACATATTGCCTAACGTAGTCCCAGGATAAAGTTCTTTTTGAATTAGCGTCCAAGCTGTTAGCCTGGGATCCCGGAACATCAGCGTTTTCCTCCATGGCATTAACTCCGTCACTTGCTGTACTTGACGTTTTAGAATTCAAAAATCCATTACTCCACTCATTCAAATTTTCAGGGAGAATTACAACTCTACCCTTCTGATGAACTTCCTCTCTAGCCGCCGGGACCAACAACTCCGCCTCTGCATCCCATCCCAGCCGCTGCATGTGGCATCAACAACCGCCAAAATTACTTAAATTATCCCTAGTTGCATAATTAGCTCCTATCATGAGACACCGACTTCCATCCAGAACCTCCTTCATCACACAATCCGCTAAGCCAGATGCATCGCTTCCTACCTCCGTAACAAACACGTCAAAACTTTCCCTTCCTACCAACACGCAAACTTTTTCATGAATGGTCTCAAACCTATACGTATCGATCAACACAGGTCCACTGCAAAACGGCATCCATGATTTTGTAACATCATCACAACTAACTACTTCACCCCACTGGCCACCAATCTTACTGAACGTGTCTTCTGACCATACCTGCAGCAGAACTCTGAAACATTCAAGCCACACTCTTCGCTTATCACATTGCACACGCTCATCCCATCAGCAAACGCTATAAAAGAATCGCAAGAGACCATCCATAATAGAAACCAGCGCTTCTTCTGCACTACGAACGCTATCAAAGGTCAACACAGCTTTGTACACTCCCATGTCACAGACTTTAACTACATAAGGCCAATCCATGCAAGTTGTCTCGTTTAACAAATGGAAATTAATAGGTTTTGTTGAACTCCCAATAATACTCCTCTGTAACCAGACCACATTATCCTATGCCACTATAACTCCTACTTCCTTTGTCCTACTGTTTCCGTGGTTATCCTTCGCATTTTCTATAGGTATCCTTCCTTCCCAATGATCCCTGGTCTGAGCAGGACATTTTCCTCTATCACCCACCTCTTCACCTGCACGCCTCTTCTCTTCCAAGTGATCATTAGCTTTCCTACGATCAACTTCTCCAGCACCTGTATTCCTCCTTGGATCTTCGACATCTATCGCCTTCTTTCTCTTATAACTATCCCTTCTGTACTTGACTTCCCCCACATAGATCTCCTTTCCTCTTAAGCGCACGTGATCCATATCTAAAGTTTCTTTCACAGCCCCTCATTTCGTCGTATACCGTATGAACGCAAACAGATAAACAACACAATTTCTCGTCTTTATTGAGAGATATATGTCATTAAACCTTCCCATCCAAAAAAATAACTCAAATAATTCTTTCTTCGAGATATCACCTGGTAACCTGCCCACAAATACGGTGAATAAATCCTCCAAACCCTTAGATTCTTATCTTATTCTTGTAACTGCCTAGTCCTACCCCTCCCAGTGTTTTTCTACCCTCCTCTCTCTCCTACATATTTATTGTACTAATCCATAAAAGCTATTAATTTGATTCATTTATTATATAACAAATATTTGTTATTAAACGTATTATAATTTTTAATTATATTTATATTTTAGATAATTATTTATATTATCAATATAAAAAATAATAATTTTTATTAATGTGATATTTTATAATTAGATACACAAATAAAAATATATCAAGAGTTTAATAGCATGCATAATGCAATTTGTCATTTTCTACGTTTTGAAAGAGATAGCGAGTGGCAATGCGTCCTAAAATTTAGACTGAATAGCAAAACTTAACTTAATCTATTGTTGTGCATTTTTTTTTTGGAAAAAATATAATTTAATTCCTAATTTTTTGGTTTACGAATATTTAAGTAATTTAAAATTATATTTAAGTTTATAATTTTTTTAAAATATGAACACATCAATTTTTAAATTTAATTTGTTCTATTTTAAAACACTTTTTATGTGTGCATCCGTATCAATTAGACTAGTATAACAAAAATTACGTTTGATTATTTATTAGATTTGACATATCCAAATGAACATGAGAAATTAATAGATCCAAATTTTTAAAAAAAATCAAAATTTAATATATTTTTAAATTTTTAAAAAATTTAAATATTCACGGATCAAAAGATTAATAAACTATTTATCTTTTTTTATTATATTCTCAAATTTAACAAGATAAATACTAGTTTATTATAAATGTGAGTTTTATTTAAATATTTATCACCAATTAATATACATAAAATAAAATTTAAATTTTAATACTTATTTAAAGCAATGAACAAATTAACCATTAAACCAATATAAATTAATCTATTGTTTTCACTTTGCAACTTTTAAGATACGAATATTAAATTTTGTAGCTGTTGTGATAAGTACAAAGGATGTGGATGCCCATTAATATTATAGGTGACTCAGTTTTTCTATAAAAGAATATTCATATTACCAAAAAAGAATTTACATTTAATAATGGTTGAAAATATAAACCATATTCATATATAAATAGGAGGTATGGTACGAAACAATACATAGCAATAACAATCAATAACAATATTTCTTTTCTCTCTTTACATTAAATCACTTCTATTATATCAAGATAATTATATTGGTGATCAAATTTTTAAGAAGTCTCAAGCAATAAATTTTCATTATGTCGAAACTCTCTCATCTTGAATTCAATACTCTTGATATATCTGGAAACAATTATTTATCATGGATATTAGATGGTGAAATCTATCTTGATTCAATGAATTTTGAAGATACCATTAAGGCTGAAAATAATACATCCCAAAAGGATAAAGTCAAAGCCATGATTTTTCTTTGTCGTCATCTTGACGAAGGATTGAAAAATAAATATCTCACATTAAAATATCATGCAGATCTTTGGAAAGACCTTGAAGAAAGGTATAATCATCAAAAGACGGTGATACTTCCTCAAACTCGATATGAATGGACGCACTTGCGTCTACAGGATTTTAAATCCATAAATGAATATAATTCGGCAATGTTTCAAATCACCTCACGAATGAAATTATGTGGGAAAAAGATATCTGATAATGATATTTTAGAGAAAACTTTCTCGACCTTTCATGTCTCGAATGTGCTCCTGCAACAGCAGTATCGAGAAAAATGATTTAAAAAAATATTTTGAATTAATTTCTTACCTTCTTGTTGCTGAACGCAACAATAAATTACTTTTAAGGAATCATGAAGCGCATCCAGCTGGCGCAACCCTATTTCCTGAAGTAAATACGGCAAATCATTACCCCAGAAGAGGTAAATGGCAAGATTTTGGGAACAAGAAAAATTATGGAAGGAAAAGGAATTATGTTCAAAGGAGAGGATCTCACCAAAAGTAGGATAAAGAAAGAAATATTTGGCAAAATAAATCAACAGAAGGTACGTGTTTCTGTTGTGGTGGAAATGGCCATTGGTCGTGTACTTGTTGTACACCAAGGCGCCACAAGCATATTTGGAAAAGGACGACAAAGGAAAGGAAACGAATTTTGTTTCAAATGATGCTGAAAATTCCACCACTCATTATTATGTATCTGATTTCTTTGAAGATTCTGAAGGAAATATTGGTCATTTAATCAATGATGGAATAGTTTAATATGTGGGATCGTTAAGTATCCATGTAAATAAATAATGTAAAGAATTTATTGTTAAATTTTATTTTCTATGTATTTAAGTTTCAAGTATGATGTATATAAATAATAAAATATTAATGTTTATATCATTAAATGTGTCAAGTTTTAAAATAAAATTTTACTATATGACATTATTTTTATTTACAGTGTTTCTTAGAAAAATAATTCCGATCAAGTATTCAATTTAACTGTGCATACTACTCATTTTATTATTATTATTATTATTATTATTATTATTATTATTATTATTATTATTATTATTATTATTATTTGTCTTTGAAGAAAACGGCAAGGATATATAACGAAGATGTATGCCTTGTGGATAGTGCAAGTTCGCACACCATTCTCAAAAGTGATATATATTTTACTCATCATGTGCCAAAAGAAGAATATGTTAATACTATTATTGGCTCAGACAATGTGATTGAAGGCTTTAAGAAACTTGTTGAGCTTTAAAGATATTCGCCGAAATGAATATCATATTGAGACTATGAATGAGAAAAATCATGAGTACTTATGTATCATAGCTCATGATTCAAATAAAAAGGTTATATTAGAAAAGTTGTCCTCACTTTTATCTGGGTTATATTATACCAGGATTAGTGTAATTGAATCACATGCCACTGTAAACCAGAAGTTTACTAGCCCAAATGAATTCATAACTTGGCACGACCAATTTGGTCATTCGGAAACAACCATGATGCGAAGAATTATTGAAAACTCCAATGGACATTCACTAAAGAACCAGAAGATTCTTAAATCTAGTGAATTTTGTTGTGCTGCATGTTCTCAAGGGAGGTTAATTCTAAGGCCATCATCAGTAAAGATTGGATTTGAGTCCCCTGAATTCCTATAAAGGATTCAAGGTGATATATATGTGGACCTATTCATCCACCATATAAATCTTTTAGATAATTTATGGTCCTGATAGACGCATCTTCGAGATAGTCACATGTGTGCTTATTGTCTTCTCACAACCTGGCATTTGCGAGATTACTGGCTCAAATTATTCGATTAAAAGCACAATTTTCAAAAAATCCAATCAAAGCAATTTGTCTTGATAATGCTGGTGAATTTACTTTCCAAGCTTTTGATGCTTATTGTATGGCTAATGGAATAAGTGTTGAACATCCAGTAGCTCATGTTCACACATAAATTGCTAGACCCTTACTTATGAGAAAAAATCTTCCAACATCATTTGGGGGCATGCTATTTTACATGCCGCAGCACTTATTCGTTTGAGGCCAACGAGTTACCATCAATTCTCTCCTATGCAATTAGCTTTTGGCCAGCAACCAAATGTTTCCCATTTAAGAATTTTTAGGTGTGCGATATATGTTCCCATTGCACCACCTAATCGCACCAAAATGGGACCCCAAAGAAAATTGGGGATATATGTTGGATATGATTCTTCCTCTATAGTAAGGTATCTTGAGATACAAACTGGATATGTATTTAAAGCCCGATTTGTGAATTGTCATTTCGATGAATCAAAATTTCTAATATTAGGGGGGAGAGAATAAGGTTCCTGAAAAGGAACTTAATTGGAATGCATTATCGTTGATACATTTAGATCTTTGATCAGGGCAATGTGAACTAGCAGTTCAAAAGATTATACATTTGCAAAGAATAGCAAATGAATTGCCTGATACATTTTTTGATACAAAAAGGATAACCAAATCTTATATACCAGCGAAAAATGCCCCAATTCGAATTGATGTCCTAGTTGGACAAATTGTCACCGAAGCAAGTACACGCCAGAAGCGTGGCAGGCCTGTCAGTTCCAAAGAAAAAAAATTCTCGAAAGCAAAAAGAGGTAAATAATATTCCTGTTGAAAAAGACATAGTAAAGACGTCTATAGTTGTCCAAAATTCTGATATAGTTTTAACGCCAGAAAACGTTCAGGTACCTGAAAATTATGAACATGACGAGATCTCAATAAATTATGTCTTTACAGGAGAGAAATGAGACCAAAATAAGACAATTATCAATGAAATATTTGCATATAATGTGGTATTAAATATCATGCATGAAAGTAAGGATCTTGAGCCAAGATCAGTCGAAGAATGTCGACAAAGGAATGATTGGCCAAAATAGAAAGAAGCTATGAAGGTTGAGTTAGACTCACTTGCAAAACGTGAAGTCTTTGGACCTGTAGTCCGTACACTAGAAGATGTAAAATCTGTTGGATACCGATGGATATTTGTGAGAAAACAAAATGAGAAAAATTGAAGTTGTACGCTACAAAGCTCGACTTGTAGCACAAGGTTTTTCACAAAGGCCTGATATAGATTATAAAGAAACATATTCCCCTGTAGTGGATGCAATAACATTGCGTTATTTAGTCAGTTTATCCGCATATCATAAATTATATATGCATTTAATGGATGTGGTAACAGCCTACTTATACGGCTCATTAGATCGTGATATCTATATGAAAGTCCCTGAAGGACTAAAGATATCTAAACCATCCAATGAATATTCATAGGGGTTATACTCAGTTAAATTGTAAAGATCTTTATACGGTCTAAAGCAATCTAGACAAATGTGGTATAATCGTCTTACTGAGTATCTGGCCAAAAATGGATTCAAGAATGATGATATCTGTCCATGTGTTTTCATAAAGAAATCTGCATATGGATTCATTATAATTGCTGTGTACGTTGATGATTTAAATATCATTCGGGCTCCTTAAGAGATTCCAACAATTATAAAAACTCTAAAAGAAGAGTTTGAGATATGAAAGATCTTGGAAAGACTAAATTTTATCTCGGCTTGCAGATCGAGCATACAAAAAATGGGATCTTTATTCATCAAACAACATACACAGAAAATATCTTGAAGAGATTTTACATGGATAAGTCACATCCATTAAGTACCCCAATGATTGTAAGATCTTTAGATGTGGAAAATGATCAATTCCGTCCTAAAGAAGAAAATGAAGATATCCTGGGTCCTGAAGTACCATATCTTAGTGCCATTGGAGCACTAATGTATCTTGTTAATAATACACGACCCGATATATCATTTGCTGTGAATTTATTAGCAAGGTATAATTCCTCTCCAACCAGAAGACATTGGAGTGGAATCAAACAAATCTTTTGATGTCTTCATGGAATGGTTGATATGAGATTGTTTTATCCCTATGGATCCAAGTCACAATTAGTTGGCTATGTAGATGCTGGATACTTGTCTGATCCACATAAATGGAGATCTCAAATAGGATACCTATTCACATATGGTGGTACAGCTATATCATGGAGGTCCACGAAACAGACAATTGCAACAACATCCTCTAATCATGCTGAAATACTAGCGATTTATGAAGCAAGTCGCGAGTGTTTTTGGCTCAGGAGTTTGATCCAATATATTCTGTCATCGTGTGGACTAATTGATCATAAGATAGCTCCAACTGTTCTGTTTGAAGATAATACATCATGCATTGCTCAACTTAAAGGCGGATACATCAAAGGTGATACAACAAAGCATATTTCTCCCAAATTCTTCTTCACTCATGATCTTCAAAATCAAGGGACAATTGATGTCCAACAAATCCGCTCAAGTGACAATCTGACAGATTTATTCACAAAGTCACTCCCAAAATCCACCTTTGAAAGATTGGTACATGAGATTGGGATGCGCCGATTTCAAGACATTAAATGATGTCAACAAGAGGAGGAAACTGTACTCTTTTTTCCTTGATCAAGTTTTTTTCCTATTGGTTTTTTTTTTACAAGATTTTTAATGAGACAGTCTTCATTACAAAAGATTTTGTACTCTTTTTCCTTCACTAAAGTTTTTTTTATTGAATTTTTCTTTTGTAAGATTTTAACGAGGTATAATCCTAAATGGTCATCCAAGGGGAATGTTGTGATAAGCACGAAGGATGTGGATGTCCATTAATATCATGGGTGAATCCGTTTTTCCATGAAAAAATATTCATGTTACCAAAAAAGAATTTTCATTTAATAAATGTTGAAAATATGAATCCTATTCATGTATAAATAAAAAGTATAGTACGAGATAATACACAATAATAACAATCAATAATAATTTTTCCTCCTTTTTTTTATACTCTTCTCTCTTTATATAGAAACAATAATATGCATCGTTGTCGCGCAGGCGCACACCTTAGACTTAGACCTCACCCTGCTGCATCCTACAATTGGCCTTTGAAAGTGGTTGAATGCGACAAAAAATGCTTGCTACTCGGGCCCACTTTACAATACATTACTAACGTGTTTCATTTTCAGTTTTTGAATTGCTAATTACAGATGTGGCTCTTTGATCGCTGAGATTAAGAATCAAAGAAATAAAGTGTTTTATCATCTAAATACTTCTATCCAACTGAAAATGAAACGCTAGCAGCTTTGATGTGAAATAATTCAGAGTTAAAATAGTTTAATAATTAAGTTGAAATAGTTGACCACACACCTTAATAATTAAGTCTTGAGTTTTGTTAATGAATACTTCTTAAATTAACAATTAAAAAAATATAATACAAAATATTTTACATAATCGTTTTATTTTTTTATAATTATTCACACAATCAATATAAAAAATAATTATTTTATGCTAAAATACGATTAGTAATCAGATGTACGAACAAAATTAATAATATATTAAAATTAAATTTATATAATCATATTATTATACTTATATTAAAATAAAAAATTTAAACAGTTTTGCTAACAATAATCTTTACAAAATACGCCTGAACTAATAATTCCTTTAATTGAACTTGCATTCGTACATTTGAATCTTATTTCTATAATTTGATTAAAAGGTAAATAAATTATATGTAGAGGTGATGAGACATAACTTGTGTGTTAATTTGGCATGGGATGTGCATGTGCCACTAAATCTATATCTGAATCCAAACCTGAGAGCGATGTGATGAGAGAACAATAATTGCGTTAAAAACGTGGAACCTTAACAGGGATATGAGAGAAGGTTTCTACATATATATTTTTTTTTAAAATGTTATTTATTATATATAATTTATAAAATGTTAGAGTATTAGCTGAGTTAGTGAATTAATTTTCTATTCTATTATGATTAATTAAAAGATAAATTAATTTTTTTACTCTAATTAAGGATGGCTTGTGTATATGCTATATATAATAATTTTATTCTTTGGAAAAACAGATTTTCTGATATTCATTCTCTAATATTCAATCTATCAAATTTACTTTCTTCTTTCATTCTTTAATATTCATATGCACATTTTTCAATCTTATTACTCAAGATTCTAATATGGTATCAAGAGTTTAGGTTCTTGAATTTTTTTTCGTTTCACCATGAAAATCGAACTCAACGACTCTACCACCAAAAAATCCCTCACTTTTATAGCTGACAAATTGAATGAAGACAATTATTCAACCTGGAGGTATCTTGCGTTACTCACCATCCAGAGTCTCGATTTGGAAGATCACTTAAACCCAGTGAAGATTCCTCCTCAATTTGTTACAAATGAAGCAAAGAAAACCGCTACCGAATCGGCAGACTTCAAGAAATGGCGTCTCTGAGACCTAACCCTCACTACTTGAATCGTGGCATCCATGACCACTAACTTCAAAAGCAAGGTCATATATCTCGCCAAAATTTCATCTGGTTTGGAAAAAGATTGATGATTACTTCACCGCCGCATCCTCAGCTCGCGTTCAGAGCCTCAAATCGCAGTTCAAGTCCGTGAAGAAGATGGGCACCGTACCTGATTATCTTGCTCAAATTCGAAAACTAGTAGATTCTCTATTTGCAATTGGCTATCAAGTTCATGAGGATGACCACATTCAAGTTATTCTTGATGGTCTCCCAGATGAGTACACTGTCTACAGCACTTCGGTAATGTCAAGATTGGGCTCCTTCAAGGTTGTAGAGGCTAAATCTTTTCTTTTGGCATTTAACAATATGTTTGAGAAACACAAGAATCCTGAAATAGCTATGTCGATGGCCAACTTCACTCAACCCTTCAACTTCAACAGAGGAGGAGGAGCAAGAAGAGGTAGAAGTGGACGAGGCTTTCGAGGAGGTGGGAGATTTGGATTCACGAATCAAAGACCCCAATGTCAACTATATGGTCGTTCTGGTCATGTGGTTTGGAACTGTTATCATCGATTTGATACATCTTTTCAATTAAATGTGGCTAATTCCTCTAATCAACTTCAAATACCGTATGAAAATTTTCAGCCACCACTTCCGTCTTCCGCCTTTCATCAACCAAGAGCTTATATTTCTACACCATCATCCGTTAGTGAAGCTTCTTGGTTCCCGGATTCAGGAGCAAGTCACCACATTACCCCAGACTCCAACAATTTACTCACTGCCTCTTCCACGAATTTTGATTCAGACCAGTTTTATGTAGGTAATGGGGTAGGTATACCGAGCTCTTCTTCAGATTCCTCTATTCTTTTTGAACCCTTTCACTAACATTGCTTATTGTCTGAATGATCTTCTTCATGTTCCTCAAATTACACAGAATCTATTAAGTGTTTCAAAATTTGCCTTTGATAACCATATTTATTTTGAATTTTGGCTTGATTTTTGCTTAATTTGTGACCAGGATACCAAGAACCTACTCCTACAAGACAATGCTAGGAATGAAATTTATACCTTAGATAACCTTAAGATCCCAAGAACTTTGACTACTAGTTCTGAAATTATTTGTAATAATGCTACTTTTCAACAACCTCAAACTAAATTCATTGTAATCAACACTGTGCCTATTTCTGATTTTAGTAGTTCACATGTATTAGACTCATGTTTGGATCCGGCCTTTAATTCTCCAGAAAATAAAAATAAAGATGTACAATTATGGCACAAGAAGTTAGGCCATAGTGCTATTCAAACTATTCTTATTGTTCTTAATCAAACTTATAATTTTTCTGTTTCTGCTACTAAATTTCAACATGTATGTAAAATATGTTCTATGGCAAAGATGCATTGCTTACATTTTTCTGTCTCTGAAACTTGCTATACACAGCCCTTACAACTTGTTTTTGTAGACATTTGGGGACCAGCCCCCATGAACTCTAGAAATGGATTTCGATACTATATAGGTTTTGTTGATGCATATACAAAATATACTTGTCTTTATTTGCTAACTAACAAATCACAAGCATTCGTTGCATTTTAAAGTGGTCACAAAAACAAAGCAATACAATCGGATAAAGGTATGAAATTTCTTTCAAAAGATTTTACTTTATTCTTGGCATCAGAAGGCATTTTACACAGACAGTCTTGTGGTTACACACATCATCAACAAGGAAGTGTGAAAAGAAAACATAGGCACATCACAGAGATGGACCTCTCTTTACTAGCCACAGCTTTCTTGCCCATGAATTTCTGAAAAGATGCCTTTATTAGTGCAACTTATATCATCAATAGACTCCCTACGAAGGTATTACAAGATATAAATCCTTTTGAGATGCTGTTTAATAAAAAACTAGACTATAATTTCTTTAAAATTTTTTGTTGTGCATGTTACCCTTTCTTAAGACCATATAATAAAGTAAAGTTTGGATATAAATCAGAACAATGTTTATTTTTAGGATATGATGCTAATCACAAAGACTATAGGAATATGGCAAAAAATGACAAAATATATCTAGCAAGATATGTTAATTTTAATGAATCTCTGTTTTTTTATAGTATTATGTTTTCTAAGTTTGATTCCTCTTCTAATAAGTCTGAATCTGTAGCATTGGCTGAGAGTCCTATTTTTTATATCACTCCACCAACTAATACAGCCTCCTTCCCTCTTTCCTCTTCAACTAGTACATTGTCCCATCAATCTCTTAGTCAACCCCCTCGTTTAAAACAACCTAACACTTGTCTATCCACTCCTACATCTATATCAAACACTTTATATGTATTTTAACTCCACATTCACCTTCTAGTACATCAGATTCATCTATACCAATTGGCGACATTGACATTGTCTTACCCCCTATCTCTCCAACTCCATCCCCACCCAATAACACCCATACCATGGTAAATCGTTCAAAATCTGGAATTACTAAACCTAGAGATTTAGCTACCACAACTACTTCCAAACCTACAACCACTGATTTGATACACAACATCCCTAAGATTGTAGCTCAACCTCTAGCCTCTCCACACTGGAGACGAACCATGGACATTGAATTTCAAACACTTATGAAGTGTCAAACATGGACTCTCAAAGAACCACCCCTAAATACTACCATCATAGAAAGCAAATGGATTTTTGCCATTAAAAAGGATCAATTTGAAAACATTTTAAGATACAAAGTTAGGCTAGTTGGCAAGGGCTTTCATCAAACAGAGAAAATAGATTATGAGCAGGTTTATAGCCCAGTTGTGAATTCTAGTACAGTTCAAGTTATTTTTAGTATTGCTATCTCTTTAGGTTGACCATTACGACAATTTGACTTTAATAATGTGTTTCTCAATGATAAACTAGAAGAAACTGTCTATATGGCCCAACCACCAGGTTATTCTCATTCAAATTCATCCTTAGTTTGCTGTCTAAACAAGGCTCTTTATGGTTTGAAGCAAGCTCCACGAGCTTAGTTCAATACCTTGGTCAAAACCTTAGCCAAATTTAGATTTAAGAATGCTAAATCTGATATTTCTTTGTTTATTAAATATACTTCCTTTTCTGTTGTTTACTTAATTGTGTATGTTGATGATATTATCATAACTGGTAATAATATGAATGAAATTAATACTCTCAATCTAATCTCAATAAAATTTTTTCTTTGAAAGATTTGGGACAATTCAGCTTTTTCTTGGGTTTGAAAGTAAATTATTTGCCACAAGAAAATTTGTTAATTACTCAATCTAAATATGCATCAGAGTTATTAAAAAGATCAGCTATGGAGGACTTAATTCCCATGCCTACTCCTATGATATCTAGTCTTAAGTTGTCTGCTAATGACTCAGAATTCTTTGATAATCCAAAACTTTATAGGTCAATTGTAGGTGGCTTACAATATTTAACTCTTATTAGGCCAGATTTATCATACTCGGTTAATAAAGTATCTCAATATATGCACCAACCTACACTACACCATTGGAAGTGTGTGAAAAGAATTTTGAGATATTTGAGAAAAACTTTGAATCATGGCTTATTCTTCACAAAATCTACTAATTTTTGCTTACTTTCCTTTGCAGATTCTGATTGGGGTGATGACTTAGATGATAGAAAATCTATTACAAACTTTTGTGTGTATCTTGGCAACAATTTAGTCTCCTAAAA
Organism: Arachis duranensis; assembly: GCF_000817695.3. Taxonomy (NCBI): domain Eukaryota; kingdom Viridiplantae; phylum Streptophyta; class Magnoliopsida; order Fabales; family Fabaceae; genus Arachis; species Arachis duranensis. The sequence continues at coordinate 10,356,930 of NC_029777.3, read as the reverse complement.
AACTAATAAACAAACCAAACTCAGCAGAAGTAGTACTGAAGCAGAATACAGATCTATTCAACAGATCAGATAACAGATACTCTAATTAAACCTCTCTCCTTGTTAGCATTTCAGAAGTTTAAAACCAAATTGAAAGTACATGACAGATCACGTACCTCAGTTTGAGGAGGGTGTTAGAGTATTAGCTGAGTTAGTGAATTGATTTTCTATTTTATTATGATTAGTTAGAGGGTGAATTAGTCTTTCTACTCTAATTAGAGATGACTTGTGTGTATGCTATATATAATAACTTTACTCTTTGAAAAAACATAATTTCTTGATATTCATTTTCTAATATTCAATCCATCAAATTTATTTTCTTCTCTCATTCTCTAATATTTATCTGTACGTTCTTTAATCTTATTACTCAAAATTTTAATATAAAAAAATATTTATTAAACAGTTAAATCTATAATATGTTATTATTATTATTATTATTAGACAATTGAATTAACTTTATGGCTATAAAAGAATTATCTATCGATTATGAAGAAAAATAATAGAGTTCACAAAAAATATGATTTATACTAAAGTATATAAAAAATTATCATGTATATCTATTTTAAATTTATTTTATTTTATTTTTTAAAAATCCTCATACAACAATAATCTATCCTATATCATAATTCAAAATAAAAATAATTATGATAACAAATCCGTGCTATGCACGAACTTATTAAACCCTTGTATCTTACATTCTTATTATATTATTGTCTCATGATAATATGATATCATGTGCAATATTATATTGGATGAATATATATAAAATACGTAGCATGACAATTTGAAAATAGCCACAATGAAAGCAAATTTAAATGTGGAAGATATCCTATGATAAATAGCGTTAACAATAATAATTCTCCATATGGCATAAGTGAGAAGTTTTTTCATTAGAGAATTATTATTGTTAAACACTATTTATCATATATACGATATTATTTATTTTTAAATTTGCTAATATGTATTATGCATGTTTGACTTGTGTTTTTCATTTAATTTTTTACAAAATAAAAAATTACTCTATTTATTATTCTTACAAAAAATTAAATTACTTTTAAAAAAATTAGAAATATTAAAAAACTAATACTTAATAAAAAAGTTAGTTAATATTAATTTAAACACAAAATAAAAATATTCATAATTATTCATATATCATATACTGTTTACGTATATATAAAACTATAAAAGTACGGCTTTTATTAGTCAATTATGTATTTAGATTTTCTTTAATTAACTTAACAAAAGGAGTATGTGTTAATTATGGCAAAAATATTTCTGTCAAAACAGTATCGACTATAATTGGCATAAGTATAACTATATTGTATTAACATATATGAAAAGATAACTACTCATATAAAAATATATTTATNGTTAATTTAATTCATACTAACATTTTATTTATCATTTTCGTATGACACTTATTTAAAGGAAAAGATTAAAAATATTTTTTTTAAAAAATATTTGTTTAACCATATTTTAAAAGTATAATTTATACAAAAAATACAATTTTTAAAAATAATATTTTTAAATAAAAATAATTTTTATAACATATTAAAATTAAATTTTACAATTTATTGTTCGATAATAAAAAATAACTTTATATACAAATAATTATAAAATTTTCGTCCCAGTATTTTTTCTAGAGTTGGGTATATAGGTTATAGTATGTGCATCAACTCAGTTAACTCGTAATACTTAAATCCGTAATTTAAAAAAAAATTAATTTGTACCATTTAATTCAGGGACTAAATGTCTAAATGGGTTGAACCTGCAATTTATATGCTTTAAGTATATATAATATTAGATAAAAACTCATGTGCAGTCGACTTTAGACTAATTTTTTTGGTTATGGAAGAGAGGTGTGTGTTGCGCAGGGTTATGGGATAAGAAAGAGCTAGACCAATCAGTGGGACAGGTTTTTTGATCAAAGTTGGTGAGAAGAAATCGGACCCAATAATTTGCTTTTTCAGATTTCTTTGAGCAAATCGGAGGGTCCGATTTGCATGGAGAGGAGAGACGAAGATAACATTAAGGAAATCGAACCCTGCGAGTTGTACATAATCAATTTTTTTATATTATTTTAAGGTAATCGCATGGTCCGATTTCATTGTTTATGAATTTTTTTATTTAGGTTGAGCAACTCGTTGAATCCGAGTTGTGGAGGAGTAAATATTTTTTCAGAGTAAAATTCAACACATCCAATATTTTTGCGAGAGATTAGATTCACAATCCAAATTAATGTTAAATCAAAGAATAACATCTAAGAGAAAAAATGGTAACCGAGAAATTACTAGGTGACGAGTAGAGTTGTGATCAAGATCCCCAACTTAGAGTAACATGTCAACTAGATCAGAGTATCAGACCTAATAAATTTGTTTTAGCATATAACTGATTTTATTTTTTCTACGTTTTAATCCATATTTTTTATTTACTAAATAATAACAAAAAAAATATAAATTACTTAAGTAAATATTTTATTCATCCAATAAATAATTTAGAAATCAAGTATGTATAAAGAATGATATTTTAAGTTTTTAGTGGTTAGGGAAGAAAATGGCATGAAACTCGATGGGTGGGTGAGTAAGAAAAGGGAAAGTGAGGATAGGAAGGGACCTGTGGAGTTAAAAGGGGCACCGTCCTAAGAGCTATGGGCGTGCGACGCGTGAAGCACTCTTTCACAACTCAAACAGTCCGCGTTGTTACCACTTCTCGTACGATCCGATTTGGTGACAAGTTCCTCAGTCCGATTTCTATTTTCACGACACCATAGGAATGTAAAGCTCTCCTCCTCTCCATAACGCGGTGCAGCACATACTGTGGCTCCATAATAAAATTAATTTGTGTCGACTTTACGTGAAGTTGATATCTGAGAGCTGTTAGATGATTTGACTGATTTAACTAAATTTTTATCTAACGGCTCTTAGATATCAACTTTACGTGAAGTTGACTGCACCTGAATTTTCACCATAATATTAACAAAAATGTATTTATATAGGCTAAAAACTAACAACTCATTGAATCTATTATGATCTGGGCTAAACGGATTCTAATTCCCTTCTTGGTATTCACATGTAAAAATGAAACCGCTAAATTTGACTTTGGGACTTTGAGAGGCATAGGAGTAATATTTTTACATTAACGACAATAAAAGTGAGTTAAGTAAAAAGGGGAAAGCATGTGCTATAAATAAGAAGCTTGGGCTGCAATTAAACACTCACTGTGCTTCAAACAAAACAAAACAACGCAACACAAGAAAGAGTTACAAGAAACCTCGTAGTAGCGTTTCCTTTCTGTGGGGTCACTCTTTTGTGTTGTATTGTGTTGTTCATCTTCACGCCTTCTTTTCCATTTACAATTTCATTCTCTCTCTTTCTCTCTCTACACACACACCGTTTTCTTCTTTCTTGTTTGTGTGTAGGATTTTCCGCGATTCCTGTGTTGTCATCGTCATCATCTTCTTCTACCCTTTTGCCCAAAGATTGAAAATTTATTTGTTATTCTTCCCTTGGTCTTTCTCAATTTCGGTCCTTGCCATGGCTAATTGGAGAAAACAGCATGGTGAGACTCATCATCAAGTGGGTCGCTGGCGATCCTCAAATTTTAACTCCAAAAGAAAGCCATCCTTCGGTTAGTTACCGATTTTTATTTTTTAAAATTTTGATCATTATTACTATTCTCTTGGTTTCTTGAAGGGATCTTTCTTCATTATTATTGTTGTTATATATTTAATTTTTTTAATTCTTTGGTTGTTGCATGGATTATCTATTAGATTGGTTTCAAGAAGTGGCTGAGGTGATAGAATTGTGAACCACAACATGATTACATCACCGACCTTTGATGAAAAGTCTTCAATTTGGCTTTTGGTTTTCAGAGAATAGGATTCCCTTGTTAACTATTAATGCCTGTTCTTGAATGATTGATTGATTTTTGATGGTTATAGGTTTCTTGGAACTGACTTCAATTACATATATGGTTGAGTTTGTTTGTCCACCATGTGTTTGAGTTGTGGTTTAGATGGTGTGTTCCATAGTGTAACCCTGCCATTTTTTGTCTGTGCTATAAGGCTCAGGATCTTGGTTATTAAAGGCTTTAAGCTACCTGAGTGACTCGAGTATTATGGGCGGGATGAGTTTATGAATGTGATTGATTTGTAGGTTGCTAGGTTGCAATTTCATGTCATTGAATTGTTGAAACCGACAGGCTTATAGATTTGTTAAGCTTCCTTTTGAAGATGAGGTTCTGCGAATTCGGGATGTGGTGAAACTCAGACTGTGTGTGCTTGCGCAATTCCAAGTGGATACCTATGAATTGAATCTTTTAGTGACAATTTGAAAACAAAACCCTAACTCATTTAATTGGATACCTATGAATTGAATCTTTTAGTGACAATTTGAAAACAAAACCCTAACTCATTTAATTGGCGAAGCTTATACTAAACTATGTTTTTGTTTTTAGGGTATCTTTCGTTCAAATAGAAATTTTTTACTTCTTTGGTGTTTTGAACACAAAGACTCTTGTTTTTGCCTTTTTGGGCAAAATTTAGGTTGTTGCAATATTGCAGGAATTACTAAATTTCCTGTTTGATCTACCTTTGAAACATAGTCTGTCGTTTTTCGAACAGAAGCTGTCTAGGTATCTACTAATCAAATCTTTTAGAGGCGCCTTTTTGAGATGATTCCCTGCGCCATTCAATGATTGATACTTAATGGTTCATCTGTTATACTTGTATTCTATGAAAAATGTTGTTGGTTGGCTTTTGTACCGAAGCTTGGTAGGTCTTGCTAATTGGAATAGTTTTTTGTTGAATCAAACAATCATATGAAGTAATGCAGCCTTGGTATATCTTGGAAGTACTTAAGCATTTCTTAGTTTCTGCTTCAAGTTTTGCAAGTTTTCCGTTCTTTTCACACATCTGTTTGAAGTATCTCTGCTTATAGAATGATTGATTTTGAGAAGGCATCTTGTATGAGCGATGCAAACTGATACAACGGAAAATACTTTGAAAGATGCTAATGTTATAACTGAATCAATTTTTAGTGGACCACCGTTATTGCTTCTGATCTATTTAGGGCTTATGATCCATTTAGGGTATGCTATGTATTCATATTCATCTTTCATGTTGATCTCTTGTGAATGTGTTTTGTATCCATTTGTTCTTCCAAGGCATTGTCCTTGCTCCTGAATCTTCACATTATTTCCTGTGTTTTCAAATTTGTTTGGACTGTAAGACATTTTTTCATTTTTCTTTTATTGCGAATTGACAGTAATATGTCCTTACAAGCTAATTGCCTCGTCCTTTCTTATTTCTCAGATAATTGGCATTCAACGGTGCCAGCCTGGGAAAAGAAGTTTTGCACTACGGTTGGTTCAGTGCCGTGGGGAAAACTAATAGAATGCAAAAAGTATATGGATCTACACAGCAATGTGGTAAACTGGGACGACTCTGCTGGCAAAGAGGCATTCGACAATGCGAAAAGTAGGTTTTGGGCTGAGATCAAAGGCCTCCCTTGTGACATATCTTTGCCCGATCCCAACATGTACATTGACAATGTCGATTGGAACTCAAGCGTGGACCCTGAACTTCTTCTGGACTTGGAGAAAGCCAGGTTCGAGGATGACGCTCGAGACGAAGTTAGCAGTGGTAACCAATCTCAGGTCCAGGATCTGCCTATTTGCCCTACCGGATGGGATGTCGACGTAGAAGAAAAGCCTTCTGATCCGCTTTCCACTGTTGTGGCCCAAGGTTGGGGCTATGACCTCCAAGAGAACAAGGGAGTAGACTCTTGGGAACAGAATTATTTTCCTCCAGCTGAACCTGCGAAAGAATATGAATGGCAATATTCTGGGAATGATGCTTGGGGTTGGAACCAGGAGCAGTCCTACGGCATGGACTTCCACAACATGGGAAAAGGAAGAACTGGCGGGAATACGAATTGGGGTGCATGGGATGGGTCCAATAGAAGGAGAGAGAACATGTCATGGTCTAAAACCAATGGACATCATCATGGTAATCATATGAGTAGAGGAAGAGGAAACAACAGAGGAAGAAGAAGAGGAAGTTTTGCTCATGTGGATAAGGTACCTACTGCTACTGCATGGCAAGTGAAGACATGAGAGAAGCTAAGGATCAAAGATTCAAAGGCATATTAATGAAACTGCTAGTTTTGTGAAGGTAGCTTGGAGATACATAAGTTTTGTTCTCTAGAAAACATTGTAAAATACATAATAATAAAACAACAGGTTTTTATGGTAAAAGTAGATTGATATGAGAGGAAGGATGAGACAGCATTTGTTTCAAACTTTCAATACAATTTATTAGATAGCTTTTATGTTGGATCCATGGTTGTAGTTATAGATTTATCCCTTACCCTATTTAGAGGTTTATGTATATAGATAAAAGTGGAGCTATAATATGTTCATTCTTGTGATCTTGATGGTATATTATGGCCCCTCTATTTGTTTGTCTCTGCTGCTCATAGTTTGTTCTGTGTGATCAATTCACATTGGCACTCAGAAATGAACTTGAATAAATGTCACTCAGAAATGTTAATTTTCATCCTTTGATTCATGTGACTGATTCTAGTCAGCTGAAGAAAGCTTTATTATGCTTTTTAATTTGAATATGGAATCAAAGATGGTGTTGGACTCGCATATGGGGAGTAGAGCTGCTTCACCTTGTTGTGAAATCAGAACTCGGACCCTATGAGTTGTGTCCCACTAAACGGATGGTCCGAGTTGCATTTGGCAAAACGCACGGTCCGTGTTGTGACAGGGAGGACACGTGTCGCGCAGAAATGCAATTTAAAAATATAATTATTATGATTATTGTTAGAAATGCAATTTAGGAATATAAATAGAATGATTATTAGTATTTTTCAACATTTATAAGTTTTTTTTGAATTTTTTTTACTAATTTTTAACTATAATTATTATTGTTAGTAAATTAATTATTATTATTCTTGTTAGTTGTTGAATTTTAAATTGTAAACAGAATGATAGGGATTTTTTATAAAGAACATAATTTTTTAATTTTTTAATATTTTTATTATAATTATTATTGAAAACAACGTTAATTTTTTTAAAATCCTTTTAAAATTATTAACTATAATTGTTATGAATGAAGTTAAATGTTATTGTTGTTGTGAGAAATTGTTAATACTGAATGATTAGTAGTATTATTTTTAAAGCATGTTAGTTTATTTTGAGAATATTTTAATTTTTTTAATTATAATTATCATTGTTAGCAAGTTAATTGTTATCATTCTTGTTAGAAAATGAATTTAGGCATATAATGAGACTGATTATTATTATTTTTTATAATTGAGGAAAATATGTTTAAATAATAGTAAATAATTAATTAATATTAGATATTATTCTAGATGTTGTAATATTGTTGAGAATTTTGATTAGGAATTTATTTATTAGTTATTGTTATTATTAGTAGTTAGTTATGAATAATTTTAAGGATTAATAATTAATTTTAGAAGTTAGAATTATTTGTTTTATAAGGATTTAGTAAAATAATTTATGATAATTGTGTGGTTTCAAGTAATTTGTTTCTTGTTGAGTTAGTTGTGCAAATTTTGTAACTATGATAGTTATTTAATTTTGGTAGGAGTTTATTGTTTTAGTTGCTGTGGTTAAAAAATTATTATCTTTTAGTAGTAAGTTAGTAATTGTTAATGAGTTGACTAATAATTTATTATGTTTTTTTGTAGAAATTAAGAATGTTGACATGTGACCACCCAATTCCTCTGGATCGGTACAACGATAGGGTGGAAGAGCATTTACGATTTACTGGTTTTTATCATGCATCTCAGATTGGGGCAGTCGAATCTCAGAAAGCACTGGTGAATGCTCTAATCGAACGGTGGCACCCAAACACACATACATTTTACCTTCCCATTGGTGAATGTGCCGTGACTTTTGAAGATGTGGCTCTAATTCTTGGTCTTCTGACGGACAGTCTTCTAGTCACAGGGATGACAATGAGTAGTTTCGAAGTCTTGGAGGCGGAGTGTTTGCATAAGTCGGACTGTGCAAGAAGCTGCATAAAATTGACGTGGCTGCGGGATCTAAAAGAAAATTTACATTTGACTGATGAAAACAATATACAGAGGTATGTGAAGTGCCACATTATGTTGCTGATCGGGACGATCTTGTTTGGGGATAAATCTAGGGCAGGTGTGCACTGGAAGTTTCTACCCTTGCTTCGTGATTTTGGTAGTATTAGACAGTACAGTTGGGGATCGGCATGCCTAGCACACCTCTATAAGGCGTTATGCAGGGCATCTCGTTTTGACTGTAAGGAAATCGATGGTCCACTAACACTTCTGCTCGGTTGGGCTTGGATCCGACTGCCATATCTATCACCGCTTCCTAAGGAATCCTGCAGTTTTCCGCTAGCAAACAGGTAATATTATGTTACAATGTACCCGTATCTTGATATTTAGAATTCAGTTGAGCTAATTAAATATATCATATTAGGTGGCGTAACTGGGAGCGTAGTGACCGACAATATAGATATTTGACGCTAGCTCACTTTAGGAAGGCCTTTGATGAACTTCAGGAAGGCCAGGTGTGTTTTCATTAAAGAAGTATTAGTTTCGGGTTTAGGGTCTGGGTAAATCTTATGAAGCATTGTTATTGTTACTGCTATGTGGGTTGTAATCTTGAGTTTCCTTTAGTTTTCTCAGTTTGTGTGGGTTGCTTATGCTGTGAATCGCGTGGATCCGAATATAATTTCTGCCGAAATCTACATGCAGTCGGTTGTCTGGAGCGCTACAGTACCGTTTGTGTCATTTGAATGTATCGAGTGGCATGCTACCGATAGGTATAGGCGACAGTTCGGTTTTGTTCAGAGAGTACCTCGTCAGGAACGGAATCTGGATAAAGCGCATGGAGAAGTCCTGACTGGTCCTAAGAATCTTAACTGGGCCACGGCACCAAGTCATTCATTTTGGGTGATGCATTAGACAAACAGGTATAACCACATTCTTACTGAGCTTCCCATGCCTTCACATCATCCATTGGATACTTATATGTACTAGTACCGAACAAAATTTGGGGACCGCTTGAACTTGTCGAATCTTGTGGTTCAAGAGAATGATGAGGGTAATCAGGATATGGATGATGACAATGAAGAGCAGGAGCCACAGTCGCCGCCACCATCACCTCCAAATCCGCTTCCACAAGATCAACCTCAGTCCTCAAGCCAGTATGTACCTTAGACACAGTTCACCCTATCATTGTCAATACATCAACAATATTGGGATATGTCACAGTTTGAACCAGGAGAAGGAGGTTCTTTTAGCCAGTTGCTTGGGTTCATGGCTGCAGATGCAGGACAATCACAATATGGCCATCAGCCTGAGTTCATGGCAGGTAGGTATTCATTGGACGCGAGGCATCTGTGCCATACCTCATCGGTTGCTTCTGGAGGGTTCGTATCTGTTGACTCCAATAGGAGTGACAGTGGACGCGAAATTCTTAATAGTCAAAATCCTAACCGTGTTTTCATGGGACTCATTGAACAAAATGCTAACACAGTCGAGCAAGAGACCGATGAGTATCTAGTAGATGACTCGGATGACGAGGACGAGGAGGATGAAATAGAGGAGTTCGATGAGGATGAGGAATCCCACAATGATGGTATTATGTTTTGTATTTTGCTTTACATGTTTGATTAGTTACTTATTTTATGTTCATAAATGGTATCTCTATTTGGTTTGACTAAATGATATGTGGTATCTCTGTTGGTTTGATTACCTTATATACTATATTTAATTGTTTTAATTAAATTGTATACAGGTCAGGCACGCACTTCGGATGACACAGTCAAATGTTACAATCTGAGGGTAGATCCGTCACGTCATAGCGCTAATCGGTACACTCCATCTGTGTTCAAAAAGGCCGCTAAAAAATGCAAGAAATTTGTGAAGGATGTAAAGTGGGCAATAAAAAAGTAGTTATTGTGCAATGAACATTATTTATGTATTAATGATCTGGACTATGTTTAGATTACTTTGTATGTCTTGGACAATATGTATTAATGATGTGGACTATGTATTAATGTTTCATAAATCTTAATATATTGCTACAAATATCATATCATATGACCTCATTTGGACAATTGATGTCATATTATATAATGCTATAGATATCTTATTATACTAGATTGTCATAAGTTATAATGCTACATATATCAGGTCATATTAACTCAATATGACAATTCATGTCATATTATATAATGCTACATATATCATATCTTGTTAACTTAATTAGACAATTCATGTCATACTATATAATGCTACATATATCATATCATCTTAGATTGTGAATCTACTAAACATCTCTGTCGGCATTTGCACCAGTTGACTGATGACATCTACTACGACTGTGTCCTTTAGCCCAACATAGCCTACATCGCCTAGGACGACGTAACATTCGCGTGTCCATTTCATTCAAGAAGCGCGTCATCCTGGAGAGACCTTTGGTGACGCGTTTCAGGTACGGATTCGGTACGAACCGAGGTTCGTTGTAAGCAGGCCATGTAGTACGATTACTCAGTGGCCTAAACCTAGCTCGGTACACCCGTCGAACTTGGTCCATCTTATACATATCATGCACATACACTTGCCAATCCAGTCGTTGGTTGGCACAACATGCGAACACATGTCAACAAGGGATCCGATCTACTTGGAACTCACCACAGTCACATCGAAGGCAATGTAGGTCGACTGCAAACTCCAGTCCACTTGGCATCTCGCGCACTTCAAAGACCTCATTCTGCCGGTCAAAGCAACTAAACTGAATGTTTCCTGATACAAGTTGGTTTGTATGTAACTTTGATGGAGGTGACCAAGCTCCGTTACTGCGTTCCACAGCTGCATTGATGAATTTGTGTCGGTCGGATATTAGTCCCACACCATCCCGAGTGACAACATGTTGACGTAGGTTATTAAAGAAAAGGTGCCATGCATCAGAAGTCTCTCCCTCCATAATAGCAAACTCAATTGGGACGATATTGTTGTTGCCATCCTGTGAAACTGGCACTAGTAGACAACCCTTATACTTTCCACACAAGTGAGTCCTATCCACCTGGACAACTGGCTTACAATGTCTGAATGCCCTAATGCATGGGTAATAACTCCAAAATACTCAATGTAGTATCCGAATATCACCCACCAAGTCATCGCCTTGATATGCAGGCATAGTCTCAAAATGGACAACAGCTGATGGCTCCTTATGACACATGGCCTTAAACCATATAGGCAACGCTTCGTACGATGCTTCCCAACCTCCAAATATTTTTTCTACTGCCCTTTGCTTAGCCAACCATGCTTTCCGATAACTAACGGTGTAGTTGAACTTCGATTGCACTTCTGCTATAACTGATTTTACCTTTAAGGAGGGGTCAACCTCAACCAACGACTTTATTGCTTCTACAATTGTGATAGAATCCAACTTCGAATGATCCTGTGAAATGGTGGCTCTGATACAAGTGTGACTACCATTATACCTCCTTATAACCCAACAGTACTTCCTGCTGATCAAGCTTACCCTAATAAGCCAATCACATCCTGACCCATAGACTCATACACCCGGTAGTCTACGCTTCGTCGTATGGTATACTCCTTTATCGCTTTAATAACAACTTCCCTGGAACTGAATTCCATACCAACGGCAAATTCACCATCTGCACAATAGGAACTTCTGCCGGGACAGCCACCATACAAAAAAGAATTTTAATACACAGATATTTAAACACCGAAAATAAAGGTAAATCAATATTTACTGCATCAAGTATGATATAAATCCAAACCTTACATCATGTTATTATATCACTCTAAACAAAATAAGAACATCAGCCTCATATGTAAAAATCGGATCGGACCGGCCGGATCGACCGTCAAACTCAGTGAACCGAATCCTAACCGGTTCGGTCTGGTAAATGAACCGTACAAGGCATTGAACTAGTGCGAATAATAATTACAAACTCACTTATTTTTTAATAATCATATCATATCTATTAATATTATTTTCTAATAAATACTTGTAGTATATAACAGTATAAAAGATATAAACTAACTAATAAATTATTAAAATTTAAAAATAACAGTTATTTTAATATAAAAAGAAAATAAAAACATTCATGATAGAGTAAAAATAATAAAATATTTATTGTTCATGTTTCATATTGGTTTAAAATAACTTGATATTTTAAAAATATTAGTAAACATATGTATTTTGAATTTTAATTTTAAACTTTTGACTTTTTTATTTCTTATTTACATAGGATCGGGTCAACTGGTTCAACCACTAACCCAGCAGTTGAACCAGTGACCCAGTGACCTAAACCCTTCGATCACCGGTTCGGTTCTGACAACTATGACATCAACGCATGATTAAAAAATGGTTAATAAATGCTAATTTATTCTTAACTAAATCAATAACTAACTAAAAAAATTACTATCTTAAACTTAAATAAATAAACATATACAAAAAAACAAATACCAATTGAGTATATTTTCACACTTCACTTAACTATTTGTTCCATCTATCAAGATAAATTAACATAAAATTCTAATCTTTTTTATAAATATGACGAATTACGTACCTGCACTCATATATTCCGGAAACTCCACTATATGCATGGCTTCCAAATCCAAAACTTGCATGAATGAAGGCTCCTCAAACGGCCCTTCGTTTGCGAGTGCATTTGCCACCTCTGTCACATCTGGAGCCATAGTTCCGTCACATTGATCTTCATTTCTGTCTGGACCAATAACTTCGTAGTTGCTTTCGAACTCTTCTTCACTGTTACTATTGTAATCTTCCCGTAAAATATTCCGATCGGCCTTAGATTGTTCAAACTCAACATATAACTCGATGAACGAGATCTGACCCCGGTTTTCAATATACATCGAAAACATCTCTTGCATGCTCGCTTCGTCCGTCACATATTTGGTTTGAAATTAGAAGAATCCACCAAACACCATTATGGGATATCTGTACAGAATACAAGATATTTTTCTTGCCCTCTTAGAGTCAATCTTTTCACAGATCACGCCTTTGAGCTCTTCAAATGAGATTGTGAAAGGAATAACAACATCTAATGGATTTTCACAAACAAATTTCACTCCTTCATATGTTTGTAATAAAATCTGACCAAAATAATACATTTTTAATAGAACTCTGTCACTCATTTCTCTCAGTCACTTAAAAAAAACATGAACTTGACTAATAAATTTCTTGGTTTCATGAAACACAGCAAGAAAAAACCAGGAAAAGAAGCCATTGAAGAAGGAGAAGAATACACGACTAGATCTCTTCCCCCAGTTACACACTTTTATATATGTCCTTAAAACAAAATCGGACCCTTCAATTAGATTAACCGGATTCAAAAAAATATAAAAAAAACTAAATCATACCATTCGATTTGATCCTCTATAACGTAAAAAAATTACCAATAACAAGCAAAACAGAAGGTTCGAATTCCACGTTTCAGATTTCAAATTTTTCCAACTACAAATCAGACCATGCGATTTGTGAAGCAAAATTTTATAACCAAAAAATTCGCATGGTCCAAATTCTTCTATATTGGACTCAGAAAAAGCTGTCCCACATCTTTGTCTTATACGTTATAAATCCATATTTGGGCAAATCATACCCAAGTCTTCCATATCCATAAAATTGAGCCGCTTTATTATCATTGTGGCAAACTAGAGAGGGATTACTTAAATTTTCTTGAAGTTGAAGGTCTAGAAATATTTTTATATTAATCTTTCTTCTTCATTTATGTTTCTGGCCGGCTAAGTCATAAACATCTCAAAATGAATCATTAACATAAGTGTTAGTAATACTATGCGAATTGTATTTTTCATTATGCAAAAGAAAATTAATAAAATAAAAATATTATGTATAATATATATTATTTTTACAAATTTAATTATAATTTTAATTTTCATTCAATTTTATTTATGCACCGAATATTAATGCAACAAAACCCAATATCTCATTTTGTTATATATAAATTCATAATGTTTATTTAGCCTTGAAATAAACATTTTTAAATCAAATAAACATATGAATATGCGATACCAAGAATGTTTAGTGCATGTTATGGTGGAGAGAAAACATAGTAATAAGAATAAAAATTTTCTTTGATAATTAGTTAGATGCCTATTTAAAAAAATGTGTCATTTTATGTTTATTAATTTTTTAAAATAAATTATACATTTTTATTCATTTTTTCCATACAAAAGCCTCTTTAGCCTAGTGTCATTTTATACTTTTACTTTAATGAATATTTATGTTAGGATATTTATTTTTATTATTTTTCTCTTTACTTTATTTTCGAATAAAAATAGAAAATTTAATATAAAAAGAATTAAAACCGAAATAAAAAGAAATTATATAAAATTAAAGATTTTGGGTTTAACATCCAAAAGTAGTAGAGAATCTGGCAGCCAGAACGAAAGGGCACCATCGCCGGCAATCACACCACCTCTCTCGCAGTCGCAGCTCCCACCCTCGCTTGCAGGTGCTTCTCTCTCTCTCTCTCTCTCTCTCTCTCTCTCTCTCTCTCTCTCTTGTGTTTTTGTGAGCTAATTATTTATCATGGAAGTGGATGAAGAAAATGTTCCATCAAATACTGCTTCTGAATCCGCCATAGGACCTTCCTCTGATGTTTCCGTCAATGCTGCAACTCCACCACACCCAATTCAACCCATTATTCCACCACCCGTTATTCCCCTTTCTGCGCCTGTGCCACCTATGGCTCCAATTCCCACCATTCCTCCCCCTTCTATTGTGCCTCCCATAGCCCCAATTCCGGCCCCTCCTGTGGTGCGTCCATTGGCGCCCCTCCCTCCTCGCCCGCCGCCTATTAGACCACCTGTGGCGCAAAATGGCGAGGTTGGTTCGGAAGATTCTGATTCGGACAACGATGATGCCGGTGGGAGGGTTAACCAGGGTGCCGGGGAGTATGAGATATCGGAGGAGAGTAGGCTGGTGAGGGAGAGGCAGGAGAAAGCAATGCAGGAGCTCATGATGAAGAGGCGTGCTGCCGCTTTGGCTGTTCCGACCAATGACATGGCTGTGCGTGCTCGCCTTCGCCGGCTTGGTGAGCCCATAACTTTGTTTGGTGAGAGGGAGATGGAGAGGAGGGACAGGTTGAGGATGATTATGGCGAAGCTGGATGCCGATGGCCAGCTGGAGAAGCTGATGAAGGCTCATGAGGATGAAGAGACTGTGGCTACTGCCGGGAAGGATGGGGACGAGGAAGAGATACAGTATCCCTTTTACACCGAAGGGCCAAAGTCTCTCCGTGATGCTAGGATTGATATTGCTAAGTATTCTTTGGTTAGGGCAGCATTGCGTCTTCAACGTGCCCGGAGAAGAAAAGATGATCCGGATGAAGATGTGGATGCGGAGATGGATTGGGCATTAAAGCAGGCTGCTAATTTGAGTCTTGAATTCAGTGAAATCGGAGATGATCGACCGCTTTCTGGTTGCTCCTTCTCACGAGACGGAAAGTCGCTTGCTACTTGGTGTGTCTTTGTTACAAATTGTGTAACTTTACTCCCCATTCCCCATGATTGCCTTGTGAAATTATATAACTGATAATGTTTTGGTTTTTCAGTTCTCTAACCGGAGCTGCCAAGTTGTGGAGCATGCCTAAAGTCATCAAATCTTGTACCTTAAAGGGACACACAGAGCGTGCAACTGATGTTGCTTATTCTCCTGTGCACAACCATTTAGCAACTGCATCTGCTGATCGGACCGCAAAATATTGGAATGACCAGGGATCTTTATTGAAGACATTCGAGGGTCATATTGACCGTCTTGCACGAATTGCTTTCCATCCATCAGGAAAGTACCTAGGCACTGCTAGCTTTGACAAGACATGGAGATTATGGGACGTAGAAACAGGTGAGGAGTTGCTTCTTCAAGAAGGCCACAGTAGGAGTGTATATGGTTTAGCTTTTCATCAAGATGGATCGTTAGCTGCATCTTGTGGACTGGATGCTTTGGCTCGTGTTTGGGATCTCCGAACTGGGCGAAGCATTCTTGCACTTGAAGGTCATGTCAAGCCGGTGAGACATTATAAGATTATACAGTCTTTTAATGCTCTCGAATTGCAAAAGATTGACTATGATTATGTTTCTGTACTCAGGTTCTTGGCATTTGCTTTTCACCTAATGGATATCATTTAGCCACAGGCGGTGAAGACAACACTTGTCGCATTTGGGATTTGAGAAAGAAGAAATCCATGTACACCATCCCTGCTCACTCCAACTTGATATCACAAGTTAAGTTTGAGCCGCAGGAAGGTTACTTTTTGGTAACTGCCTCATATGACATGACAGCTAAGGTATGCACTCGTGTGAAACAGCAACGATCTGTCGAAGAGAGAATTTCAATATTTTTTAGCAGTCCATTTTCTTCTGGTTCTAATTATTTATATTTTATATTTTGACATCAGGTGTGGTCAGCCCGTGATTTCAAGCCTGTGAAGACACTATCTGGGCATGAAGCAAAAGTTACTTCTGTGGATGTTCTTGGTGGTATGATTTCTACTTAGAAAGGAATAATTGCATCCATAATATATGGCTCTGATTTTCACACTCATGTTGCTTATTTGTTATTCTATGAGTATATCCATGCACCATGCTTTACTGCTCTTATCTGTTGATCATAGAATCCCAAATGATTAATCAAATAAAGTGATCTCATTTTGAAGTGCCACTGAATTTAGCCAATAGTTTGCAGCGGAAAAAAATGTTACAATGAGTTCTGTAATTTTGTTGGGGAATGCAAACCAAGACACAGAAAATGCAATGGAACCCTGAAAATGCTCATTTTAAGATTATAAGATCACCCAGGCATAGGAAGTAGAAACTATGATGCTCATTTTATCTTTTATTTTGCATACGGATATTCTTGTATAGAAATTTACAAGATACACCATAACCTTTTTGTTTGTCAATATACATCTCACAGAATCTTATTTTCCCCTACACTGACTCTGTCTTGTCCTGTTTGTTGGTTGCAGATGGCAGTTATATTGCTACTGTCTCACATGATCGTACCATAAAATTGTGGTCCACCAATATGAGTAGTGAACAAACTATGGATGTTGATTAGGCTATTTGATGGGATACACTTTCTGTATTGGTGATGAGAATCACAACTATAGCTGCCGTTATAAACAAAAGTGTAACTTGCTTCTATAGGATGGTTTTTTGGTGAGATATATAAATTGAAGATATCATTTTTCTTGTTGTATCATGTAACAAAGTTCCCTGCCTAATGGACAAATTGAATGACTAGACTTATATCATAATCGTTCTTGATTTCCTTGTTTTCTTGGTTGCTTGAATCAGTAGAGATTATGACTCTGATGCATACCACAAGATAATATTGTCTGTGTCCTAAACGTTAGATTCACAATGACAACCTTGTTGCTACCTATGAATCCAAGGCATTGTTTTGTAGGTGATTTTCTATGTACTTTGGGTGAATGTAACTATCAATCTTTCCAGAAACACTGATTATTATCTTAATCTCCATTCTCCAATATGTTATAATCCTTGCATGTAAAGAAACCAAATTAGAATTGCCATGTAAAGAAACCTATATTGTTTTCCACGTAGGTAAAACTATCACCTTCCTTTACATCAACATTAACAATAAAATCAATTCTTCAACAACATATTGAACTATAAATGATTGGCAATACCACCATTCACAATTTTTCTCACTTTCATCAATCATTTCAGTCTCCAACTGGGAGAAGAAAATATTGATCAGTATAATATTGTTTTCCAATGTGTGGAAGAGTTTCAACAAGCCACTATTTTCCATCAAGACCACAGCCAATATGGCTCAATTCAAGTCTCTAAAAAATAAAAGGGAAAAAGGAAGAAAAGAATCATGAAGATATTGCTAACAAAATTTGTGTGTGATTCCTATACTATGCCTAAAAATCTAAACCTGAAATTTACACTAGCGCTTGGATAAATGATCGGAAAAAATTTCCAAGAATCCAAAAAAACTGAATGGCTCACCTTAATAGCCACAATTCAAGTATAAATCCTCCTTAAAAGTTCTGACAATGGTAAGGAGTCAGGAAATTTTTTTTTTTTTGAAAAAAACTATGAAGATGTAATGGGGTTAGAGTGATCAAGTCTGGGTGGAGATAATGGCGGTACTGCCGAAGGGGTTAAGCCATCATCTATGACTTCCAAAATTCTTCTTGCAGTTGATTGGGATACTCCATTTGCATCGAATTTTCTAGAAAAAATGTTTTCTGATCTGCCATTCCTAGTTGAGTTGTTACTATCAACAGATTTTAAAAAGTTGTCCTTTGATAGTGTTGTTTCGGCTGCTTTCGCGATCACAGAACGAAAAACTCCGGATTCCCTCAAACTCTGAATGATAACCTGAGAAGATAATTATTTTGGGAGAAAGTTCAGACTGTTTACTCAGATACTATGCAGATGATGAATATATAAAATTGGTTGGAGAGAAACCACAACATGGATGTCAGGCAAGTGACCATACCATGGGAGAGTAAATGCGAGTCAGGATGCCCTTCCTCAAAAGCTTCAGGTTTAGTGTTTTGTCTGTCCACACAACGCGTTCGCGATACCTATATCAAATGAAAATCCCTTTTTAAAATGCAAATAAATTGGGAATTTGAAGCAAAGTTGAATCTGCTCGGGAAACTTACCACTGAAGCATCTCCTCTTCGGTTGCAGTTGAAGCAATTATGAATGCCTACATCAGACATTAAATGCATTCATCAAAACAAAATAAGTACCCATGCACGTGAAGAAAATCCAGAACTTCACCTATCCAACCAAGAAGGAATAAAAGAAAACTAGAGACACCATTCACATCATGTCATGGAGTTTAGTCATCAAAGGAGGGAAAAAGAAAAGATGTGCTGTTGTACCGATTTCATAGAATAACTATTAAAATAGACGACTATATGATTTGACGGGGGGAAAAATGACAGTGTGTCACCCAACCATGCACAGAATTAAAGCAAACTAAAAGAAAAGACAACTTTTGTTACGATTTAACCAGGAAACCTGTGTGCAAGACATAAATACTATACTATGTCATTACGCCAATAGATGTACAAAATCTTGCAATATAAGAATGCAGCGATCACCCTGATCAACAGGAAAATGGGGAAAAAAAAAAGAATGTAGTAATTAAAGATAATCTGGTACTCATAACTCACTCCAAAGTTCGGATAAAAACTAGTAATACTTCAAACCAGAACCAGAAGCTAAGCAAGCATGAAAAAGAACTCACAGCTCTGTCAAAATCCAACATGAAGCATCTTTTAACATCTTCTTTAGTTGGCTTGCAGCCACACCGATCACGTCTTGAGGTCAAATCGGAAAATTTGGGGTATGTGTAATGCAGAACAGCTGCTTCATCCAACTTGATCTCACTGTGAACATATATGACATCTGGATCAGTGCAAATTATGTTCAGAAAGTTCGAAACCGCTATTAGAATATTAGAATTTGGGGGTAATCTTTTATCGCTATGTCAATTTAATCAGAAAAAGTCAATGCTGACTAATAACCGAGGCTCACCAAAGTAGCATAAAATACTGTAAGATTGTCAAGACCAGCCAATATGAGACCAACAGTTTGCACTAAGCTTGAAGAAGCAAATGTGACTTGTTCAATATGAGATCAGCAAACACATGATTTTTTATTTTTTTATTTTTAATCTTCGAACAAGACAACTTGGCATATAATTAAACTCCAAACTACAAACTACAAACATGCAACTATATGTCCCCTTGACTATAAAAGAATGTTGCAAATTTTCATAGAAATGCATTCAATGAAATAAGCAGAATCAACATACTTAGGTGTCTTCATATAGTTGTGCCATCTGTGAGCACCATTTGGACGGAGATGATCCTGAACCCTAGCAGCAGCTTTCCCGTTTCCATAAGTAAGAAAATAGTTTGGATTGCCACGAGTTGCTTCTTTGTAATTTCCAAAATATACATCCTTTGGAAGGTGGTCATAGTTCTTCTTGAACATTGAAACCTATGAAAACATTATAAGTTAAATATGTCAAATATTACTTGTTTCCATTTGGGACAGAGTAAGTTGGAACAAAATGAACCAGCAACAGAAGGGCTACAAAGTAAAATCTGGATTGGATTTATATTTACATGTTAAATATGTGCCAAGTGCCTGGATTCAGAAACAGATTCAATTATATGTTCAAACCTTACAAAAGCTATCTATGTATATACCTCGCTAAAAGGCTCCTTGATATCATCTCGCTCAACACTGCTCTCCTGAATGAAACATTATTCCAGCAAACGAACACAGTGTGATCATCTAATTAAGTCGAATGATAGTAATTTCAGAATCTTAAATAAAACACATGCACTCACATAATTTGGAAAAATAACCATATCAACATTTCCAGGAACATCAGATAGCAACTGTCTTAAAGAGTAACTTATATAGAGATAATAATTCAGCACAAGGAAAACAAACCATACCCTTGCCATGACAATAGCCATTTCCATGTTCAAAGATTGCTTCACAAACAACTCATAGTTGCATGGTTTGTAGAAGAAGCTAGCCAACCAAGTCTCATTCCATATTCGACTGGTAGGTAACAAAATACTTATTAACACAGGGATTACAAAAGATTTGGCACATTATTTAAAAAGCAGAATCCTGTGTGCATAAACATTAAGAACATCGGAATCTAAAGAATCCACACTAAGGAAGAAACTGATAACATCATCTTAAATGGGCTGTTTATATCACAATTTAGCATTCCATAATAAAGAGAGCAGTCTGGCGGTTGTATTTGGCTTCCTTTGTTGTGGGGCGACAATAGATTGGAACATTTTGCATTTAGGACAAGTAACCACTAGCTCACAATAACAATCCAGTAATATTACTATTACTTTTAGGGTTTGGCTCACAAATATTACTATTTGGCTTATGGCACTTGTTAACATTACCTATGATTGAAGCTTTTAAATTTTTTAATGCATTGAAAGCTTCAATCTTTCAATTTTCCAGTAGAAACTACCAAACCTTTACATTTATCATGACTAGATAAAACATACTAGAATATTTGCAAACTAAAATGTCTCTGCCACAAATCTGTGGGGACAAATCTACAGAGAATAAGAATAATAAGCCAAGCCAGATCCACAAAACATGTTAAACGTTAAACCCAGTAAAAAAA
The DNA here is from genome assembly GCF_000817695.3 of Arachis duranensis. Classification (NCBI taxonomy): domain Eukaryota; kingdom Viridiplantae; phylum Streptophyta; class Magnoliopsida; order Fabales; family Fabaceae; genus Arachis; species Arachis duranensis. The sequence goes on along the minus strand of NC_029777.3, from coordinate 10,335,630 downwards.
ACGCTAGCATTAAGTCTACATGGCCAATTGGTCAATAATGCTCAAAACTTCTTGTTCTTTACGTTTTGTTTCAATCATGATGATTGTTAAACAGTCAGTGGCTCCACCAAAGGGGAAAAGGCCATTTAATAAGAAAGAAAGAAAATTGATTACACCAAAAATTAAAAAAAAAAAAAAGTTTCCAAAGTAGAACACGCATACCTTTTAGCTTGCTGTTCTTCTAACTCTCTAGTTCTATATATAACTTTAACCCCCTGAAACAAGAAAAAGACGTTTCATTTGAGCATCAAAAAGGTTCAAAGCATAAATTAAAATAGCCATAACTAAAATCATAAAAACAAATCGATTACTGATACAACAGTACTAATTGAATTAAAAAAGTTAATAATAACAATTTAAAATGCAAGATAGAGATTGCTTGAACGCACAGGAATGCTTTCGAGGACTCTAGATACATTAGGTGATGCAGCCTTCCCTTCCACGAAAAGGAGGAAAGAGGAAACTCCAATGACCTTGTGATAGAAGATCCATGGCAGAGTCTGTTCCAAACCAGCTGAAGTACTCGTTGTTATGCATATCTGCCACACCAAGGGAAAAAAAAAAGAGCTTTTCTTTAACGAAAAAATTTAAACTTCACTGATGAATCAATCAAGCAGATTAAAAAAATATAATAATAAAATCATAAATTGATGAGACGGAAATTTCAAAATTCAATCTTCCAAAAGGGGTTTATGCAGATAGATCCAAAGCAAGGGTCAACCGAAAGCAACGATCACAATTGAGACTAAAACGCAGAAGAGAGCAAAGCAAAACGACGATGGAATTGGATCTCGAATTGAGAACAAAACCTTGGGCCTGAGATCGGAGGAGTAATCGAGCTTCCAGTCGCGGAAGTACGGAAAGGAAGGGTGTTTATTGGAGGAGTGGCCAAGGAGGATGGTGGCGCAGTCGGAGCTGGCGCTTTGGAGGTGGGAGGTTCCGGCGGGATGGGAGTTGGCTCCTCCGTCGGCGTCGGACGACATACCGGGGAAGTCAGGCTGATCGGGGGACCAGCGGGAGAGAGGGTCGGTGACTCCGCCGCGCCATTGGAGAACGAAGGCGAAGGAAGCTAACGTGAGTGGCAGCACCGTGAGCAAGAGGAGAAGCCTCGAGAATAGGTGGGTCTGTGCGAAGAAGAGTAGAGACCCGCCATGAAGAAGAAGAAGAAGAAGGTGTTGTTGTTGGGTGCATGTAATGTGAAATGTGGTGGTTGTTGTTTGGTGTAAGGTTATGTATATATATTATGAATAGAATTGAGCTTCTTGTGTTGAGAGAGAAAGCGAAGGAAGAAGGAAACTGAAAGAGAGAAGAGAATGAGACTGTGGGAGCCGTTTTGTCGTTGGTTTTTCAGTTCATCCATTATTCAATTTACTACTTCTTCATTCTCTTTATTTATTTATTACATTATAAATATTTTCTTTGAAATATATCTTCATCAAGCTGGAATAGCTCAGTTGGTTAGAGCGTGTGGCTGTTAACCACAAGGTCGGAGGTTCAAGCCCTCCTTCTAGCGTAAATAAAAGACTTTTGGTCAAGTGGCAATGAATTTTTATTCGCATATAGACTATACAATTTGAATAAACTTTAATTTCCTATATAGATGCCGCCTACATTTGCATTGCTAAGTACTAAATTTGGTGATTAATTCAAAAATGAGAGCGCATCCAATTTCTAAAATAAAAATACTATTTTTATATTTTAATATATATTTTATATCGATAATTAATTTTAATAGTTAATTTTAATATATACTTTAACATAATTAATTTTGAAATCATGAATACAATTTAAGGGGTAACAATTAATTAGTTTAGAGCTATATAATGAAATTCAAAGGTGTGCAATGATATATGGGTTAGAATTGTATGCAAAACTTTGGGTGTTCACGTACAAAACATTTAAAAAATTGTCATATTTCTAATGTATTGAAGCATAACTTGCAAAACAAATTGAGGGTTGTTCAATTTAAATCGCCTTTTAAGGAGCTTTATATAAGAAGATTATTAGTGTTCCAGAGATAAGAAATAATTAACGAGAAAATCATGTAAAATTGGTGATATTCTATTATTCTATAAAGTTCTAAAACAGTTGATAATAACAATTTTTGAAAGAACCCTTCTCCTTGTTCGAATGAGTTACACATCAACATATATAACTCAACAAATTAAGATTAAAATATAAAAAGATGGCAGACAATCAAGCTAAGCTAGAGTTAAAGGGTCATTATCACAATACTTATCTTCATCCCTTCCCTTTAATTAATATCTAAATCAGCATGCCCTTCTAACTAAATTAGGATTAAAATAACGAGATTATAAGTCAATAATAAATGTTAATAGATTCAAATCTTAAAACAGCACAAAGTAAATATTCTTATGTATATATGTGATGAAGGGTAAAAAAATAATTTGCATACCTAATATTTTTTTATTTCCTTTTTATATTAGATATTATTAACATCTCATATTATGTATGGGATATATATTATCATTTACTATTAAATAAATTTGGGATTCCAACCAATTGAATTATATATATATAATTATATTTATCATGATTTTTCGTAAATATTACGTAAAAATAATGTTTTTTATTTTTAAAAAAAATGAAAAACAATTTTGAAAAAGGTTAAACAACTCATATTCAAAAGGAATAATTTATGGCCTTGTCGTCATTAAGATATAAACCAAATTAAGCCACGGTACCAAGACCCTTTTGTTGAGCCCTTTTTTTCACTAAAAGGTGGGAAAACACGTTAACAAATAAAATCACGTATACAATTAAATTAATGACAATGATAAAAAGAGGAACTAACACACACTATAATTCAACACATAACAATGACTTTTAACTGAATTTTCTAGAACAAATTAAAGTGATGGCGGATCAAGAAATGATGTGTTGAAAATCTAAATGCTAAAACACACTTTTTGCAAAAGGGTGATAATGGAGAAAAAGTAAAACTAAAATTTCTTGTTACTTGCCTAAAAGGTTATTACCAGAATTATTGCAAAGAAAGTATGGGATTTTTTTTTTTTGACTAGAAAGTATGGGATTTAATTAGCTCCAAAACAATTTACACTTATGGTAAAGATATATAATTACTACAGTATTTTTCCCTCCAAAAGAACATATTACAAAATTAGTTAACCTACATATTAATTTTTATATGATATATAATCACTTCAATTATAATAAATAAATAAATATTAACGACATATATTACATATTTAAAAATAATTTTTTACTACTAACATATTTTTATGTATTACCAAAAATAATTTATTATTTTTCTCAATATTTATATATATTTTACAACTACTTCAAAGAATGAATAGTATTATTCTATCTTAATTGTAAATACTAAAGCAAGAAAAAAATTGACCAATCATTAACCCAATCAGAATAAGAATTGAACATTTTAACAAGTTATTATATATATATTAGCAGAATTATTCCTTTCATGAAATATTATTTTTAGTATTTTTAATTAGTGTCTTCTAGAAGCATTTTTCATAAAACCAATTCGAGATCATATTCTTGAAATCATCTTTAAAAAAAAAAGAAGGGGTTCAGCCTGCAATTGAACACTAATTGCCAAAGATAAATAAATTAAATAATTACAATTCAAAGAAGAAGCCAAAAGCTTTTGTTGTCACAAATGTTTTGTCCTCAAAGGCATAGGCATCATATATCATCATCACATGAAGCATGCATTATGCGATTTTTTATTACTAATAATTTTAAATTTTATGGGGCAAAGTACTATTATTGCTCTTTATCATACACATGTCACCTATGTAGAATGGTCACTGAACCATATGACTAAGAAATTGAATTGAATAATACCCATCAAAGGATGTAAAGTTAGCATATATATATATATATATATTGATTGGGACAAAAATTCCTTTATAGGGAATTGAATCTAGATTTGCAAGATTTCAACACATACTGAATTTACTAGTTCAAAATTTAATGCACATCTTACCATATAGCTGTGGAAAAATACTCTTTAAATTGTAATGCGTAGCATATGAAGAAAATATAAAAATGATTAGCCTACGACTTTTCGCCACATTTAACATCGTGTGGACCACATCAGGTAATAGTAGAAGTATTTTACTTTTTCTATTTTATTTTTTGTTTTTGGTTGGTGACAAAAATGTATAATATCATACCTTTTTTTTATTATTTTATCATACCTTTATTTTATTATTATTATTCACATTCTTTATAATCAGTTATTTTTTATACTTTTTCATACATAAATCAAAACTTGAAGTTTTACGCTTGTGTTTAAATAAATTATTGAACTGATTTTTCGACCAATTCAAAAATTAAATATTTTATTACTAGTCTAAATTATAGTATTTGCATGTTATGCGGAGTATGGACCTCCTGAGAATGAAGTATCAAATCTCAATCACAATTTTCAGAGACAATAACTCTGACTGAGATGTCAGCTCTCATTTAAAAAAAATGCTAAAAAATTTTGGTATAAAAATAAAATGAGTGATATATTTTAATATGGTAATTTTTATGTTTTTTAAAATTGTAGGAGTACACAAATTGGACTATTCAATCTGTGTTTAAAAAATTGAAAAAAATTCAGAATACACAAATCAGATCCTCCAATTTGTGTTTAAAAAGTTGAAAAAATTCAGCGTACACAAATCGAACACTCCGATTTGTGTTTAAAAGATTTAAAAAATTCAAGATACACAAATCGAACCTTCCAATTACTGTAATCGGACTGTCCGATTACTCTCCCACCCATCGAACCGTCCGATTTGCTTGACGCAGTCATCACAGCCTGGTAAAACACCCTATATCCCCATAACTATGCCATACATCATTACTTACTCCATATCAAAATAAAAAAGACAAAAAAAGGTGCAGCTGAAAATGGCCATCATTTTCAATGTAACATTATTAGAATATGTAATAGGAAATTAGGGATACACATCTTTTCCCTTTATTATTGAGTTAATACTCAAAATGGTCTTTAAAATTTTGAGACAAACTCAATTTGATCCCCAAAATTTCAATGAACTCAATTTGAACCCCCGACTTTGAATAAGTGACTCACGTTAGCCCTTCTGTTAATTTCCATTAATGGCACGCTTACCTAAAACGTTAAGTGACAAGTGGGCTTACAGGTGACCTTACTAAACGACGTTGTTTTCTCCTTGGCGCGTAATCTCTCTTCAAACGATAGCGTTTTCCATTATGAGGTTAAAATTTAACAACACCAATGATCAAACCACTCAAAACAAGGAAACTCTTCTTCTTCTTCGTCTTGTCACAGGCGTTCTCGTTTGCTAGCACGATAAAGAAGAAGCTGCGCACCACTATTTCTCCAAAAAAGGTTAGTAACGCAAGCATTCTATGTTTGGGTTCAATGTTATGTTTTGTGTCTTCTCTTGGTTGGGGTTTACAGGCCATTAATTTGTGCTCTATTTGATGCTCAAATGGATTGGGTCCATTGTGAAAGAAGATAGTTTAGTTATTGATAAAATTGTTAAAGAATAGGAAAAGCAAAAAAAGAATTTTTATTGATTGTTGATTGATTGAATTGTACTGAAGTGTGTTGTAAACTATGAGGGTAAAACTAAATATATATAGAGCATTGTCTTATGAAAGATAAAAGCAAATAAAGATAAGATAAAAACAACTAAAGATAAGATAAAAATAAGATAATAAAGACTAAAATTGTAATTGAATTTATGTATTCTGTTGGGCCACGAGACTTCTTTATTGTTGTCATGAGCTAAGGTGGAAGAGTAATTTAATAGTTATTGATCCTCTTCTGTTAGGATTTTTTTTAAAAGACTAATTATGATTAACGTTAACTGTGTTACAGAAAAGAAAGTACATGTAAATTAGTGAAGTTTACCACTTCTTTATGTACCAATTTCTGTCTATAGATGATTTCAATAGCTAAAATTTTTTTTTTGAAAATATAAAATAAAAAATTTATAAATGAGTAAATAGATTATGCTTGTTCATGTGATAATGTGGAGCTGTTAATTATGGATGACAAAAAATTGTGTAGCTGTTGTTACACGGATAAATTTTATGTATGAATTTTTTTTATTTTCTGTTCTGAAAAAATATTGATCGGCATGTTAATGTAGAATCATCTGAAACATGATATGAAAGGCCTTGGATGTTGACGTTAATTTGTTAATTGTTTGAATTATATTTGTAGATGGGTAATTTGATAACCATTGTCTATCATCACGGAGGCAGCTTTGTTACAAAGAATGATAGTAGTGTAGTTTACGAAACGGACAACACGGATGAATTAACTGGACTAGATGAAGATAAATTGGATATATTTTCACTGAGAAATTACTACAAGGAGCTCGGTTATGCTGACATTGTTGAATGTTGGTGGCTTATTCCTAGGAGACCTTTAAAGAATATACTGAGAGCACTTTCACATGATAAGAAATTGTTAGAGATGTGCTATCTTGCAAGAATGAACTAAGGAAGAGTCCACTTATATTTTGAGCATGGAGTTTTTCAACCTTATGATAATGAAGTACTTGAGTTAATAAAGTTTACTCCCATTACTCCTGAAGAAGACAAGGATGCACCTATCACCATACCAAATCTAACAGGAAGCTCAAATGATGTCTCAACTACAAAGTCCAATGAAGAACCAGCAGTCCAGACCCAACCTGAAATACTAGTCCAGGACCAAGAAGATCCACCAGCCCAGGCCAATCCGAGTCACCAACCCAGGCCCAACTCAAACCCAACCTAATCCACCAGCCAAACACAACTTATCTAAATCCAAGTCCACCTCAACCAAATCCACCACCACCAACATCAAATCCAAACCCAAATCCAAACTCACTACATCCAACACTGCCAAGACCAACCATACATCACCTAAATCTGCAAGCAAATCCAAACCCAAGAACAAACCCTCATCATCTAAAATCATAATCACTAAGCCTACAAACAAGCCTCAACCCAAATCCACTTCAGTAAATTCTACCAAGACCAAACCTATTACCAGATCATCTGCTATATCAGCAAGTAAAATAGTGGAAAGTCAGGATGGTGGAGACCGAACCAACAGTAGTAGTGACTCATATGATTCTGTAGAAGACATCCTATATAGGCCTGATTCATTTGAAAGCTCAAGTGACTCTGATATTGATGGTGAAATTTCTAAAGTAAGGAAAAGGGATTTGAAGTTCAAGCATGCACTGGGGTCTGCCTGAAAAACGGGAAAAGAAAAAGTGTTAGTGGAAGATGATGGAATTGTAGTAGAGAATTCTGATGAGGAAGTGGACTGGTTACAAGTGTTAGGGAAGAACCATGGTTTACATTATGATGCTTATGATCCAATGCATGATGACTCTAATGAAAAAGACTCTTGGCAATCGGAATTTGAATCTGTAGGCATGTCATATGTTTATGCATGTGCAGCAATTTCAAGGATAAATAAAAATCTTGAAGAGTTTTGTCATCATTGGTTGTCTATGGAGGCATATAGGGCTATATACATGCATTCCCTAAATCCAATACCGGGTGAGAAACTGTGGAAAAAATATAAATACAAAAGACCTCAAGCACCTAAAACTAGGAGAAGGCTAGGAAACTTTAAGAAGAAAAGGAGAAAGGACGCTGATGAGGAACCTTCGAGCAGTAAGAAGTCTAAAACTGCCACAAAGTTAAAGAGAATCTACAAAGAATTTACTTGTACCTGCTACGGTATTAAAGGACACACTAAAAGAAGTTGTGCTCATAGAAAAGCTGATGATATTGCATGTGCTCTTACTGCAGCAGCAACAGCTGTTGTAGCTAAATCCAAATCCCAAAATGGAGCTAATGCAAATGCACCCGATGATGCTGCGACAACTGCTGGTATACAAATTGTGGATGCTCCACAGGCTTCGGAGATTGACATCACCCAACCCACTATTTCACAGCCACAAATTATAGAGCAGGTACTGTTATATAACACATTAATCAATTACGTTTATGAAAATATCATGTGTTTATTCATCATCTATCAAATATTTCTAATTACATATAGGTGCCTCCACCTCCACCTCCACTCACAAGGCTGGATAAGCTGCTGCATAAAAGAAGAACAACTCCCGATGTGAAACCAATGCAAGGAGCTAGTTTTGGGACAGCGTCAAAGTTTATAGAATTTATGAAATTTGTCTCCACTCCGGGCTTAAAAGCACCAAGAAAAAAATAGAAATTAAATTATGTTGTCTTTTATGGATGAATTGATAAATGTAATCCAAAGTTGTTTGTTTTAAAGTTATTTTGTAGCTGTTTTGTGGCTAAAATTTGTGTCAGTGATTATTTATGTCTTTTATTATGTCTTTTATAGAGCTTTGTTTTGGAACCTTTTAAATAGCCCTTTTATTTTGTGACTGTAATGATGACATTCTAGACATGACTCTTGATTTATCATGTGTTACAATGGTTATTGTCATGACTATAGCTGACCTATGAAATCAGATTCAAGGTTTATTATTATAACTTATTTTGTAATTTAGAGATTTGGTAGATAAATTACAAGTTAGTTTATTATTGATATTTTTAGGGATGTAATCAGTCTCTTGTTTATTCTTACCATTTTATTTTTACAAGTTTAGTCACAATTTTTAATTTACAGAATCATACCTATTTGTAATATCTTCACTGAATTTGTAGGTTTAGTCAAAACTTACAATTTACAAAACAGATTTGTATTGAAAAAAATATAATTGTAGTGACATTAATTCAATTTTATTCATCACTTTCTTAACCCAGGCATAGCCAATGGCTATAACTATAAAACAAGAAAAAAAACTCAAAATACTATTCCATATTTTTAAATCCTAATTTCACCTTCTATTGCACTAATCTTCCAACCCACGTTCATCTTCCAATACTCAATGCTATTTTCAGTTTCATGTCTGCTAGTTATGTCTTTTTCTTCTACGCCATTTGCCCACACAAAAAGTCCACACCATTTATTTTCAGAGGCCTATCACAACAAGAACCAAAATAAATCATACATGTATTACAAAAAGAAGATGTAAATTCAAAAAGAAAGCAATTCAAGAACTCACATTATAGTTTGGACATCCGAAAAATTATCTCTCTGGATTTACTTTTGTTTCAGACCAACAAAAAACGGGACACATTCCACAACCACACACCAGTGTGGAACCTTTCCAGATCTAACTCGATTTGGATTTCTATCAAAACTTCCATGTGAATGAGATCTGTTGTAGCTTCCGGAACCTTGGCTGGTGCTCCTCATCATCTTCTCCAACACCCAAAAAACGATATTAATTTGAGAATTTGGCACTTGTTAGGGTTTTATATTCATTAAAAGAGGGGTTAAATTGAGTCTAAAAAATTTTTTTCTATGTCAACAAGGTTTAATAAGGCCACGTGTCAAGCCCACGTGTCACTTAATGTTCCAGGTAAGCGTGTTGTTAATGGAGATTAACAAAAGGGCTAACGTGAATCACTTATTTAAATTTAGGGGTTCAAATTGAGTCAATTAAAATTTCAGAAGTCAAATTGAGTCTGTCTCAAAATTTCAGGGACCATTTTGAGTATTAACTCCCTTATTATTTCTTCTATTATAAAACAAATTATATTAATTTTTTTTACCAAATATTTTCGAAGAAAAACAATAATCAAAATTTATCTTATTTAACATTTATTAATTGTTACAATAATTAATAAATACTAAATAATATAAATTTTAGCTATTTTTAATTAATTCTTTTTAGTTATCAAATATTTTTACTTTTTATTGATTATTCCTTAATTTGATTTAGCTTTATATAAAAATCTTTCATTATATATGTTCATAATGGCTAATAAATTCTTATAGTTATAATGTATGTTTCGTAATTATGATTAAACACCAATATATACTATTTTACTATAATAAAAATAATAACAATAATAGAGATGTAACTGAAAAGTGAAAAGTGTTTTAAAGATATTGATTGAGAGGATAAAAGTAGAAAATTTTGATTTTTTTTAATGTATAAAAACTTAAAATTTCATATTTAACTTATATTTTTTATGTAAACCTTTTCGACCATGTTATTGTAAAAATTATATTTTAATAAATAGCGTGGATTATTTTTTTTCTATAAAAAAACAAATAATATAAAAGATTTATTTGGATGAATTTTTAAAAAAAATATTTTTATAATTATTTTAAGTAATGAATATTTTTTAAAAAAATATGTAAATTATAATTTCTAAAACGATTTATTTATTTTTCTATTATTTTATTTTTATTATTAAAAATTTATCTAATAAATTAAAAAATAAATTGAATGACACTCAAAACAAGTTTAAAGACATTATGTGCATTGCTAATTTCTCTACAAATTTTAGTTATACTTTTTATTTTATTTTTTTGTGTAATTTCATTCTTTATTAAAGAATCCACATATTTTAATTGTAATATTAACATCATTAGAACCTTTATTAATAAGACTTTAATAATAATAATAATAATAATAATAATAATAATAATAATAATAATAATAATATTTAAACACTGAAAAAAAAACTTTGTAGAAAGGGATGAGAAAAGACAACAAAAAGGACATACTTTGGTTCAGTATTTGTATTTTATTTGAGTTGATATCTCCTTGATTGAATCTTAAGTAGATATATGTTTGGTTTCATGGTGATAAAGAAGTTATTATTCTATCCTACAACGTTACGTGTCACTAAACCAAATAATATAAAAGAGCTGCCAAACTTTTGGGTCATTTTCCTACAACTTGTATTGGTGGCTAATCTATTCTATTCAACTACCCAAGTTATTTTGTGAAGATAAATCATATTTAGAACAATTTTTTATATATTTCTTTACATCCTTTTATGGTATAAAAGATATTTTTATTTTTTATTACTTTTGAGCAATTTTTTTACAGTGATATTTATATGATTAAATTATTTTAATAATTAAATTCAATTAAATTGATATAATAATTTAAAAATTAATAATAAAAAATTTTAGTTGAAAAATAAAATAAAAGAGAGATATAAAAAAGAAAAAAAATTTAATTAAATTTAATTATAAAAATAAATTGTTTATTTAGTATTTTTTATTTTTAATATTAAAAAGAAAAGACGTCCAAAATTGGTATAACTAATATAACATTGTTTTTTATTTTTATAAAATCTCATTATTCACCATTTATTTATTTATTTATTTGGACGTGAATTTCCATTTTTTTTCTAAAGCAATCCCTTTGCTTGCAATAGGCTTAAAGTCATCGTAAATGGGCCAATGTTTAATGCCTTCACAGTAAAGAGACTCACAGGTAATTAAATTGAGTTGATTTAGTAATTAATTTATTAGTCTATTTAAATAAATATTAAAAATTTAAATTTTATCTTGTATATATATTATACAGTAATTTATTGATCAATAATAAATTTTTAAATAAAGTTTTGATTCAAGACGAATTAATTTTTAGACTGCTAAATTAAAAAATACCAAAAAAAAAGGAGACTTACAAATTCTTGTGAATGATTTATCTAAAAAAATAAGCTCTTGTGAATGAGACAAATCAACATAAAACTATATAGTGTATAATAATTTCACTTCGACTAAATAAAAAAAACAAACAATTGGAGTCTTAAAATGGAGTGAAGCTACCAGTTTGGAATTGTCGGAGTTTGAAGAGACTCCAGACAACAATTTAAAAGAGATTTATAAATCTCACTCTCTCGAGATTGTTTTTTCTCTGTAAAATTAAAAACCAACCTCGACAAGTAGAAGCAAAGCTTAAATCTTGCAGTTTCAAAGATTGGTTTATTATGGATTCATCGGGAGTTGCCGGTGACCTTGTTTTGGCATGGAAAGAGAGATGCAATGTTCAGATTATTAGTTATGACAACTTTTACATTGTGGCCTCAATGGTGGAAGTGAGCACTAATATTTCTTGGGATATTATTGGAATTCATTTGACCTCTCATGATCAAGGTAGGCGGGTACAGTATGAGGCTCTTCAACCTATTATTCAAACATTTCAAGAACGAGTGATAATTATGGGTGATTTTAATGCTATTTCTAACCAGAACAAAAAGGTGGGCGGGGGAGTGAAATCATCAGCTTCTATCGAAGCCTTTAATTTGTTTATTGATGACAGCTCTCTAATGGATATTGGAATGGTAGGCAGACCATTCACATGGTCAAATCGGAGGTCTGGTCCAGATTTAATTCAGAAACGGCTTGACCGTGTGATGGTTGGTTCTGAGTAGAAGCAACTATTTTCTAGTACTATTATTTCTCAGCTTTCTGAATCAGGTTCTGATCATGCTACTCTTCTCACTGATTGAGAACAAAGAGAACTAAACGGTGATTCAAATTTTAAGAACGATGGTGTTCTAGTGATGAGGTAAGACAGATTGTGAATGAGTTATGGAAGGAGAGAATAGAAGGCAGCCCCATAATTATTTTATTTCAAAAATTGAAGAAGTGTCGACACAGTCTTATCTTATAGCAGCAGTCTAATAGAACGAACTCTAAAGAAAAAATCAATTCTCTTCAATCTCAATTAGAGGAGCTTCGGGCAGCAGAGGTCCATAGAGGTAATATCATCTCAGATTTAGAAAGCAAACTAGAAAAGGTTCTCCATAATAAAGAATTATATTGGAATGAGAAGTCTAGGGTCAAATGGCTTTAGGCAGGAGATCAAATGCTAGTTACTTTCACCAGAAATTTTGTAACCACATTCGTCGGAATAAAATCTAGCACTTGACCGGAAACTATGGCGAATTACTTTCTTTAAATGCTGATACAGCGGCAATGGCAGAATCTTATTTTAGAGATATTTTTTCCTCCTCTTGTTGCAATGATCCAAACCCGCTATTCATTGACTTTGAGCCTAAGGTTACAACTTTCTTAAACCGAAGGTTTAGACGTCTGATTACTATAGACGAAGTCAAACGGGCTACTTTCAGTGTTCACTCTTAGAGTGCCCCAGGAGATGATGGGATAACAGCTAAATTCTTTCAACATTACCGGGACATCGTCAGTGGTGATGTGTTTCGGCAGTTAACGGGTTCTTTACGGGAGGTCGCATATTAAAAAGCTTCAACCACACACAAATTTGTCTGATCCCAAAAGTCCCAAATACTAAAGATATGTCCTAAGTGAGACCAATTAGCCTTTCTTTTGTTGTTTATAAAATTATTTCTAAAGTCATAGTTCACAGATTTCAAGGAATGATGCATAAACTTATCAGTCCTTCTTAGAGTGCTTTTATTAAAGGTTGACTGATCTCTGATAATATCTTAATTGCCCATAAATGTATGCATTACCTCAAGAATAAAAAACAAAGTCTGGAACATGAGATAGCCCTCAAATTGGATATGAGTAAGGCTTACAACAGAGTAGAGTGGAACTTTTTGTGGTTTATGTTGGAGAAAATAGGATTTGATCCCTTTGGATTATTTGGATTCGTGAACTAGTGACGACTGTTTCTTATTTCGTGATTGTGGAAGGACAACCCTATGGTTTTTTCAAACCACAAAGAGGTCTCCGCCAAGGAGATCATCTTTCTCCCTATCTTTTCTTATTTTGTGTAGAAGGTTTCTCTTTCTTGCTACACAAAGTAGAACAAAACAGTCTCATTGAGGGCATTCAGATTAACAGGCGTTGTCCTAAGGTCAATTATATTCTATTTGCAGATGACTCTATTCTTTTTTGTAAGGCTAATTCAACTGATTGTGGAAATATCCTTGATTTATTAACTACGTACGAATGCTTTAGCGGTTAGAAAGTTAATCTTGGCAAGTCTGCATTTTTTTTTTCAGTCATAACACTCCTCTTGACTCTCGTGCTCGTCTGGCTGCCTCCTTAAACATTTCACACATAGGAGCTCAAGATAAATATCTTGGGCTACCATCTGTTGTTAATAGATCAAAGAGAGCCACTTTTAACATGGTTAAGGAAGGTACAAAAAAGAATTCAAAGTTAAAAGCGTAACCTATTGTCTGTAGGGGGAAGATTAGTTTTATTAAAGGCAATTGAAGAGGCCATCCCGATTTACACTCTCTCCTGCTTCAGATTACCTGACAGTGTAATTTTCTATATTCACTCCTTATTGACTTAGTTCTTGTGGGGTCAAAAGAAAAATGAAAGGCGATTGGCCTGGATTAGATGGGACACTATGACCCGCCCAAGAAGGAAGGAGATCTTGGTTTTAAAGACCTTAAGGCTCAAAACCTTGCTCTGTTAGGCAAATAGTATTGGAGAATAGCAACATGTTCTAATTCTCTATTGGCCAGAATTTACAGAAGTAAATATTTCAGAAATAGAAATATTCTAAATGCAAAACCTGGACCACTCCCTTCTTGGGGATGGAGAAGTATTTTGCAAGGTATAAATGTGGTGGAGAAGGGACTTACCTGGAGAATAGGTAACAATATAAACATTCGTACGTTTGATAACCCATGATTTCTTCTCCCAAATCCATTCACTGCGCCAATAAATGTTCAACACTCGGCCATTATTGTTCTCAAGAGTAAAAGACCTGATTATTGAAGAAAGAATTTGGAATCAGCTGTTAATTACAGAGATCTTTCCAAGTAATATTTCAACTAGAATTCTATCTTTGAAAATTGAAGGTGGAGATGACACATTCCAATGGAAACTGAACAAACAAAAGAAGTATGATACCATATTAGGTTATAGAGTGACGTACCTATTCTTACACTTCCTGCTTGAACTCTGTCTAACCCATATGCAGCAAAAAGCCCCCTGGATCAACCTTTGGAAGATGAAGCTCTCTCACAAAATTAAACTGTTTATTTAGAAGTGCCTTCATGGTTGGCTTCTGGTTCTAGCCCAGATTCACCAGAAATTTTCTGCAACACCGGCACTGTGTCCGCGTTGCCAAGAAGAGGACGAAACAATCCCTCACTGTCTTATGCAATGTCCAGCTATAAGAGATGCTTGGTCCAATAGTTCTCTGAGTATATACCTCCCCACCCATCCAATTACTGAATTTTGGTCTTGGTGGAACACCACGACGGAGCAGATTCATTCAATAGGTAGTGATAATCGGAACTAACAACTACTTGCTATTCTATGTTGGAACGGTTGGAAAGCTAGGAATTTCTTTGTTTTTGAAGGAACCAATACTGTTCCAACTTCTATTCTTGATGTTTCTAATAAACTCCTTTCAGAGATTCAACGCCTCCATGTAGCTTCTCATTAAGTTAGTTCACAAATCTTATTCTTTGAAAAAAAATATACTTTCACTTTTTACAATTTTTTTTTATTTTTTACTATTATATTTCTTTTTAAGTGTGGTTTATTTGAGAGATCCCCATCATTCATTGTTTTTGTCCTGACATGGACTCTGTATTTCATTTACCAAATTTAATGAAATATATTTTTATTTTTAGAAAAAAATATTAAAGTCTTAAATTAAGTAATGAAAATACTACTCATCTTTTAAATATTATCTTTTATTCAATTTTAAAATTTAATATTATATTATTTTAATTTTTAATTAATTATATCTCCTAATTTTTAAAATTTATTATTATTTAATTAATTTAAATATCTATTTTACAGTTTAAATTATTTAAAAATTAAAAAAATTATTTTTTTTATTTTTTCTCTCCTCTAATAACCTCACACCACACTGTGTCTCTCAATTCTCAATCTCTTTCTCTTTTCAACTTTTCTGTGCATCACTTTAGCGTTCCTTTAAATTTTTTTGTTTGAGAAATTTTTCACATACAATCATTTTTTTATACAAGTCTTTACAAGTCATTATATTAATGCGCTTGAACCGTTACTGCACGTTCTTCTTCCTCTTCCTCTTCTTCTTTTTTTCTTTCGTTTCTTGCCTTCTCTTTCTCCTTCTTCAACCGTTACTGCACAATTTCACTGCACCTTCTTCTTCTTGCTGCACCTTCTTCTTCCTCTTTCTCTTCTTCTTCTTCTTCTTTCTTTTTTTTTCATTTTTTGCCTTCTCTTTCTCCTTCTTCATTTACATGCTTTTCTCTCTATTTTCTTTCCTCGATTTCGATTGTTTTTTGACATCAAGCTCTAAAATCGTTTTTGAAGAAGAGGAAGCAGCAGAAGATGAGGAGGAGAAAGAGAAAGAGTTCTGAATTATGCATAAGGTGTACTTCAACGAATTTTGGGTGTATTTCTGTAATCCTTTGGGTGTATTTCTATAATCGTTTGGGTGAATTCCTATAACCGTTTGAGTGTATTTTTGTAATCGTTTGGGTGTATTTCTGTAATTGTTTGGGTGTATTTCTGAAATTTCATTATCTTCAAAACGATTTCAAAGCTTGATTTCAGAAACCACGAAAATAAAAAAACGAAGCAAGAATACCAGTAATAAACGCAAGTAAAACAACTAATGAAAAGGCTAAGAGAATAACGAAGAAATACATGGAGGAAGAGGAAGAAGAAGAAGAAGAAGAAGAGGAAGAGGAAGAGGAAGAGGAAGAGGAAGAAGAAGAAGGAAGAAGAAGAAGAAGAGTCGTTCATAATACATGGTGAGTGTAGCGCTTTGGAAACTGAATAACGCATTAAAAGGCCCGTATGTGTAGCAACTTGTAAGACTTGTAAGTCAAAAAAAACTTGTATGTGTAGCAGCCCTCGTTTTGAGGTAAATTATCCAAACTTCAAGCATCTTTTAATTGTATAAGAAAAAATATAAGAAAATAACTCCTTTATAAGCTAACATAAGCAATTCTATTATAATTTAAATTTTATAAATAAATAAAAATTTAAAAATAAAAATTTAAAATAAAAAAGATTCTTTCTACATTTATCTTAATCACATTTATAATACACAATAAAAACAATCCATAAAAAACTTAATTTCTTTCCATTTATTTAAAAACAGTAAAAAATCTCGCTCCACAAGCCCACCATATCCACACATTTTTTATTCCACCGCCCATCGACCACCGTCGCATCTTTCGTCGTGCTGCGCAGCCTCTTTCACGCGTCCCATCGCTGTCCTTCTCTGGTTGACGCTGTCGCCCACCGTCCCGACGCATCTGCACTGCCGCAGCCCCCATCCGTTGCGACGCAGCCATCGCTGGTCCCCTATTCGCAACACGTGATCAACTACTCCGATCTATAGCTACTCCTCCACTCGCGATGCGCGACCTCCGTGGCTTCCTCCTCGCAATGCGCCACCACGAGTTTCCCACCATCCATGCAACACTGTCCAAGATGTCGTCGCCGGTCACCCTACGACTCTTCTTCTTCTCCTTTCCTATTTGGTTTGAATGATTCTTTTAACTTGTTTTTTATGTTTCTTTTTCCTAAATTTTGGATGATTCTTTTTATTAGTTTTGGATGATTCTTTTTCCTATGTTTTGTATGTTTTTTTCGTAAGATTTGGATGATTCTTTTTCCTATGTTTTGTATGCTTTTTTTTCTTAGAATTTAGATGATTCTTTATCTTATGTTTTAGTGTTTTTTTGGAGTTTGGACATTTTTTTCTTAAAAGAGAAATTAGACTTTGCGTAATAAATAGTAAAAGATGAATTAGAATAAAAAAGGTAATCAATAATCATTAATTTTATATTTTTAAAAAAATAAAATTTAAATAATTAATAACAATTAATTAGTACAGAGTGTAGTTTAAATATGCTTGTTGGCTTATTGTTAATTATACCCTCTTAATTCTCTAGCGGAGTTAATTATATAAATATTTCTCTGCAAATAACTAAAACTTACATAATTAAAAATGACACATCAAAAACTTAAACACATCTAATATTAACATGAATATATTTACAATTAGATCATTAGACATCTAAAACTACACTAATATTTTAAATCGAAAATCAACAAAATAGTAAAAATTATATATTTAATGACACATCTAAAATAACAAGCATAATACATTTGAAACAAATACTAAAACTCACTGTTTGATCTCACAAACCTTGTACGTAATTATATAGATACACAAACACATCTACAATTAATTAGATAACATAAACACATATAAAATTAGGATTTAGCACATCCAAATTACATTCAAATTACAAAAAAATCCCAATCATATATAATTATGCAAGCAGATTTATTAGAGACGGTAAAGGAGTGTGACAAAGGAAGAAGACCCGAGACGAAAGAGGCGCGCATAAACAGAGGAGGTGTAGATCGCCGATAGAGAAATAGCACATAATCTTATCATGTATCGTTAAGACATATATTAACTACACTCTTTATATTTATTTGTACCTCATAAAATAGTACGCATGATTTTTTTTTTTCACGAGAATTTTGTCATTAGCTGACAGAATTTCGGAAAAAAGAAATTGTTGTATGTGTTAGAGTAATAATTAAACTAAATTAATTAATAAAATAAACCCTGAGTTGGTCTCTAAGTGTTCCTATCAAGTAGTCCATGAATGTGTCATCATTGTAAGTCCATGAATCACTGTAAACAGGCATCAAGTAATTGTTGATAAAATCGTTGCTCCCTAATGCAACAACATATCGAGCTTCCTGTAAACAGCTCAATTTGTTTGTACAGAGAAAACCTCTGGATCTGCAAACATGCACAATTATCTTATAAATGTGCATTCTAAATGGCTAAAATATATAACATACAGTATAGCAATAAGAATGCAACTTAACATTGGAACTCACAAAATACTGCCCAGTTTCATTCAAAATGCCACCACCACTATAAGCATAGTTCGCTCCATTTTCTAGAATAATTTCTGGGGTTGAAGATGGGTCTAGGAATGCAGGAGGCCTAGGGAGGCCAGTATTGTCACCTAAAAGTATATAATTCGGTCAGCAAATATTTTTCTAATCAATTTATTATCGAAAGTTTAAAGTGACAGATATTTTGAATAACAAAACAAAAAATGAAATTATTAAAAATATTATCATTTATATGCTTTCTCCTATCAACATAAATTTTTGGAAGAAATAATATCAATATCAGAAATAATTACCAATAATATTGGCAACAGTCCGGCCATTAGTAAATCGTCCATTGGATAATCCGTTACCAAAATCAATACCATACCAAGGGAGGCTTGCCTGAGCAAGGCTTCTATTAAGGCTTTTGTTGTTTCCAACATCAGAGAGGGAGTCACCAAATATGAACTGCACAGTCTTGCATTCACACCCTCTAATTATTCCATTTCCCAAAATGATCCTTGCTAGAACAACAACTAGTGCCAGATTATTCAACTTCATGTTTAATTTGTGTACCAAGTTATACTCACCTCTATGATTGGTTTTATAATATGGTGAGAATGCTATGTTATAAGTCAAACCTAATGCAACTACCTTATATTTTGTTGCAATGCTGTAAGTATAAGATCACAAATGTGAATGTTTGATTAAGTCCAAAGAATTTGGTCACGTGGTTGCTAATTGATATTCCGTTTGAATTGGAGGAATGCAGAGACGTGACCCTTTGATTCGAATTCTCAACAGACCACGTATCCATGGAGTGTGTTATTCACTTACTCTTGTAAGATTGTCGAACTGGAAAATTCTGTCATTCTAAATTCTCCCAAATCTGAAAACCCATAAATTTATTATTTTATGTTATCATTCTAGAATTTTTTTTGGTAAACTATATTTATTATTTTAGTCATACTTTTAACCAAAGGAACGGTATAGACTAGAAAAAGAAACAAGTAATAACTCATAAAGAGTAAATATTTAAATGGTAAATTCTAACCTACCATTCCTATAATAACATGTAATTTACCCTCTGTGACATGTCATCTTTTAATTGGTTGCTATGTTAACTATGATTAAACTATTGGTAATTAAATTATAGTCCAAATGGGTGATTATGTAATTTACTAAAATATTAAAAATTCAGAAAAACCTTAGGAGGGCAGTTCCAGAACTGTTTTGCTAGAAAAGGGGAGTTGAGGGAATGGCGAAAGCAAGTCGGCTGCTTGAGGGTGAGAACGACGGCGAGCCGTACAGTTTCTTCGACGGTGAGAACAAAGGTTGGGGACTGGGGGCACTAGTGAGTAAAGCCCGTCTTCTTGGTGTTATCATCGTTCTGCTTTCTTGTAGCCGTTGAAGCTCAAGCTCTGAACTCTGAATGGAGATGATTGATAAAAATATAACTTTACTTTTTAATGTTTATAGAAATTATATATTTATCCCTCTTATAAAAATATTTAATTACAAAATTATCCTACTTTAGTTAACATATTAACTCTTATTGAGTTAAATTAACTCAAACTAAAATTAAGCATCCAATTAAAACATACCACGTCACGAGGGGTAATTTACATGTTGAAATAGAGGGGGTTAGGTAGAACTCACCTATTTAAATTGGTTGTCAAGTACGTATTTAAATTTGGAATAAAAAATGTTATACATATATCAAAATTAATTATTAAATTAATTAATATATATTTATGTATAAATATATGTAGTGTTTAGTTTATTTTTATTATATATTTTATATTCTAATATGTATTTTATAGATGTAAGTAATTTAATGGTTAATTTTTTTGAGTACATGTAGTCTGCAACAAATTTTTTTATTATTTTGAAGTAAACTAATTTGTCTTATTTTAGCATTGAATTTCTTTATAATAAAATTTGTTATGAAATTATTTATTCAATGCACATATATAGAAGAGTTGGTTTATAACATAATTAACTCCTGTACTTTTCCATTTATACATGAACATTGCATAGATACTCATGATTAGTCTCATCTACAGTTTTACATCATCTTAATGTCATTTTTTTTTCAAATGAATTAAGTGTTTACATTTTTGCAAAATATAAAAGTATCATGTAAAATATCCTTACTTAAACTTCAAAAAATAGTAGTATCACTTTTAAGTTTTAATGATAATATCACTAAATCTCAGAGAAATAAGTTACCATTCCATTGTTGTAAGGGGTAAACCTCGTGGCCAAGAGCCGATAATTGGATTGCGGTAAACTTTAAAGCTATTGCTTATAGTTATAATCACTTGTATATATCAAGACGACATGATATACAGGGCATAGATAACATGAGTATATTGTGATTGATCACTGATCATACATTAAGTTTGTCCATCTCCCTCCTAATAGCATTTGCTCTGACCAAGCTCCCAATGGTGTTAATGGCCAACTTGAGATCCTCCAATGGATTCCCAGGCACCACTGTCTTATACAAGTAGCTATCAAATGTCATCTTCTGAACATACTCATCAGCACACATCTCCACAAACGCCTCCCGTGCCGGATTCGACCTATAAAACACCTTCTGAAGCACATCCAACACCTTGTATGTCGGCCAATATGTCTTGTCCCACTTCTCCAAATACATCCTCAAATCCCCTTCATTCACCATCCTCTTCCCATTCTCCGACCCTTCCACGATAGCCTCCGCGCACATTCTCCCACTCTTTGCCGCGAAATAGATCCCTTCGCCAGAGCATTTCGTCACATACCCGGCTGCATCCCCAACAAGGGCCACCCTCCCTGATAATCTTCGGGGTCGGGGGTGTTCGGGGATGGGATGCGCCTCCACTCGGATGATCTTGCCTCCGTTGATCTTATCTTCTGCTCTTTTCCTTGTTGCCAGCTGGAATTTCTTGATGTCTGCCTTGTGTGTCACTGTGCCGGTTCCAACAGCAACATGGTCGCATTTCGGAAACACCCAACCATAGAAATCTGGGGATACATCATCTCCAACGTACATCTCCGCAAGATTTTCATAATACACCATTTTATCGTCCGGGATCTTTATCCTCTCCTAATAAAACAATTCGAACCACAAAAAAATCAGAATTTTATAATTCTCAAAAGCAATTCACATTGGAACTAGATCAAATTAAACCCTTCTAAGTCCAAGTAATGCAGAGATTTAATTTCTATTAAATATAAGTATTTAATCCATAGAGTATACTATCCAATCGCATTTTTATTGATTATAATAAATCGTATTACCTAGATCATTTTCTATTAGCAACATAAATTAGCCATTTAATTTATGATTGTAATTAATTTTTTAGTAGGAGTATATAAGGAATACATAAAGTGTAATCACTAACAAATTTTTTTAGATTCTCATTTTGAATTAGGTAACAAACCAAATGAGACCAAATTCATAAATAACATACAGGGACGAAATTCATGAAATAAAATGAAAGTGTTCGGAGTTGTTCGCCTGAATTTCTAAGAAATATATATATTTTTTTAAAGATCTCTTAAAAAATAAAAGTAATTTTATATTTAGATATTTCATAAAAAAAATTTATCTATTAATTATGTTTAAGTATAATAATATAAAAATATTTTTTTATTCATATATTATGTAAACTTTTTTTTTAAAATTAAAAAAAAAATAAATTATAGCTTCATAAGAAGTGAATATTTTCTAAGTACTTTTATTTTTATTACTAGAAATTTATTAAATATACTAAAAAAAACAATTTTTTTCTATCAACTTATTGACAACCAAATAAGTACATTTTGCCTAATCACTCCATTCAAACATTATAAAGTTACAAAAGAGAAATTTGCAAGACCAAATAAAATTAAAATGGAGAAATTCAAAAGGAAAAAAAATTTAAGATGATACAAGGATAATACCTGAAATGCAATGGCATATTCATAATCACCAGCATCAATGGCCTTAGCAACTCTAGAATTAGCCCCATCCGCACCAATGACAACATCAACTTCCAGCGTTCTCTTCTCACCAACCCCACCAGTTTTGCCATCATACCCAGAATAATGCAGTACGTAAGGTGAGTTCTTATCTTTAGGCATATCCATTTTCAAGAACAACCCATTAATAATGGTGGCACCGTTCTCTTTTGCTCTATCTCTAAGGTACGCGTCCAAAACCTCACGCCTCACCATTCCAATGTACTCGTGCGACTTCAAGGTCCTTCCAATGTCTACCGCCACGTTTGACGGTGATATCATCTTCATCTTCGTCACGCGTCGGTCGATTATGTCTAATGGCAGGTCAAACTCTCCCACCATGCACAGCGGAATGGCGCCCCCGCACGGCTTGCAGTTATCCATTTTCCGTTCGATTAGGAACGTCTCGATGCCTCCCTTTGCTAGGGTCTCAGCGGCAGATCCCCCGGCTGGACCTCCTCCAACTATAGCGACACGCAGGTTGCGGCCTTGGAGCTTGGGACTGGTTTTTCCGGCAATGACCTTGAGCTTTTGGGGGAAGCTGATGGCGGCATGCTTCTGGTGGACAGCAAAATGGGAAGTTTCTGGTGAGGATTTGCGGAGTCCGAGGAAGGATTTGAGAACCATGGAGTTCATGGTGCTAGTGAGTGTGAGTGTTGTTTTTCTAAAGTTTTGATATTTTGTCTATTTTAGTGTGAATGTCAGCTTTGTTGGTGATTGTGGATATGACACGAGATTTTGGGGCGTTTGTGGCCGTTGGATAGGGAAATTGAGGCCGGAGATTTTATGTGGATAATGTTTGCCAGATATTGCGACTTTGGAGCTTGGAAGTGCATGTAGTATTTTATGTGGTTGATATGTTGCCACGTTGTGCAACTTCTGCTTGTATGTGTTAAATTCCTAACTCACTTTCCAGTTTCCATGTTCAATTGAAACTGAGCAAGTTCTTTTTTAAACACCTATCACATATGATTACAGACGTTATTTGATTAATCTAAATATTAAAATTAGTGTTTTTATTTTCAATTAATTAACAGAGTAATAACAATAGAAAAAATCGCATTAACACAGAAGTTGTGAATAAATTATCTCCAATACTTGAAAAAAAAAATTTATTATCAAGTATAGTGATAAATCTATAAACAATTTTTTTTTGTCTCCAATACAAGTATTTGTTGAAACCGAAGTAGAAGTATGAATTATAATTTTATAAGGATATACTTAATCTTAAGTTACAAAATACATGACATTATAAATTATTATATATTAATATTAAGTTTTGATGATTAATAAATTTAAATATAATTTAATAATTTTTATTAATTATTATATAATATTTTTTTGAAAGTGTGTAATCTAATAA
>NC_029777.3:10310826-10311464 GCF_000817695.3 Arachis duranensis | reverse complement strand
AAATAAAAAACATTTATAAATTTATTTAAACTTACTTTAAACTTAAGTAGATTTTGTCCATTATACTAATTATACTAATTTTTATAAGACTACGTAAGAAGTACTCTATAATGATTAACGATATTAATTACATCATTCTATAACACAATTATAGTAACTGTCCACTTCAAAAAGCAAATTTTAAAAGATAGAATAAGATGTTCTTAAAAAGATTTAGAATTTGTTTTGGGTGAGCTTTTTTTAATTATATTTTAAAAAAAATCTTTTAAAAAAATAAAATAATTCTATATTTAAATATTTTATATAAAAAGATATTTTTATTTATTAATTATGTTTGAGTACAATCAAATAAAAGTATTTATTTATTTATTTATTATGTAAAAAATATTATTTTAAAAAATATTTTAAAATTTTATAAATTTCACTCAAATAAATACTTAATCAGATAAAATATTACCAATTTTTTTTATGGTTAAAAAAGTGTTCCAAGTTTTTGTAAAGATAAAAATATTTTCAATTAATTTAAAAATGTTATAAAGGTATACATTTGTAAAAAAAAAAGTGCTTGCATTGATAGATGTTAGAAAAGATTGACATGACAATCAAGATATGCAAAAAAAAAACAGCTATATGTGACC
>NC_029777.3:10297274-10310795 GCF_000817695.3 Arachis duranensis | reverse complement strand
AAGTCTAATTTCCCTACTAATTAAGGCAATAAAGCCCATCTCTAAAATATCCCTTTTTCATGAACAACGCTGTTCCAATTAACAAATTAAGAGATCAATACAATTGAACTAAAACTCCGTTAACTTCAAATCCATAACTTTGTTCCACATACTTTCCTACTCCCTCTCAAATGTCATTAGGTAAG
This sequence comes from Arachis duranensis, assembly GCF_000817695.3. Lineage (NCBI taxonomy): Eukaryota > Viridiplantae > Streptophyta > Magnoliopsida > Fabales > Fabaceae > Arachis > Arachis duranensis. Next base: position 10,310,610 of record NC_029777.3, on the reverse strand, counting down.
TAAAATTGGTAGTAAAAAAAGACGATGGAACACCAATTACCTAGTTAAACAACATGTTTCCAAATCCAAATTTCTCCTATAACATACTTTGAAAAGAAGGTTATTTTTTTAGTGGAATTTTAAGGTGTCATCTCTTACATTTATTTTGAGTTTCTATCAAAATATCAATATTTTCATCATCACTCATCTTTACTCTTATTACGTTACCATTCCTATATGAAACTATTCTCATCACACTTTATAAACATGACATGTTTCAATTCATTCATACACCTTCTTTTTGTCTATATTTATTTGTTTTTTTTCTTGCTTTTTTATTCCTACCAAATCTATAAATTTATGTGTTTCAAAATTCAAATTTTGAATTGAAAAATACCATGAATTATTTCCTCTCAGTCTCAGTCTCTTCCCAATTGTTTTCTCTCTGGAAGCTCCGCTGGCCAACGACAATCCCTCCGCCCGTTCGATGAAGTGGTCGTGCATCGTGTGGACGCCTCGGCTGCACGAGGACTTCATTGCCGTGATGGACGCGATTGTGGCGGTGGTAGGATTTTGCTGGTTGACGAGGCAGCGACGATTATATTTTTCTTCTGCATCCGGCATTTTAATGTGTCGGTGGATTCACACACCTCTCTCTCTTCTTTTTTATACCGGTCAAATTCTTCAATTAAGCATCTCTCTTTCTTTGTTATGCGTCCAAGTATCTTCCACCTTCTTCCGAACAAAGTTTGAATTTGAATTTTGAATTGAAAGATACTTTCATTTTTCTATATTAAAAGAATTTTATTTTGTCCTTTTCATTTGTTTTCTTGGTTGGCGATACTGGAATCTAGGTTGTGAAGAATTTCACTCATGGAATCCATGGGAATGGTGCTTTTGTGCATTTCAGACAAGGATTCGAAAGGAATAGGGTTACTTCTTCTGCAATGAGTTGCACACCTAGAAAACGCTCCCGATGAAGCTGGAGACAAACATGCTTCTCATGAGTAGAGCGTCCAACTACAACACTTCTTAATTTGCCATGACCTTCGACGAGGATTCCATGGATCGCAGCAAGGTCTTCGTCAACGCCTTGCATGTTCTCTCTCATTCTCCTTCTAACTGTTTCATTCTCAACTCAGATTTGCATTTATTTTTCACTGTGTTGATCTTTTGACTTTCGGTTACTCTATGATTTGATAGCGAAGATGAATTCTATTTTGCAGATAAAATGCGGTGATAATGGCGTCAATGAACTAGAATGTGAAAGAAAACAATGTTACTAATTCCCATTTTCTGAACAATGGTGAACAACCGAGAAATTCCTGTTTTCGTATTAAGTTTCATGACTTTTTAAATGTTTCTTGAAATGAAGAATTTGTCCACTTGCCTAATCATCCATTTAGTTTTGTCGGATTCAATGCTCCATCATTCATCGAGTTCTTACCAAGTAAATGTATTATGAAGACCTATACATACTCTTACATATGCTTTGTAACCAACCATGAGATTGAATACGGTCCCTTGGTAATTACAATTGAATTTTTTCCTACAATTTCTATTGCTTATTATTAATATTTATGTTGTTCTAATTAATTTTGTTATTTCTATAATTATTATTAATATTAGTATAATTTATTTAATATTTCTCATTGTTAATTTCTTCACAAAGGTTTTGCATCCGGATTTGTACTCCATGCATTCCCCTCAAGACATGATTACGTTCATGTGGTTCAAGAAGAGGATTTTTCATACCACATGGGACTGCGATTGACTCTTTTGAATGGTTTCTGTAAAGCAATTATCAAAAAGGGTTGGAGAGCTTTGGCAAATTGCAACCTTCTTCGTCATAGAAGCATATTAAGATTCAAAGTGTCCTCTTCAGATGAGACTATTATGTTTGCTGAGGTTTTGAAAATTTGAATTATGTGGCTTAGTATAAGATGTAATTTTTTTAGTAGCAACTTTGTTCATATTAAATCAATTTTTTGTTAAGTCACTTATTAAACCATGCCATGGAAGTTTGTTCGTATTCTGCACTAAAGGAGTTTCCTGTTTGAAATAAATGGTTCATCAAGTTACTTGCCTATGTTATATTTTCAGTTTATTTATGTTTTATCTTATTTAGTCATCAAGAAATGTACTTAGTTCTTATCAATCAATCAATTCTAATTTTTTCATTATGTTTCTTCAAATTTCTATAGATTTATAACAAATCAACCTTAATATGGACACAAATGTATTAATTTTGTATATATAAATCTACGTATTATATTTGCGTTAGTTCCATTTCTTATATTTTTAATTACTATGTTTTCAATATATTAACCAAAATGTTAAAAAGGAATTTAAAAACAAATTCTAATATTATATTACGCAACATTTTTGCTTCTACCATCTTTGCTTCTACCGTCTAAAAATATTACTATTCATCATCGACAATACGTACAAAAACTTTAATGTATAACAATTCATTTGTAATTAGTTTTTGTTCACTAATTCAATTATCTAATAAATAATTTCTAATGAGTAAATAACGGCCAATAGAGATTTGTTGCTACTTTAGTAAATTTATAGCAATTTCCTTCTGCTCCTTTACAATAATGAACAGTATAATACTATAACATATTATGCAGCGTTAATTATTTTTGAAATTCTTTACAATACACGTATGCATAAAGCTGTGATTAAAAAAACCTGCATGCATAATCATTATAATAGTACTCATTTCATGCATTTGCTATGAAGTATTTTCGTAGATTTGTAGATAAGAGTGAATTTGGTGTAGTTCTTTCAGTCATGTATTTTAATTCATTTGTTATGTTTTTTATCTACATTTCCATGGTTACACTTTACATAACTAAACCATTTTTTCTTGACTTCATATGCAAATAAAAGCATCAATAATCATTGTATTTTGAATTCAGTTGTATATAAAATAAGATGTATATAGAGAATAAGTATTGCAACTCATGAAAGGAAAGATAGACTTATACAATTTTGCTCCATTTTTCATTGTTCACTTCATGTTATCTCAAAATTTTCATTTTTTAACCTTTTTGTGAAGTTCACCTTGCAATGAAATTCACAGACTATAAGATTAGCCCCAAGTTAGCCAGAATAAGGAGAAGACTAATCATGAAGAAAAAAAAATAGATGCAGCACTCAACCAAGCATGGATGCTGACCCACTCCCTGGTTAGTTCAATATTTACATAATCTTTTAATTTTAGTTATTTTAAATGTTGTATCTGTTAAATAATTTTTTGATTATGTGTTAACAAAATGTTTTATTTTGCGTTAAAAAAAATTAAAACCAGCTACTACCCTGGACCCATTGCTCCCTGTTAAGAGACCAGCAACATCTTTAGATCATCAGCCATCTAACTCACTCCCAGCAGATGCAATAGATTCATCCATTGATAAGATAAATCTTTCTCTTGATCAAGCATCTGAAGATCCTGGCAAACAAAGAAAATTAACACGCACTACCCACAACAGCTTACATGCTAATAGTGATTTACGTAGGCCACTTGCAAGTATTTCAAATAGTACGTGTTTTTTATATTTTTATTCCCGTTAACTAGAGGTGTTCGGTTTGCAGTTTGGTTCGAATTTTATGAAGAATATTCATCCAAAAAAATTATCTTCCTTTTATGTACAAACTAAATTTATGTTGCTCTTTCAAGAGTAACATCAAAATCTGGGTTACTAGTATTAATTGAGAATAATTCTGTCAGATCAAAAGATACAACAATCAACGTGGTTTGTAGAGAAGTTTTCCAAAATATCTGTTGATTATGTGTAATTTTAAATTCTATTTAACATGTATTTTTTAAATATTTATGTTCTACGAAAATTGTTAATTTCTATACGTATTATGTATTATTTTATGTAAAAGTATGAAATTTTTTCGTCTGAATTGTTGCACTAAAAGAGTCATATATATACTCTTTCAATGTTATCAAAAATTAAAGTGATTTAAATATTTTTAATTAGCGATCCAATTTATTATAAAACACTCATATATATGTTAATAACATAAAAACACTTTCATAATGAATATTTTTTTATTAAACTTACCATACCCGTGCATCGCACGGGACAATTCACTAGTAGAGACATAAAACAAGGCTCAAAGCAAACATTTAAAAAAACTAAATCCTATATTCGTATGGTTTGCAAAGGAACCACTTTCATCCACGCTATGGAAACATAACTAAACAAAGAACATGCTGTCATGTTGCACATGATTAAAAAGTTCGGGTACTTGAAGCCATAGTTGCTGAGAAGGTACTTGTTACGAGAAAATGCATGTGTTGAAAGAGTACCACGAAGCTACAAGACTCACAATTAAAGTATACTACGTCCTCATTTCTGGATGTTGTAATCCGGAAAAAAGGACACACCAAAATAATTATTGAAAAGCAAATAGTTATTAGTTTTATTTAGACATGCTTTAAAATCTTATTAATCGTGTTTTTGCTTATTTACCTCATATTCATCCACTTCCATTCTATAATCACTCAAAGAGGTCTAAATAAGTAGTCAAGAGTAAGTAATAAACCATTTTTTGGATAAAAAGCATACAACCATCAATGATTATTCAGGTTGATGGATACAAAGAACTGCATCATGGTTAGGCGACATTTTTAAATGAAAAAGTATAGGTAGACAATGAAAATACTAAACAATGTGAACAATGGATATATCGAATGTTCAATTTACTAGGTATATAGATGGTTATCCTAATATTAAGATTTAGGTAGGTAATTTGGGGGTGTAGTGTGTTTTTACTTTATTAGGCCAATGTTAGAGCCAATTATTCACAAAAGTCATTGTGTACCTAGCAAAGTCCTTTTCAAATACATGTACAAAGATACAAAAGGCATGCACACAAAATTTTATACTTGTTGGATGTAATATTTATAGAGATATACAGTATGTCTCTTAGCTGCCTCTACCTTGTTGAACAAATAAATCTTGTTCTCCAGCATTGTGCTAACCCTACATACTCCAGCCTGTGTTTGTCTTTTTAAATTTTTCAATATTCATTGGTGTCATAACCCGTCCCTATACATATTTAGTCCGAATTATTTTATTACTATGTATATCGATCTAAACACAAGTAAAAAGTAACATTGATAGGTGTTCGCCATAGCAGTATCATTGAGTTAACATAGTAGAATTCTTCTTGAAATCTCTTGGTTGGGAGCTCATTAAAGATGACACACATGCATTCTATCACCTGCACGTGCATAAAAGCATAAAGTGCATAAAAAATTAAAAAAAGGGTCAAAATCCTAAATCCATAACTATTCTTTATTAGGTACATTACCCGACCCATCGACCCATTCTCTTTTTTTAATGTCTTCAGATCTCTTCGTATTAGGTCCAATATATAGTGTGTGTAGTACCATAAGATTATTTCATCCAAGGGATTGTTGTCATCCATTACCCATTTGTACACTTTTTCTTTCTCATCTTCATCAAAATCAAGTCGGATGATCACTCGAGCAGGCCTTGGTGGAGTGTTATTGACATATGTGGTTTTCAGGGAAAGCCTATTGTAATCGTTAGCATCATCTTGGGGTATTCCATGATCAACCTCGCTGCCATCCATAATCCTCACACTTTCGTGGGATCTGGAATGCACAACTATATCTAAACACCCGGATATCTGTCCTGCATATCGCAAATAAAAAATGAATAGTCAATCTAAAAAGTTCTACATTATTACAGGTTCAATACTAGTGTACATATCGTTTAATTAAATTGTTACAGCAATAATAAGTATATGAACTTATTTTTCACCCAATACATTGACAATATGGTGTTCTTCGTTACTTATGGGACTAAGTGCTCCACAATTAGCAAAAACCTCCTCTTGGAGCTCATGACTACACACACAAAGTTCTTTAGCTCAATATAATATAATGTAATAAAAATGTACTTATTAAAACACATCTAAAATTACACAATAGTACACAAGTAATTACTTACATACATCCAAAATCATACAAATAAATCTAACTCTAAACTATATTATCATTCAAACTTGTTTGTCCTGACGGTCTTTGCTGCCATTGAACACTTTTGATATCCTGCACCTCACAAATAAAAAATGAACAGTCAATCTAAAAAGTTTTATATTATCACAGGTTCAATACTAATGTACATATCGTAAAGTTAAATTGTAACGGCAATAAGAAGTATATGTACTTACTTTTCATCCAATACATTGATAACATGGTGTTCTTCGTTGTTCATGGGATTAGGTGCTCTACAATTAGCAACAACCTCCTCGTGGAGCTCATGACTACACACACAAAGTTCTTTACTCAATATAATAAAATAAAAATGTACTTATTTGAACACAAAATTACACAACAGCACACAAGTAATTACTTACACACATAAAAAATTATACAAATAAATCTAATTCTAAACTATATTATCATTCAAACTTGTTTGTTTCTGACTGTCTTTGTTACCATTGAACGAGTCATCTCAAGAAGAGGCAACATTCATTTTTTTCGAGGATGTTGAGCTTGGGTTCTTTCTATGACACCCTTCTTTGTCGCTTGTGTTAGTTTTAGTTAGTAATTCTTCTTTGTCTGACTCCTCAACAATTTTTTTTCTTGTTTGTTCTTTAATCCGAGGTCTAACTTGTGCACCCCATCGTTAATCAGGAGTTCTTTTTCGTGGTTCATCCACGTTACCCTTTTCCCTCTTGAATTTTTTTAACTCATCAATCTTCTGAATTAGGCTCTGTTAACATTATATATTAACTCTCAAGAAAAGGAGTAAAAAAAATACACATTTACATATCCATCTATACCAATTCCCGAACTTCTTCTTCCTTTACTACTTCTCTAAATGTAGCAACAGTCCATTCCCTTGTCTATGGTTCAAGGTCGCTATTATAGTCCTTAAGGTCACCGTGTTTGTTGGTATGCAAGTAGAGTATCTGCCACAAAAAACACATCAGCAATTCAGCACTAACGTTTAAGTGAGTCTAAATATAAGTGATGTGGCTTAACTTATTAAGACAGCAAACATGCATTCATCAATAGTCTTTATGCCATCTTCCTGAAATTTTCTTATGCCCTCCTTAACATAATCATAGATGTATTTACGCTAAAAAATTGCATTGGATTACGCATGTCTATCACGCTCGAGATGAATGATATAGTAATGTACGTATTGCTGGTAGCAAATAGGAAGACCTTCATCACAAGAATTATAAAGTAGCGCCGAAATTCCTCCTTTTCTGGTTCAGTTGCAACTGAACATCTTGTTACATGGTCTTTAACTTCTTTTCGGGTTCTACCTTCAAATGTGTCTATGAGTTAACGATGCTTTTTCATATCTAACTTTAAAAAACTATCACATGTAAAATAGAAGCACAGGAGTGAGAGAAGTATTACTAGCACTACAATATTTTGGGTCTATGGCCACGATTTTTTGGTCACGGTAAAAAACCGTGACCATAGATCCTCTATAGTCATGATTTTTTACAGTGACAACAAAAAAAGCTATGGTCATGGTTTTTACAAAAAGGGTGACCATAGAGTACCTATGGTCACAGTTTTTTTTACAGTGACTAGAAAGGGTCTATGGTCACGTTTTTTCAAAAAAGGGTGACCTAAAAGGGTTTATGGTCACGGTTTTGGGGGTGACCTAGAGGGGTCTATGGTCATGGTTTTGGGAGGTGGCCTAAAAGAGTCTATGGTCACGGTTTTGGGAGTGACCTAAAGAGGTCTATAGTCACGGTTTTTTACAATAACCAAAAAGGGGTCTATGGTCATGGTTTTCCAAAAAAGGGTGACCTAAAAGGGACTATAGTCACAGTTTTGGGGGGTGACTTAAAGGGATCTATGGTAATGGTTTGGGGGTGGCTTAAAAAGGTCTATGGTCACGGTTTTTCGAAAGGGTGACCTAAAAGGGTCTATGATAACGGTTTTAGAGAGTGACCTAAACGTATCTATGGTCACGGTTTTGGAAGGTGACCTAAAAGAGCCTACGGTAATTGTTTTTTAAAAAAGGGTGACCATAGAGTATCTATGGTCACGGTTATTAGGGGTGGCCTAAGGTGGTCTACGGTCACGATTTTTTCATTTTTTACTTTAAATTCATTTTTTCATTTTTTAATTATCCCTCCCCAAACGCAGTCGTTTCCCCCTCCCTCCCAAAATCCCCATTATTCCCTTATAACTTAGAAAAAAAAAGAACCCTAGCTAACCAAAATCCCCATTCCCCATTGTTGTGCTGTTTTGAGCTTCTTCTTCTTCTACCTCCTTCCGAGCTCAACTCAGTCTCTTTTCACGGCATCATTTCCCTTCCTCCCAGTCTCCACCATCACCGAGCTCAATTCAGTCTCTCTTCACTGCGTTGTTTCCCTTCCTCCCAGTCCCCACTATCACCGTTTCCCTTTCTCCCAGCCCCCACCATCGTTGAGCTCAACTCAATCTCTCTTCACTGCGCTGTTTCTGTTCCCCCTACCCCCGAACATCGCTGAAGGCAGAGAGCCCACTCCCGAACATCGCCGAATGCAGAAACCCCACCATCGTCAAGCTCAACTCAATCTCTATTCACTGCGCCATTTCCCTTCCTCACATCCCCCACCATCGCCGAGCTCCTCTGGGTAACTTTATCTCACCGCGAGCTCACCAACAGAAGCGTTGCTATTCGAAGCAAAATACCCTACTCAGTCTTATTCCAAGAGCAAGTCTAATTATGTGAAGAATGTTATTTCAAAAAATGGGTTCTAGAAAAACAGAAGCACCCTCCGAGCTCACTCTGCCATCGCCGTTCATCTCTTGTCATCTCTCTGGTAGGCCAATGCTTCTTCAGTTTCATCTCTGTTTTTAATTAATTTTTAAGATTTTGAGAATTTTTAAGATTTTGAGTTTGTGTTCTGGGTTTGGAATTGAATTATTTATTTGATTTTTTGAATGTTGATGTGATTCTGAATTCAATTTAATTTGGATTATGAGTTTGGAATTGGATTCAACTTAGTTGTTTTTGCTGATGTATTTAATTTGGGAGAAGCAGGGGATCAATGAAGAAACTCAATGAGTTACTACAGCAAGTATAACTTGCAAAGTTCCAAAAGCAAGAAACTAAATAAACATAGTTTATCTTATAGCCTTATTTTGCTGTATATGTACTACATGATCAAAAGCATTTTTGCTCTGTTTTAACATGTTTATTTCTTTTGCTAGCAGGAAGACATGATGTGATGAAGAAAATAGGTTCCAAATCAAATATGACATGGGATGGGGCTTACAATGACCTTCGTTATCTAAATGCAATATTTTGATGTGTTTTAGCTACTTTTTGAAAAGAGACTTTACTCGGTATTATATGTAATTGGATAAATTACACTCTATTTTGATTTGTGTTGTTTAGACTAAAAATTAAATATATCTAGCTTATAATGAAATTTTTATGATTTAGTTGAATTTCTTATTTTTAGATTTATTTTGTGATTATCACAAAATCTTTTGTGATGTGATTATACTTTTAAAAAATTAAATGTCATAAAATAAAATAGGCTATAGTCACCATTTTAAAATACATTTTAAAATAGGGTGACTGATGAGCGGATAATTTATACGCTTTTTGGCATTATTTTTAGGTAGTTTTTAGTAGGATATAGTTACTTTTAGGGATGTTTTCATTAGTTTTTATGCTAAATTCACATTTCTGGACTTTATTATGAGTTTGTGTGTTTTTCTGTGATTTCAGGTATTTTCTGGCTGAAATTGAGGGACCTGAGCAAAACTCTGATAAGAAGGTTGACAAAGGACTGCTGATGCTGTTGGATTCTGACCTTCCTGCACTCGAAATGAATTTTCTGGAGCTACAGAACTCCAAATGGAGCGCACTCAACGGCGTTGGAAATTAGACATCCAGAGCTTTCCAGCAATATATAATAGTCTATACTTTATTCGTGATTAGATGATGTAAACTGGTGCTCAACGCCAGTTCTATGCTGCATTCTGGAGTCAAGCGCCAGAAACACGTCACGAACCAGAGTTGAACGCCAAAAACATGTTACAACTTGGTGTTCAACTCCAAAAGAAGCCTCTACACGTGTAAAGCTCAAGATCAGCCTAAGCACACACCTAGTGGGCCCCGGAAGTGGATTTTTGCATCAATTACTTACTTCTGTAAACCCTAGTAGCTAGTCTAGTATAAATAGGTCATTTTACTATTTTATTAGATATCTTTGGTCTCAGTTTTATTCTATTATTCATCTTAGGAGACTATTGATCACGTTTATGGGGGCTGGCCATTCGGCCATGCCTGGACCATCACTTATGTATTTTCAACGGTGGAGTTTCTACACATCATAGATTAAGGGTGTGGAGCTCTGCTGTACCTCAACTTTTAATGCAATTACTACTATTTTCTATTCAATTCGATTTATTCTTATTCTAAGATATTCGTTTCACTTCAACATGATGAATGTGATGATCCGTGACACTCATTATCATTCTCACCTATGAACGCGTGACTGACAACCACCTCCGTTCTACCTTAGACCTAGTGCATATCTCTTGGATTCCTTAATCAGAATCTTCGTGGTATAAGCTAGAATTGATAGCGGCATTCATGAGAATTTGGAAAGTCTAAACCTTGTCTGTGGTATTCCAAGTATGATTCAGGGATTGAATGACTGTGACGAGCTTCAAACTCGCGATTGTTGGGCGTGATGACAAACGCAAAAGAATCAAAGGATTCTATTCCGACATGATCGAGAACCGACAGATGATTAGCCGTGCTGTGACAGAGCATTTGGACTATTTTCACTGAGACGATAGGATATAGCCATTGACAACGGTGATGTCCTACATACAGCTTGCCATGGAAAGGAGTAAAAAGGATTTGATGAAAGCAGTAGGAAAGTAGAGATTCAACAGGGACAAAGCACCTCCATACACTTGTCTGAAATTCTCACCAATGATCTACAGAAGTATTTCTATCTTTATTTTTTATTTAATTATTATTATTATTCAAAAAATCCATAACCATTTATTATCCGCCTGACTGAGATTTACAAGATGACCATAGCTTGCTTCATACCAACAATCTCCGTGGGATCGACCCTTACTTACATAAGGTTTATTACTTGGACGACCCAGTGCACTTACTGGTTAGTTGTGCGAAGTTGTGAAGAAAATGCTGAGTTATAAACGCGCATAACAAGTTGAATGCCATTATTAGAGATCACAATTTCGTGCACCAAGTTTTTAGCGCCGTTGCCGGGGATTGTTCGAGTTTGGACAAATGACAGTTCATCTTGTTGCTTAGATTAGGTAATTTTCTTTTTGTTTTATTTTCAAAAATTTTTTTTCAAAAATCTCTCTAAAAAATTTTCTCCCTCTACTTTCGAAAAATCCTTCAGAGTTTCTAAGAATGAATTCTAGAGTTTCAAAATGGTATGCTGAATCTTGGCTGGCCATCAAGCTTTAGAATAACCTGGTATGATTCCTGGAATTTTGATTAAGGACTTTGAATTCATTATTTCCTTTTTCCTATATATTTTTCGAAAATAATAAAAGAAAATACAAAAAAATTCATAAAATCATAAAAACCAAAAATATTTTGTGATTCTTGTTTGAGTCTTGTGTCATGTTTTAAGTTTGGTGTCGATTGCATATTCATCTTGTTCTTGCATTTTTCAAAAATTCATGCATTCATAGTGTTCTTCATGATCTTCAAGTTGTTCTTTGTAAGTCTTCTTGTTTGATCTTTAAATTTTCTTGTTTTGTGTTTTATGATGTTTTTCATGTGCATTTTTGCATTCATAGTGTCTAAACATGAAGGATTTCTAAGTTTGGTGTCTTGCATGTTTTCTTTGCATCAAAAAATTTTCAAAAATATGTTCTTGATGTTCATCATGATCTTCAAAGTGTTATTGGTGTTCATCTTGACATTCATAGTGTTCTTGCATGTATCATGTGTTTTGATCCAAAATTTTCATGTTTTGGGTCATTTTTATGTTTTTTCCTCTCTTCATTAAAAATTCAAAAATAAAAATATCTTTTCCTTAATTTGCTCATAATTTTCAAAAATTTGAGTTGACTTAGTCAAAAATTTTAAAACTTAGCTATTTCTTATAAGTCAAGTCAAATTTTCAATTTTAAAAAAAAAAACTTATCTTTTCAAAACTTTTTCAAAAAAATCAAATCTTTTTCATTTTTCTTACTATTTTTCAAAAATTTTAATTTAATTTTTCAAAATCTTTTTCTTATTTTATTTCAAAATTTTCGAAACTTAACTAACAAGTAATGTGATTGATTAAAAAATTTGAAGTTTGTTACTTTATTGTTAAGAAAAGTTTAATCTTTAAATTCTAGAATCTTATCTTTTAGTTTCTTATTAGTCAAGTAATTAATTTTAATTTTAAAAATTAAATCTTTTCCAACCATATCTTTTTAATCATATCTTTTTATCATATCTTTTTAAATTTTATCTTTTTCAAAAATTTGATTTCAAAATATCTTCTTATCTTCTTATCTTTTCAAATTTGATTTTCAAATCTTTTTCAACTAATTAATTGACTTTTTGTTTGTTTCTTATCTTCTTCAAAACCACCTAACTACTTTTCCCTCTCTAATTTTCGAAAATGTCTCCTTCCTTTTCAAAATTCTTTTAATTAATTAATTGTTTTAAATTTTAATTTTAATTTTATTTCACCTTTAATTTTCGAAAATCATTAACTCCTTTTCAAAAATTATTTTTGAAAACTTCTCTCTCTCATCTTAGTCTATTTATTTATTCATTTACTAACACTTCTCTTCATCTCATCTCTCTGCTCCTATCCTCACCCTTGTATTTGGATTATTCATTCTTCTTCACTCTTATTCCCTTTCTTCTTCTACTAACATAAAGGAATCTCTATACTGTGACATAGAGGATTCCTCTTCCTTTTCTATTCTCTTCTTTCTCATATGAGAAGGAACAAGGAAAAAGGCATTCTTGTTGAAGCTGACCCTGAACCTGAAAGGACTCTAAAGAGGAAACTAAGAGAAGCTAAACTACAACAATCCAGAGACAACCTTACTGAAATTTTTGAACAAGAAAAGGATATGGCACATCTCAATTTCTGCCATTGGAGCAAACAATTTTGAGCTGAAATCTCAACTAGTTGCTCTAATGCAACAAAACTGCAAATTTCATGGACTTCCATCAGAAGATCCCTACCAATTTTTAACTGAGTTCTTGCAGATCTGTGAGACTGTTAAGACTAATGGAGTAGATCCTGAAGTCTACAGGCTCATACTTTTCCCTTTTGCTGTAAGAGACAGAGCTAGAACATGGTTGGACTCACAACCTAAGGATAG
>NC_029777.3:10289723-10297077 GCF_000817695.3 Arachis duranensis | reverse complement strand
TCTGACATGTTTTCAGAATGGACCATGATAGATATATTCTATTATGGTTTGTCTGAGTTATCTAAGATGTCACTGGACCATTCTGCAGGTGGATCCATTCAGCTAAAGAAAACGCTTGCAGAAGTTCAGGAACTTATTGAAATGGTTGTAAATAGCCAATTCATGTACACTTCTGAGAGGAATTCTGTGAATAATGGGACACCTCAGAGGAAGGGAGTTCTTGAAATTGATGCTCTGAATGCCATATTAGCTCAGAACAAAATGTTGACTCAGCAAGTCAACATGATTTCTCAAAGTCTGAATGGATGGCAAAATGCATCCAACAGCACTAAAGAGGTATCTTCTGAAGAAGAAGCTTATGATCCTGAGAACCCTGCAATGGCAGAGGTAAATTACATGGGTGAACCTTATGGAAACACCTATAATTCCTCATGGAGAAATCATCCAAATTTCTCATGGAAGGATCAACAAAAGCCTCAACAAGGCTTTAATAATGGTGGACGAAATAGGCTCAGCAATAGCAAGCCTTTTCCATCATCTTCTCAGCAATAGACAGAGAATTCTGAGCAAAGCACCTCTAACTTAGCAAATCTAGTCTCTGATCTGTCTAAGGCCACTTTAAGTTTCATGAGTGAAACAAGGTCCTCCATCAGAAATTTGGAGGCACAAGTAGGCCAACTGAGTAAGAAAGTCACTGAAACTCCTCCTAGTACTCTCCCAAGCAATACTGAAGAGAATCCAAAAAGAGAGTGCAAGGCCATTAATATAATCAACATGGCCGAACCTAGAGAGGAAGGAGAGGACGTGAATCCCAATGAGGAAGACCTCATGGGACGTCTCTCAAGCAAGAAGAAGTTCCCTATTGAGGACCCAAAGGAATCTGAAGGTCATATAGAGACCATAGAGATCCCATTAAACCTCCTTCTGCCATTCATGAACTCTGAAAACTATTATTCCTCTGAAGAGGATGAAGATGTAACTGGAGAGCAAGTTGCTCAATATCTAGGAGCCATCATGAAGCTGAATGCCAAATTGTTTGGCAATGAGACTTGGGAAGGTGAACCTCCCTTGCTCATTAGTGAACTAGATACATGGGTTCAGCAAATCTTTCCTCAAAAGAGACAAGATCCTGGCAAATTCTTAATATCCTGTACCATAGGCACCATGACCTTTGAAAAGGCTCTGTGTGACCTAGGGTCAGGCATCAATCTTATGCCACTCTCTGTAATGGAGAAGCTGGGGATTATTGAGGTACAGCCTGCTATATTCTCATTGCAAATGGCAGACAAGTCAGTAAGACAAGCTTATGGATTGGTAGAGGATGTATTGGTAAAGGTTGAAGGCCTTTACATCCCTGCTGATTTTATAATCTTAGATACTAGGAAGGAGAAGGATGAATGCATCATCCTTGGAAGACCTTTCCTAGCCACAACAGGAGCTGTGATATATGTCAACAAAGGAGAATTAGTCCTTCAATTGAATGGGGACTACCTTGTGTTCAAGACCCAAGGGTGTTCTTCTTTAACAATGGAGAGGAAGCATGAAAAGCTTCTCTCAGTACAGAGTCAAACAAAGCCCCCACCATCAAACTCTAAGTTTGGTGTTCGGAGGTGTTCATACCCTGGGTCGAGCTATCCGACCCGGGATGTTCGACAGACAAAGCGACCGACCTCTTCAAGTCAGGACAACCCGACCTTTTTCTTAAGAGCTCGGCCAAATCACCAGGAAAGCCCAAAGAAGGGCCCAAATAGAGGAACACGCCCCAAATCCTAAGGCAGCCCAAGCCTACAGAGAGAAGGGCGGTTCCCTTGAAGATAAGATGACCTCACTTGAAGATAAAGATAAGATAAGATAACTAACTTATCTTATCCACAGAAGGTCACTCCTCACCATTATAAATACACTGGAGCACCCAGGTATAACTCATACTCTGGTTCTACTCAATACCTGCTTAATACCCTTGCTAACTTAAGTATCGGAGTCCCTTGCAGGTACCCCCCACCCTTCAGTGACAAGGGATCAGCAGCATTCTCAATTCCACAAGTCAAACACACCAGCTCCGGCCGCTATACACCTGCCGGACGTGTCGGCTCCGACCAGCACAGAAGATCTCGTCCGAGATCAACCTACAGTTTCAGGTAACCCTCGGAACATTGGCGCCGTTTCTGGGGAACCTGGAAGTCATCCCATCACCATGGCGGACGACCATGACAACGACCACGATTCAGGTTTGGAAGATAGAACGCCGCACAAGAACGTGGATGCTATACTCAAAGATACTCCGGAGCCCAACGGGGACAAAAATTCATCAAATCCAGGGGTGATAGAGGCGCTTCAAGATCGATTAAAGCAACTTGAGAAAGAGGCCCAACATCAACGCGAAAAAGAAGAGGATCTACATCGGGAGATAAGGCGACGCCGAGAATTAGAAGATAAGCTTCTAAAACTCGAAGCCGATCTCAAAACTAAAGCTCCTCGATCCACTCTAGAGGATAGCCCTTGCAAGGATCAAGATCCATTTACCAGGGAAATTATGAAGACCAAAATCCCAAAGGACTTCAAACTTCTGAATATGACTCTATATGACGGCACCTCGGACCCCAACCATCATCTCAGCAATTTCAGAAGTAGAATGTACCTCACCGACGCCTCGGATGCAGTTCGCTGCAAAGCCTTTCCAACAACTCTTACCAAAACAGCTATTAGATGGTTCGATTACCTACCTCCAAAGTCCATATCGAGCTTCAACGACCTGGCCAAAAGATTCCTGGCCAGATTTTCCATACAGAAAGACAAGGCTAAACACGCACCCAGCCTACTAGGAATCAAGCAAGGAGATCGGGAGAGCCTTTATAACTACATGGAAAGATTCAACAAAACATGCATAGACATACAAAGTTTACCAACAGAAGCTGCCATTATGGGCCTCATAAATGGCCTACGAGAAGGACCGTTTAGCCAATCTATATCAAAGAAGTACCCTGCATCCCTAGACGAAGTACAAGAATGGGCGCAGAAGTACATCAACATGGAGGAGAATTCTCGACTTGGGGAAGCCTCGAGGTTCGGCTCTGCCTACCGAGATAAAGATAAAGAATCCAAGAAAAAGGAAGATCGCTCCGGGGAGAAAATAAAAAAATATCATAACTACACCCCTCTCAGGGTATCCTTGGTAGATGTTTACAAAGAAGTCTGCCATACAGAAAAAATACCCCCAGCTCGGCCACTCAAAGGCAAAAGAGGAGGAGGGAATCAGAACGAATACTGTGAGTATCATCGAGTTCGAGGACATTCCACCAACAAATGCTTCGACTTGAAAAATGTCATAGAAAAATTAGTAAGAGAAGGAAAACTAGATCGGTTTTTGGCCAACCGGGATGAAGAGCCAAGAAAAAGAAGAAGGGATGAAGATATCGGACGGTCTGAACGATCACCTCGCACATCAGAGAGACACCTCCACGTGATACACGGTGAATTTACGGGAGGAGGAATCTCTAAATCATCCCGCAAGCGACACTTCAAAGAAGTATACCATGTCGAAGGAAAGAAGGAGGCGCCAGACATCCCAGCAATCACGTTTACCAAAGAAGACGCATCTGGAATCATTTCGGGACACGACGACCCCATGGTCATCACTATCATACTGGCAAATGCCAACCTCCACCGTACATTAATTGACCAAGGAAGCTCCGCCGACATCTTATTCAAAACTGCCTTCGACAAGCTCGACTTAGAAGAAAAAGAGCTAAGAGCATATCCGAACAGCCTGTTCAGACTTGGGGATACCCCAGTACAACCACTGGGATACGTATCGCTACATACAACCTTTGGAAAGGGGAACCAGTCCAGAACACTTAAGATAGACTACATCGTGGTCGACGTAAGCTCAGCCTACAGTGCCTTAATAGGTCGAATGACGTTAAACCAACTCGGCACAATAGTTTTAACTCCACATCTATGTATGAAATTCCCAACTGCATAAGGGATAGCTACAATAAAAGCAGATCAAAAGATGGCGCGTCGCTGTTATAACGAAAGTCTAAACCTCAGAGTTGAAGGAGGAGAGTTCCACATAATCGAACTTGGCAGAGTTCAGAGACGAGAAGAACTCCGTCCACAGCCCGAAGGTGAAGTAGAGAAGTTCAGATCGGAGACACCTCGGATAAGACAACTAATATTGGCACGATCCTGAAAGGAGACGCAAAGGAATCACTCATACAGTTCCTATGAGATAATGTTGATCTCTTCGCTTGGAAAGCTGCCGACATGCCAGGCATAGATCCCAAACTGATGAGCCACAAGTTGGCAGTCTATCTGGGATCCCGTCCGGTACAACAAAGACGAAGAAAACTCGGGTCAGAACGGTCTCATGCTGTAGCAGAACAGGTGCAAGCACTACTAGAGGCAGGGTTCATAAGAGAAGTTAAGTACCCACTATGGCTAGCAAATGTCGTCTTGGTGAGAAAGTCAAATGGGAAGTGGAGAATGTGCACCGACTACACCGACCTCAACAAAGCCTGCCCAAAAGACCCTTATCCACTACCAAGCATCGACACTCTAGTAGATGCCTCATCGGGATATAAGTATCTCTCGTTTATGGACGCATACTCGGGTTACAATCAGATCCCAATGTATCCACCGGATCAAGAAAAAACCTCGTTTCTAATACCCAAAGCAAACTATTGTTACATCGTAATGCCTTTTGGCCTTAAGAACGCGGGAGCTACTTACCAAAGGCTAATGAATAAGGTCTTCTCAGACCACATCAGAAAAATCATGGAAGTCTACGTGGATGACATGTTGATAAAGACACAAAGTGAAGAAACATTACTGTCCGGTTAAATGCACCTTCGCAGTGGAAGCCGGTAAGTTCTTGGGCTTTATGCTCACACAAAGAGGAATCAAGGCAAATCCAGATAAATGCCAGGCCATACTCAACATGAAGAGCCCAACCTGCGTCAAAGAGGTACAACAACTCAATGGGAGACTGGCAGCCTTATCCAGATTCCTAGCAGGATCAGCGATAAGATCCCTCCCTTTCTACGCTACTTTAAGGAAGGGAAAGAACTTTGAATGGACAACGGAATGTGAACAAGCCTTCCAAAACTTCAAAGAATTCTTGGGACAGCCACCTATCTTATCTCGACCACGAGCAGGGGAACCACTCATATTGTACCTCGCAGTAGGAAGTCGAGCAATAGCCTCAGCACTAATTAGAGAAGACGAGGGTGGGCAACAACCCGTCTACTTCATTAGTAAAGGACTACAGGGGTCAGAGATGAACTACCAAAAAATAGAGAAGTTTGCCTACGCTCTCATACTCACATCCCGACGACTTCGCCCGTACTTCCAAGCGCATACCATTAAGGTTCGGACCAACCAGCCCATAAAGGGGATATTGCAGAAAACAGATCTAGCAGGAAGAATCCTACAATGGGCAATCGAGTTGTCCGAGTTCGACCTCCAATACGAAGCGCGGATAGCCATCAAATCACAATACCTAGCCGACTTTATTGTAGAATTCACAGACACCCTGGAGATCCCCATAGAGTGGAATATATACGTGGACGGTTCCTCAAATAAAGCTGGAAGTGGTGCAGGTGTGATAATCGAAAGCAACCAAGGAACCCAACTTGAGCTTTCTCTCAAATTCGGATTCCCGGCCTCAAACAACCAGGCAGAATACGAAGCGTTATTAGCTGGCTTGAAGCTGGCTAGAGAAGTTGGAGCTCAGAAACTTAACATCTACAGCGACTCACAAGTCGTTACCTCACAAATAACAGGGAGCTACCAAGCCAAAGATCCTACTATGAAAAAATATTTGGATAAAACCAAGGAATAGCTCGGACAACTCAGGGAATATAGGATCTGCCACATACCCCGCGAGCAGAACGCCCGAGCCGACGCACTCTCAAAACTAGCCAGAACCAAACCAGGGAGCAACAATAGAAGCCTCATCCAGGAAGTACTGCAGAACCCATCAATATCGGAAGAAGAAAAAGTCCTAGCCATAACAGGTCGGGATCAAGGGTGGATAACCCCCATAATTAATTACCTCAAAACAGAAACTCTCCCTACAGATGAAAAAGAGGCAAAGAGGTGAAAAAGGGAAGCACAGTACTACACTATCATAAATAACACACTGTACAAAAGAGGGATCTCAATACCATTGTTAAAATGCGTACCGACTTCCAACACAAAGGAAGTATTGGAGGAAGTACACAGCGGCATTTGTGGCAATCATCTTGGAGCGCAAGCTCTCACCAAAAAGGTACTCCGGGCGGGATTCTATTGGCCAACTCTACAAAGGAAAGCTACAGAATTTGTAAAGACATGTCCACCATGTCAGAAGCATGCCAACTTTCACATCGCCCTGCCGGAAAAACTCATCAGCGTGACCTCACCCTGGCCATTTGCAAAATGGGGACTCGATCTTCTCGGACCCTTTCCACAGGGATCGGGACAAGTAAAATTCCTCATAGTAGGGGTAGAATATTTCATGAAATGGATCGAGACAGAACCCCTAGCCAACGCCACTGCTCAAACAAGCCGGAAATTTCTATATAGGAACATCGTTACAAGGTTCGGGATCCCATACTCCATCACCACAGACAATGGCACCCAATTCACAGATGCAGGCTTCAGAAAACTAGTGGCCGACTTGAATATAAAACACCAGTTCACCTCCGTCGAGCATCCCCATGCCAATGGACAAGTCGAAGCGGCTAACAAAGTCATATTGGCCGGGCTGAAACGAAGACTGCAAGAAGCAAAGGGGGCTTGGGCCGAGGAACTTCCACAAGTCCTATGGGCGTATCGAACAACCCCCCATTCTACTACAAACGAATCACCATTTCGATTAGCATACGGAGTGGAGGCAATGATTCCAATAGAAGTTGAGGAAGGGTCTCCCCGAGTAGTCCACTACAATGAACAAACCAATTCTCAACTTGAAAGAGAAGAGCTCGACCTACTTCCGGAAATCCAAGAAAAAGCTCGGATCAGAGAGGAAGCACTAAAGCGGCGAATGGCTTCCAGGTATAATCAAAAGGTAGTGCCAAGAGGTTTCACTAAGAATGATCTCATCTTAATCCGAAATGATATTGGAACAACTCGACCCGGAGAAGGAAAGCTGGCAGCCAACTGGAAAGAACCTTACCGAGTCACAGAAGTACTTGGGAAGGGATATGACAGACTGTCCGAACTCGAGGGACGAGAACTCCCCAGAACATGGCACGCCTGTAACCTAAGAAGGTACTATAGTTAGGAAAGGTAAAGATCTCATCACAAGATGCACTCTTTTTCCTGAAAAGGTTTTTTAATGAGGCGTCAAGATTGAGATTTAATCCGACTT
>NC_029777.3:10271735-10289661 GCF_000817695.3 Arachis duranensis | reverse complement strand
TCCCAAGACGCATTAATCTGAAGCATTCATCGTCCGATAATAAAGCACTGATCAAATAGAAAGTGAAGAACAGATTCACTGTACGATCTCGATAGGAATGATCGACCGACAAAGGTGAAAACGCGATTACCTAAAGGTCGATTAAACCAGGACAGAAACCACCATCTACAAATCGGCAAAGATGAACACAGAATAATGCAAGAAGTTATCGAAAGTGATCCCAAAAAGAACCTGACGAGGTCTTATGGATTGCTATATAATAACTTAAAAAGACTGACCGACACTAAAAAGTCGGACCAAGTCAACCCAAGTTATCAGCAAATCCCTAAAAAGAGGTCTGGCCAACCCTATTAAAGAGGAATTGCTATAACTTAGAAGAGATCGACCTAACGAAGTCGGTCTCCTACAAGACAAGTTGTAAAAGTAATCCCTGAAAGAGACCTAACAAAGGTCCAAGAAAGAGGATTACAAAAACAACTTAGAAGAGATCGACCTAACGAAGTTGGTCTCCTACAAGACAACTTGTAAAAGTAATCCCTGAAAGAGACCTAACAAAGGTCCAAGAAAGAGGATTACAAAAACAACTTAAAAGAGATCGACCTAACGAAGTCGGTCTTCTACAAGACAACTTGTAAAAGTAATCCCTGAAAGAGACCTAACAAAGGTCCAAGAAAAAGGATTACAAAAACAACTTAGAAGAGATCGACCTAACGAAGACGGTCTCCTACAAGACAAGTTGTAAAAGTAATCCCTGAAAGAGACCTAACAAAGGTCCAAGAAAGAAGATTACAAAAACAACTTAGAAGGGGACCAATATGAAGAAATCGGTTATAAGGCGCTAAAAATACAACTGAACAAGGTCCAAGAAAGAGGATTATCAAATAACTCGACAGAGCCCGACGTGACAAAAGTCGACCCGGAAAGATAAAGTTACAAAAGATAAATCCCTGAAAAAGACCTGAACAAAGGTCCAAGAAAGAGGATTATCGAGTAACTCAACGACGTCCGACATGACGAAGTCAGCTCGAAAAAGATAAAGTTACAAAAGGTAAAACCTCAAAAGAGATCTGAACAAGATCTAAGAAAAAGGATCACCTAGTAACAAAACGGGGACCAACATGAAGAAGTCGGACTAAAGCTACAAAAGTTATAAAAAGTAATCCCAAGGGGTTGCTCGAAAAGATCAATTGAGAAAGATCAACCAACAGAGGGGAGATAACTCGACCCGATAGACCTCGACCTCGCCACAAAAGCAATCAAAAGAGGATGGATAAAAAACAACTCTGAAAATTCCAGGTAAATGCTAAAGAAAGCTGCAAGCAAGCATATCGCAGTTACCATAAAACAAAGACTCAACAGGCCGCTTGAAGCCAACCCCAAAAGCAAGAGTAACCATTTTGTTTTTCAAAATAAAGTTGCTAAAAGTAGCAACTGGAGTATCAACAGTCAACAAAACATTATTTACAAAAAAAAAAGTTCAAAGCCCACAAACCGGGCTATTTACACAAATACTTAAAAAAGGAGGTCAACCAAGATCTGGAGCCTTCCCGGCAGCATCAGTACGGGGATAAGGAGGGCAAGTCTGAATAGGCACAGCATCTACAGTTCCATCATCCCGGTTCAGAATCTGGCAATTCGGATCAGACGTAACGGGAGGAACCGAGGAGGTCGACACTTTGACAGAAGGCACTGGGGGAGGGTCAGCATCATCATCATCCTGGTCATCAGGGACAATCTTACCATCCCTCACAACATTGTCCAGGCTGAAGAGAGTAAGGTCGGCCTCAGGAGCAATAACTCGAACCTGCTCCTTCAGGTTCTCATAGGCAGCAGTTATACTGTCAACAAGATGACCTTGAAGCTCGGAGTAATCAGCTCGGGCATTCTCCAACTCCTCCTTCAGACGCATTCCCTCCCGATAAGACGTGACATAGCTATCCTTATGCCTCAGTGCCGTGTCCTCATCCAGCCTCACAGAGGCAGCCAAAGAGAGGGAACTCGCCTTCTCATTCGGAAGATCTTTTTCCAACTTGGCCATCTTCACTTCGAGCTCCTCCTTCAAGCCTTTTATCCGATCAAACTCCTGTTTGGCCTCCTCCATAAAAGCTTTGGTGGCATGAAGAGGAAGACTTTGAGTAGTTCGATACAGGGCCGCTCCCATGTGTGCCAACTTAATACCACTTCGAGTTACATAATCAAAATGATGAAGAAGTGATACGTCATCCATAGAGAAGGCACCATAAGGACCGATTTGTTGATCTACAAACTCGATCGGATCAAAGTTGGGAGCATCAAGGTTGAAAGGCTCAGTTGTTTTTTGCTTCTTACTAGAAGGAGCACCAGAAGCAGCGGCAGAAGTCTGTGGAGGATCGACCTGATGAAACTGAGGAGTAGGAATTGCTTTCCTTGGCCTGGGAGAACTCGGCACAGGAGGCTTCACGGGGCCCTAAGAAGATCCCTCTCCGGCCACCTTGGCCGAGATGTTCAGAGCAGCAGTTGCCTTCTTCGCCTTTTCAAAGGCTCTCATGGGGTCATTATTCTTTGACATCTCTGCAAATACAGAATCAGCCACAGCAAAGAGTTACAATCTCAATAAGAGGAAGGAAAAATTAAGAAAAAAGTATAGAAACAATTCAGACAAGTACCCAAAACAGTCCGAACCAAGGACGGGTCATTCAAAAACCTTTTTGTATCAAGATGGGGTCGTTTCCCCCATAGATCCTCAAGAACAACAACAAAGGCACGCTCAACATCATCAAGCATCTCACAGGTATAGCGAGACACTCTCACATCCCTCTGCCACTCTAGAGGGAAAGAAGGCTCATTATTTTCATCAAGAAAAAAGGGGCGGGTCCCCTCGACAGCACAAACCTTAAAGAAGTCATTCTTGAAGTCCTTAAAGGACTCATCATACATAGCAAAAACTTTATGGCCCTGGGCGGACCTAAAGGAAACCCAGGAAGCTTTCTTTTTTGATGAATCGCCAGGCTTGGCGGAAACAAACAAATAAAGGAAAAGAGTCTGAGAGGGTGTTACATCTAATTCTCAGCAGAGAAGTTGAAAATTTTTAATAAAACCCCAGGAATTTAGGTGAAGCTAGGATGGGCAATATTACACGACCACAACAGGTCGGCCTCGAAAGCAGTAAAAGGAAAAGTAACGTTCAACTGACTAAAGAAGTATTCATAGGCATAGAAGAAGGGACGCTCCCTCTCAATGGAAGTCGGAAAACAAACTCTCTCATCAGAATCAGGAGCAACAAGCTCGTAATCCTCCTCACGGGCATTGTTATCACAAATCCTATGGCACTTCCTCAGCTCTGTGCAAAATTCAGCATTCACAACAGAAACACACAACAAAACAAGGGAGTCCAGCCAATCGGACATCCCCTCGGGAACTTTGGAAGACATCTCTACAATGTTATTGCGAGAAGACATGAGGCCAGCTAATCCTACAAGTAAGAAAAGAAGATGGGGTTACTAAAAACATCCCGGACAAAGGGAGAAAAACAACTCGGTCAATACGATACAGGCGAAGAAACAAGAAAAGAAAAACCCTAAGACTCAAACCAAAGTCCTGGGACATCCTTTGGAGGCAGTAACAAAGTAAGGTTTCCAGGCAAGATCTACAGCTTGCACCCCAGCATTTCTCAGAAAGAATTCAAAACAGCAAACATTTTTTCATCAAAGAAAAACACAAAAAGTCATTACAGTCTACCAAGCAAAAAGCATTTCCAAAAATCAAAGCACGCCAAGTAGAAATCATCAAAGACAGGAAACAACCAGAAGCAACAATAAAACCCTAGAAAGCCTCGACGAAAATGCCAAGAGAATGCATAAAAAAAAGACAGAAAAAACATGTTACAGTGACAAGCAAATACAAGACCACGAAAAGATTCAAACTTTCAAACATGAAAAATCAAAGCTTCACCTAAAAACTAAAGACGAAGCTACGAAAGAAGCAAGAAAGCTAGTACCAACCTGAAAGAGCGGCAAGCTTCAAAGAAATTGAAGATGGAAGACGAAATCTGGAAATGCCCTCTCACAAGCAAAAGAAAGAACGCGAACAAGAGCAATGTCGCAGGGAGAAACGCGAAACTGCAAAACTCCAGGCGAAAACAGAAGCTCCAGAAAAAACGCCAAGCAACGCCGCAACACGAGAAAGTAGAAGCGCAAACGAAAAATAGAGAGCGAAGGGAGCGGAGAAAAGAAGTTACGAAAAGGGCGAAGGAGAGAAACTGTTTCTGGGTTTTCAAAATCAAAGTAAAGAGCCAAAGGGAAACGGGGCAATTAACGCTAAAATTAATGAAAGCATTAAACCCTCGCACATTCCCAAAGCGCCGATATAAAAGCGCGCACTTTTAGAGGAAACGTTCTACATTCAAAAAATGCTACAAAGGAATCGACAAGATGCTTGTGTTCGGCTTCACCAAAGAAGGACCGAAGTCAAGGACTCGACCTCAAAAAAGAAGACCGAGCTCAAGCAGGGGCACTATTCATACCCTAGGTCGAGCTGTCCGACCCGGGATGTTCGACAGACAAAGCGACCGACCTCTTCAGGTCAGGACAACCCGACCTCTTTCTTAAGAGCTCGGCCAAATCACCAGGAAAGCCCAAAGAAGGGCCCAAATAGAGGAACACGCCCCAAATCCTAAGGCAGCCCAAGCCTACAGAGAGAATGGCGGTTCCCTTGAAGATAAGATGACCTCACTTGAAGATAAAGATAAGATAAGATAACTAACTTATCTTATCCACAGAAGGTCACTCCTCACCATTATAAATACACCGGAGCACCCAGTTATAACTCATACTCTGATTCTACTCAATACATGTTTAATATCCTTGTTAACTTAAGCATCGGAGTCCCTTGCAGGTACCCCTCATCCTTCAGTGACAAGGGATCAGCAGCATTCTCAATTCCACAAGTCGGACACACCAGCTCCGGCCGCTATACACCTGTCGGATGCGTCGGCTCCGACCAGCACAGAAGATCTCGTCCGAGATCAACCTACAGTTTCAGATAACCCTCGGAATAGGAGACCACAGCCAAACACTAAGTTTGGTGTTGAATCCCCACATCCAAACTCTAAGTTTGGTGTTAGGAGTCTACAACATTGACCTGATCACCTGTGTGGTTCCATGAGAGCCCACTGTCAAGCTATTGACATTAAAGAAGCGCTTATTGGGAGGCAGCCCAATTTTTATTTATCTAATTTTAATTTTCTTTTTATTATTCTTTTATGTTTCATTAGGTTCATAATCATGTGGAGTCACAAAAAAAAAATACTAAAATTAAAAACAGAATCAAAAGCAGCAGAAGAAAAATCACACCCTGGAGGAAGGACTTATTGGCGTTTAAACGCCAGTAAGAAGCATCTAGCTGGCGTTCAATGCCAGAACAGAGCATGGATCTGGCGTTGTACGCCAGAAACAAGCAGCATCTTGGTGTTTAGATGCCAGGAATATACCCTGAGGAAAGCTGGCACTGAACGCCATAAACAAGCATAGAACTGGCGTTCAACGCCAGAAACATGCTGCAAATGGGCGTTGAACGCCCAAAACAAGCATGAAGCTGGCGTTCAACGCCAGAAACAAGCATCAATCTGGCGTTGGACGCCAGGATTACATGCAGAGGGCATTTTACACGCCTCATTGGTGAAAGGATGATAATCCTTGACACCTCAGGATCTGTGGACCCCACAGGATCTCCACCTACCTCAACTCACCTTCTCTCCTCTTCACACAATCCAATAAACACTCTTCCCCAAAACCCTTCACCAATCACTTCAATCTCTCTCTTCCCCATCACCTCTTCACCACTCACATCCGTCTACTCTTCCCCATAAACCCCACCTACCTTCAAAATTCAAAATCTCTTTCCCACCCAAACCCACCCTAAATAGCTGAACTTACTCCCTCTCCCTTCACTATATATACCCCTCTATCCTTCTTCATTTTCACACACCACAACCCTTTCTTCTCCACCTTGGCCGAAACCAAACACTTCTCCTTTTCCTCCATATTTTCCTCTTCTTCTTCTTCTTCTTCTTTCTTCTCTTGCTCGAGGGCAAGCAATATTCTATGTTTGGTGTGATAAAATCATAGCTTTTGTTTTTCCATAACCATTGATGGCACCTAAGGCCGGAGAAACCTCTAGAAAAGGGAAAGGAAAGACAAAAGCTTCCACCTCCGAGTCATGGAAGATGGAGAGATTCATCTCCAAAGCCCATCAAGACCACTTCTATGAAGTTGTGGCCAAGAAGAAGGTGATCCCCGAGGTCCCTTTCAAACTCAAGAAAAATGAGTATCCGGAGATCCGACATGAGATCCTAAGAAGAGGTTGGGAAGTTCTTACCAACCCCATTCAACAAGTCAAAATCTTAATGGTTCAAGAGTTCTATGCCAATGAATGGATCACTAGGAACCATGATCAAAGTGTGAACCTGAATCCAAAGAATTATCTTACAATGGTTCGGGGGAAATACTTAGATTTTAGTCCAGAAAATGTGAGGTTGGCATTCAACTTGCCCATGATGCAAGGAGATGCACGCCCCTACACTAGAAGGGTCAACTTTGATCAAAGTTGGACCAAGTCCTTATGGACATATGTGTGGAAGGAGCTTAATGGAAAAGAGACTCCAAAGGCAAGCCGGTTCAATTAAGAAGACTGGACCTCAAGCCTGTGGCTAGAGGATGGTTGAAGTTCATCCAACGCTCTATTATCCCCACTAGCAACTGATCCGAAGTTACTGTGGATCGGGCCATCATGATTTATAGCATCATGAATGGAGAGGAAGTAGAAGTTCATGAAGTCATCTCCCTTGAATTCTATAAAATAGCCGAAAAGTCCTCCACCATGGCAAGGCTAGCTTTTCCTCATCTTATTTGCCATCTATGTTACTCAGCTGGAGTTATCATAGAAGGAGACATCCCCATTGAGGAGGATAAGCCCATCACTAAGAAGAGGATGGAGCAAACAAGAGAGCCCACTCATGGATCCCAAGAGACGCATGAGGAAGCTCATCACCAAGAAATCCCAGAGATGTCTCAAGGGATGAACTTTCCTCCCAACAATTATTGGGAACAACTCAACACTTCTCTAGAAGACTTGAGTTACAATATGGATCAATTGAGGGTGGAACATCAAGAGCACTCTATCATTCTCCCTGAAATTAGAGAAGATCAAAGAGCAATGAGGGAGGAGCAACAAAGGCAAGGAAGAGACATAGAAGAGCTCAAGGACATCATTGGTTCTTCAAGAAGAAAGCGCTACCATCACTAAGGTGGACTCATTCCTTGTTCTTATTTCTCTGTTTTTTCGGTTTTTATGCTATATGTTTGTTTATGTTTTTTGTCTTTACTTCATGATCATTAGTATGTAGTAACTATGTCTTAAGGCTATGAATAAATCCATGAATCCTTCACCTCTCTTAAATGAAAAATATTCCTAATTCAAAAGAACAAGAAATACATGAATTTCGAATTTATCCTTGAAATTAGTTTAATTATATTGATGTGGTGACAATACTTTTTGTTTTCTGAATGAATGCTTGAACATTGCATATTTTTTATCTTGTTGTTTATGAATGTTAAAATTGTTGGCTCTTAAAAGAATGATGAACAAAGAGAAATGCTATTGATAATATGAAAAATCGTGAAATTGATTCTTGAAGCAAGAAAAAGCAGTGAAAAAGCAAAAGCTTGCGAAAAAAAAGAAAAAAGAAAAAAATGGCGAAAAAAATAGAAAGAAAAAGAAAAAGCAAGTAGAAAAAGCCAATAGCCCTTAAAACCAAAAGGCAAGGGTAAAAAGGATCCAAGGCTTTGAGCATCAATGGATAGGAGGGCCCAAGAAAATAAAATTCAGGCCTAAGCGGCTAAATCAAGTTGTCCCTAACCATGTGCTTGTGGCATGCAGGTCCAAGTGAAAAGATTGAGACTGAGTGGTTAAAGTTGTGATCCAAAGCAAAAAGAGTGTGCTTAAGAGCTCTGGACACCTCTAATTGGGGACTTTAGCAAAGCTGAGTCACAATCTGAAAAGGTTCACCCAGTCATGTGTTTGTGGCATTTATGTATCTGGTGGTAATATTGGAAAACAAAGTGCTTAGGGCCACGGCCAAGACTCATAAAAGTAGCTGTGTTCAAGAATCAACATACTTAACTAGGAGAATCAATAACACTATCTAAAATTCTAAGTTCCTATAGATGCCAATCATTCTAAACTTCAAAGGAGAAAGTGAGATGCCAAAATTGTTCAGAAGCAAAAAGCTACAAGTCCCGCTCATCTAATTAGAACTAATATTCATTGATATTTTATGATTTATAGTATATTCTCTTCTTTTTATCCTAATTGATTTTCAGTTTCTTGGGGACAAGCAACAATTTAAGTTTGGTGTTGTGATGAGCGGATAATTTATACGCTAATCTAGCTACTTCTAGGGATGTTTTAATTAGTTTTTATGTTAAATTCACATTTCTGGACTTTACTATGAGTTTGTGTGTTTTTCTGTGATTTCAGGTATTTTCTGGCTGAAATTGAAGGACCTGGGCAAAACTCTGATAAGAAGGTTGACAAAGGATTGCTGATGATGTTGGATTCTAACCTCCCTGCACTCGAAATGGATTGTCTAGAGCTACAGAACTCCAAATGGCGCGCTCTTAATGGCGTTGGAAAGTAGACATTCAGAGCTTTCCAGCAATATATAATAGTTCATACTTTATTCGTGATTAGATGATGTAAACTGGCGCTCAACGCCAATTCCATGCTGCATTCTAGAGTCAAACGCCAGAAACACGTCACGAACCAGAGTTGAACGCCAAAAACACGTTACAACTTGGCGTTCAACTCCAAAAGAAGCCTCTACATGTGTAAAGCTCAAGCTCAGCCCAAGCACACACCTAGTGGGCCCCAGAAGTGGATTTCTGCATCAATTACTTACTTCTGTAAACCCTATCTAGTAGTTAGTCTAGTATAAATAGGACATTTTACTATTGTATTAGATATCTTTGGTCTTAGTTTTTTTCTATTATTCATCTTAGGAGACTATTGATCACGTTTATGGGGGCTGGCCATTCGGCCATGCCTGGACCATCACTTAGGTATTTTCAATGGTGGAGTTTCAATACACCATAGATTAAGGGTGTGGAGTTCTGCTGTACCTCAAGTTCAATACAATTACTACTATTTTCTATTCAATTCGACTTATTCTTATTCTAAGATATTCGTTGCACTTCAACATGATGAATGTGATGATCCGTGACACTGATTATCATTTTCACCTATGAACCCGTGACTGACAATCACCTCCGTTCTACCTTAGACCGGGCGCATATCTCTTGGATTCCTTAATCAGAATCTTCGTGGTATAAGCTAGAATTGATGGTGGCATTCATAAAAATATGGAAAGTCTAAACCTTGTCTTTGGTATTCCGTGTAGGATTCAGGGATTGAATGACTGTGACGAGCTTCAAACTCGCGATTGTTGGGCGTGATGACAAACGCAAAAGAATCAAAGGATTCTATTCCGACATGATCGAGAACCGACAGATGATTAGCCGTGTTGTGACAGAGCATTTGGACCATTTTCACTGAGAGGATGGGATGTAGCCATTGACAACGGTGATGCCCTACATACAGCTTGCCATGGAAATGAGTAAAAAGGATTGGATGAAAGCAGTAGGAAAGCAGAAATCCAACAGGGACAAAGCACCTCCATACTCTTGTCTGAAATTCTCACCAATGATCTACATAAGTATTTCTATCTTTATTTTCTATTTAATTATTATTATTATTAATCGAAAACTCTATAACTATTTATTATCCGCCTGATTGAGATTTACAAGATGACCATAGCTTGCTTCATACCAACAATCTCCGTGGGATCGACCCTTACTCACGTAAGGTTTATTACTTGGACGACCCAGTGCACTTGTTGGTTAGTTGTGCGAAGTTGTGAAGAAAGTGCTGAGCTATAAACGTGCATACCAAGTTGAATGCCATTATTAGAGATCACAATTTTGTGCACCAGTGACCATAGATAACCTATGGTCACGGTTTTAATGAGGAGTGACCATAGAGGATATGGTCACGGTGAAAACTATGACCATAGATAACCCTATGGTCATGGTTTTAAGGAGGGGGTGACCATAGAGGCAATGGTTACCGTGAACCATAGATAACGCTATGGTGATGGTTTTAAGGAGGGGTGACCAGAGAGGCTATGGTCACAGTTTTAAGGAGGGGTGACCATAGAGGCTATAGTCACGATTTTAAGGAGGGGTGACCATAGAGGCAACCCTATGGTCATGGTTTTAAGGAGGGGTGACCATAGATAAGGCTATGGTCACGGTTTTTAGGAGGAGTGACCAAAATAGATAAGGCTCTGGTCACAGTTTAAGGTGGGGTGACCATAGAGGCTATGGTCACGGCCAAAACTGTGACCATAGATAAAGCTTTGGTCACGGTTTTCGCCATGATCATAGATTAACCTATGGTCACGGTTAAAAACCGTGGCCTAAAATATCAGAATTTGAAAATTGTAACCGTGACCATATAAACTGTGACCATAGATAAAAAAACCGTGACCATAGACTTATGGCTACGTCAGAATAGGTTACGGTAAAAAACTGTGACCATAGATCCAAAACCGTGATCATAGATCTATGGTCATCCTTTTTACTAGCTATGGTCATGGTTTTTTACTGTAACCATAGACTTTTTTTTGTAGTGTAAAAAAAACTATACATCAACACATCTAAAACTCAAATCCATATAATTTGTTCACAATTCCTAATTTATAAGATTACACGTATAAAATTATAAAATTACATAACTAACAATGACTTTACTACACACGGTAAAAAAAAATATGTATTTTATATTATATGTTTTAGGTATTACCTTTTACAGAGAATTCCAATTGATATATGATATCTTACCAAATTGGACCATACGTTTGGTCGTGAAATCATAGCAGACACTGATTATTGGTGTTTGGGTACAATGACAAAAGAAGCATTACTTTCAAACATAGGATAAGTGATAAATAAAGAAAAAGGTAACTAAAGTGTTGTAAAATAAATAAAAGATATATAAAATAAAGATGTATTAATATAAGACCCTAGCATTAAAATAATTAGCTCAATAATGATTTGTATATATATAATAATATTATATATTGTAATGTGTATATATATATGAAGATGGAAAAGAGTATAAAAAGTAAAGAGAGAGAGAATTGCATATATATATATATAAAGATAGAGAGAAGTATTAAAAGTAAAAAGAGAGAAAATTGCATTTGTTTATAATAAGAGAAAGAAAGAAAATATTTTATTGCTATTGTTATTCATGTGTGTCCTCAGAGGCTTAAGCCTCTCTCTATTTATACACATATGAAACATTGTTTTCCACACTTTCATTTATTGAAGAATAACAAATTTCCTTTATTGAGAAACTGAGCCGCCCATATATTAATGGGCATCCAACTCAGCTTCTTATCACAATACTCCCCCTTGGATGTCTATTTAGGATTATTGCCTCATTAAAACCTTACTAAAGGAAAACCCTGTGGGAAAAACCTTAGTGAAGGAAAAAGAGTACAATATCCTTTGTGATGGGGATTGCCTCATTAAAAACCTTGTCAAGAAAAATCCAATGGGAAAAAAAACCTGACCAAGGAAAAAAGAGTACAGTCTCTCCTTCTTGCCGACATCATTTAATGTCTCGAAATCGGTGCATCCCAATCTCATGTACCAATCTTTCAAAGGAGGATTTTGGAAGTGACTTTGTAAATAAATCTGCCAGATTGTCACTTGAGCGGATCTGTTGGACATCAATTGTCCCTTGATTTTGAAGATCATGAGTGAAGAAGAATTTGGGAGAAATATGCTTTGCTCTATCACCTTTGATGTATCCACCCTTAAGTTGAGCAATGCATGCTGTATTATCTTCAAACAGAACAGTTGGAGCTATCATATGATCAATCAGTCCATATGATGATAGAATATATTGGATCAAACTCCTGAGTCAAAAACATTCGCGACTAGCTTCATGTATCGCAAGTATTTCAGCATGATTAGAGGAGGTTGCAGCAATCGTCTGTTTCGTGGACCTCCATGATATAGCTGTTCCACCATATGTAAACAGATATCCTGTTTGAGATCTCCCTTTATATGGAGCAGACAAGTATCCGGCATCTGCATAGCCAACTAGTTGTGACTTGGATCCATAGGGATAAAACAATCCCATATCAATCGTCCCATGAAGATATCGAAAGATTTGTTTGATTCCACTCCAATGTCTTCTGGTTGGAGAGGAACTATATCTTGCTAGTAAATTCACAGCAAATGATATGTCAGGTCGCGTATTATTAGCAAGATACATTAGCGCTCCAATGGCACTAAGATATGGTACTTCAGAACCAAAGATATCTTCATTCTCTTCTTTAGGACGGAATTGATCTTTTTCCACATCCAAAGATCTTACGATTATTGGGGTGCTTAATGGATGTGACTTATCCATATAAAATCTTTTCAAGATCTTTTCTGTGTATGTTGTTTGATGAATAAAGATTCCACTTTTTATATGCTTGATCTGCAGGCCGAGACAAAACTTAGTCTTTCCAAGATCTTTCATCTCAAACTCTTCTTTTAGAGTTTTTATAATTGTTGGAATCTCTTCAGGAGTCCCAATGATATTTAAATCATCAACGTACACAACAATTATAATAAATCCAGAAGCAGTTTTCTTTATGAAAACACACGAGCATATATCATTATTCTTGAATCCGTTTTTGGCCAGATACTCAGTAAGACAATTATACCACATTCGTCCAGATTGCTTTAGACCATATAAAGATCTTTGCAATTTGACTGAGTATAACCCTTTCGAATATTCATTGGATGGTTTAGATATCTTTAGTCCTTCAGGGACTTTCATATAGATATCCCGATCTAATGAGCCATACAAATAGGCTGTTACCACATCCATTAAATGCATATGCAGTTTATGATATGCAGATAAACTGACCAAATAACGCAATATTATCGCATCCACTACAGGGAAATACGTTTCTTCATAATCTATACCGGGCCTTTGTGAAAAACCTTGTGCCACAAGTCGGGCTTTGTAGTGCACAACTTCATTTTTCTCATTTCGTTTTCTCATAAATACCCATTTATATCCAACAGGTTTTACATCTTCAGGTGTACAGACTACAGGTCCGAAGACTTCACGTTTTGCAAGTGAGTCTAATTCAGCCTTCATGGCTTCTTTCCATTTTGGCCAATCATTTCTTTGTCGACATTCTTCGACTGATCTTGGCTCAAGATCCTTACTTTCATGCATGATATTTAGTGCCACGTTATATGTAAATATTTCATTGACAATTGTCTTATTTCGGTCCCATCTCTCTCCTGCAAAGACATAATTTATCGAGATCTCGTCATTTTCACAATTTTCAGGTACCTGAACGTCTTTTGGCGTTATATCAGAATTTTGAACAACTGCAGATGTCTCTACTATGTCTTTTTCAACAGGAATATTATTTACCTCTTTTCTCTTTCGAGGAATTTTGTCTTTGGAACCGACAGGCCTGCCACGCTTCTGGCGTGAATTTGCTTCAGTGGCTACTTGTCCTACTGGGACATCAATTCAAATAGGGGCATTTTTCACTGGTATATAAGATTTGGTTATCCTCTTTGTATCAGAAAATGCATCAGGCAATTCTTTTGCTATTCTTTGCAAATGTATAATCTTTTGAACTTCCAGTTCACATTGCCCTGATCGAGGATCTAAATGCATCAACGATGACGCATTCCAATTAAGTTCCTTTTCAGGAATCTTCTTCTCTCCCCTTAATGTTGGAAATTTTGATTCATCAAAATGACAATCCACAAACCGGGCTTTAAATACATCTCCAGTTTGTATCTCAAGATACTTCACTATAGAGGGAGAATCATATCCAACATATATTCCCAATTTTCTTTGGGATCCCATTTTGGTGCGATTAGGTGGTGCAACGGGAACATATATCGCACACCCAAATATTCTTAAATGGGAAACATTTGACTGCTGGCCAAAAGCTAATTGCATAGGAGAGAACTGATGGTAACTTGTTGGCCTCAGACGAATAAGTGCTGCGGCATGTTAAACAGCATGCCCCCAAACTGAAATTGGGAGATTTGTTCTCATAAGTAAGGGTCTAGCAATTAATTGGAGGCATTTAATAAGTGATTCTGCTAACCCATTTTGTGTGTGAACATGAGCTACTAGATGTTCAACACTTATACCATTAGCCATACAATAAGTATCAAAAGCTTGGGAAGTAAATTCACCAGCATTATCAAGACGAATTGCTTTGATTGGATTTTCTGAAAATTGTGCTTTTAATCGAATAATTTGAGCCAATAATCTCGCAAACGCCAGGTTGCGAGAAGATAATAAGCACACATGTGACCATCTCGAAGATGCGTCTATTAGGACCATAAAATATCTAAAAGATCCACATGGTGGATGAATAGGTCCACATATATCACCTTGAATCCTTTCTAGGAATTCAGGGGACTCAAATCCAATCTTTACTGGTGATGGCCTTAAAATTAACTTTTCCTGAGAACATGCAGCACAACAAAATTCACTAGTTTTAAGAATCTTCTGGTTCTTTAGTGAATGTCCATGAGAGTTTTCAATAATTCTCCTCATCATGGTTGTTCCCGGATGACCCAATCAGTCGTGCCAAGTTATGAACTCATTTGAGCTAGTAAACTTCTGGTTTACAATGGCATGTGATTCAATTGCATTAATCTTGGTATAATACAACCCAGATGAAAGTGAGGGTAATTTTTCTAATATAACTTTCTTATTTGAATCATGAGTTGTGATACATAAGTACTCATGATTTTCCTCATTCATAGTCTCAATATGATATCCATTTCGGCGAATATCTTTAAAGCTCAACAAGTTTCTTTGAGACTTGGTAGACAATAGTGCATTATTTTTGTTGCTGCAGGAAACAAAATTATATCTCTTCCGGAGCCTTCTATCATATTGCCTGAGCCAATTATAGTATTAACACATTCTTCTTTTGGCACAAGATGGGTAAAATATCACTTTTGAGAATAGTGTGTGAACTTGCACTATCCGCAAGGCATACATCTTCATTAGATATCCTTGCCATTCTCTTCAAAGACAAATAATAATAAAATGAGTAGTATGCACAGTTAAATTAAATACTTGATCGGAATTATTTTTCTAAGAAACATTGTACATAAAAATAATATCATATACTAAAAGTTTATTTTAAAACATGACATATTTAATGATTTCAAAATTCATAAACATTAATATTTCATTATTTATGTAGATCACATTTGAAACTTAAATACATAGAAAATAAAACTTAACAATAAGTTCTTTACATTATTTATTTACATAGATACTTCACAATCCCACATATTAAAATATTC
The DNA here is from genome assembly GCF_000817695.3 of Arachis duranensis. Lineage (NCBI taxonomy): Eukaryota > Viridiplantae > Streptophyta > Magnoliopsida > Fabales > Fabaceae > Arachis > Arachis duranensis. The sequence continues at coordinate 10,274,197 of NC_029777.3, read as the reverse complement.
CATCATTGATCAAATGACCAATATTTCCTTCAGGATCCTCAAAGAAATCAGATACATCATAATGAGTGGTGGATTTCTCAGCATCATTTGAAAAAAAATTTGTTTCCTTTTCCTTGTCGTCCTTTTTCAAAGATGCCTGGTAAAGATCGACTAGGTGCCTTGGGGTACGACAGGTACGTGACCAATGGCCCTTTCCACCACAACGAAAACATTTATCCTCTGTTGATTTATTCTGCCCGATATTTCTTTCTTTATCCCACTTCTGGTGAGATTCTCTCTTTTGAATATAATTCTTTTTCCTTCCATAATTTTTCTTGTTATTAAAACCTTGCCATTTACCTCTTCTGGGGTAATTTGCCGCATTTACTTTAGGAAATGGGGCGGCGCCAGCTGGACGCGCTTCATGATTTTTCAATAACAACTCATTGTTGCGTTCAGCAACAAGAAGGCAAGAAATTAACTCAGAATATTTTTTAAACCCTTTCTCTCGATACTGCTGCTGCAGGATTTAAACCCTTTCTCTCGATACTGCTGCTGCAGGAGCACATTCGAGGCATGGAAGGTTGAGAAAGTTTTTTCCAACATATCATGATCAGTTATTTTTTCCCCACACAATTTCATTCGTGAGGTGATTCAAAACATTACAGAATTATATTCATTTATAGATTGAAAATCTTGTAAACGCAAATGCGTCCATTCATACCGGGCTTGAGGAAGTATCGCCGTTTTCTGATGATTGTACCTTTCTTCAAGGTCTTTCCAAAGATCTGCAGGATCTTTTAATGTGAGATATTCATTTTTCAACCCTTCGTCAAGATGACGACAAAAAAAATTCATGGCTTTGGCTTTATCCTTCTGGGATGCATTATTTTCAACCATAATGGTATCTCCAAGATCCATTGAATCAAGATGGATTTCAGCATCTAATATCCATGATAAATAATTGTTTCCAGATATATCAAGAGCATTGAATTCAAGATGAGAAAGTTTCGACATAATAAAAATTTGTTACCTGAGTCTTCCTAAAAATTTGATCAGAGTCTCGTGCTAATAACGTGTTGTAAAATAAATAAAAGATATATAAAATAAAGATGTATTAATATAAGACTCTAGCATTAAAATAATTAGCTCAATAATGATTTGTATATATATAATAATATTATATGTTGTAATGTGTATATATATAAAGAGATAGAAAATAGTATAAAAAGTAAAGAGAGAAAGAATTGCATAAATATATATATATAAAGATAGAAAGAAGTATTAAAATAAAAAAGAGAGAAAATTGCATTTGTTTATAGTAAGAGAAAGAAAAAAAATATTTTATTGCTATTGTTATTCATGTGTGTCCTCAGAGGCTTAAACCTCTCTCTATTTATACACATATGAAACATTGTTTCCACACTTTCATTTATTAAAGAATAACAAATTTCCTTTATTGAGAAACTGAGCCGCCCATATATTAATGGGCATCCAATTCAGCTTCTTATCACAATATAAAGAACGGGTTAAGTTAGTTCAAGGTTCATAATCATTCTATTCAAGGATATAAACTATGATTAAATCATTGGTTATTAGCCTTCTAATTATGCTTTTATATTATGATATCAATCATACTATATCACAAAGATTCATTATATATAGCAAGTTAGCAACACTATTTGTAGCAGTGAATTATTTATCAGGTTTAATTATTCAGTAGATTTTTATAATTTTACTAAATTTTTAATTAAGTTTTTATATTTTTTAATTAAATTTTTATACTATTTAATTTTTTTTAATTAAATCTCTATTGACATTCGGTAATGCTAGAGAGACAAAAAAATAAGCAGAAATTTGTCTTATTTAGTATTTATTAATTGTTATAACATTTAATGAATGCTAAATAAAGCAAATTCTAAATGTTTGAACTTATGATGTTGTTTCAGTTGGTTGTCGTAACGAGAATGACTCCAATCTATAAATGTCTAAGAACTAGAATATATTAAATATTATTTAAGTAATTTAGTTCTAATATTGGTATTTGATTAAATTAGTTTTAGATTAATTTAAATTTAAATTATTGTCTCAATTTATATATTACGACTATTCTTCTTTAATATGTTATTTTTAAATATGAATTTTTTTTATTTTTTTATTTTTTAAGTTATTTTTATTTTTATTTGCTCTCAGTATAACTAAGAAAAAAATAGTTGAATTAAAAAAATTGCAAATAATAAATATTATTTTGATATGACAATTATTTTAATCAACTATGTAAAATTATTGTAAACAAATAATAAAATAATTAATAATTAGATATGAATAAATCAATAATAATATTTATTAAAAGTTTTTTATGTCCAATAATATTCTTAGTTGTGTTTAAATTTTGATAATAAGTTTAATTTACTTATTTCTTATAATGAATACATTGGAGATTATATTGTTCTTTATAGAATATAAAATTTTTACTCTATATT
>NC_029777.3:10270619-10271677 GCF_000817695.3 Arachis duranensis | reverse complement strand
AAATTATTTATTTATTTAGTATTATATATTTTTTCTCTTCTTTAACTATTTAGATAATATATATACTGAGTAAGTATCTCCATTGAATTAATCATAAAGGTTAATAAAATATAATGGCATAATTTTCACCTAATTGTAGTAAGTATCTCCATTAGAAATATTGCCTAATTATTGCCGTGTACAATTAGTGTGTGTATATATATATACTGAGTAATAGTGATGTTTTACAATTATTTATCATTTAGAGAATTCATAATTCAGACATACCTCCTCTTTCATTTTATATTTTTATACCTAATGACTACTAGCTAAGATTCTATCAATAGTATTACCTATAGTAGATTATGTGATGAAAATTTTTGGAAAACAAAGGCAAGAATTATAAAATTATGGAAAGTCCCATCTAAGTTTGACAAAAGCAAGACAACTTACATAGAAATGGTTCTAATGAATGATAAGGTTAGTTGATTATTTTTCATTATTCTTTCAAGTGATACTAGATCCAGTTTATAATATTTTTAATAGCTTTATAAGTGTTAATAGCTTTTATATTTAATTTGTTTTACAATATGATAAAATTCATTGTTCAATCAAGAGTTATTTGGTAAAGATGTTTCAGAATGAACTGATCTAGGAGAGGGTCTATGTCTTCTCAAATTTGTGCGTGATTGAGGAATCAAGTAAAATTTTTCTTCCAACTACACACATGTGTAGAATAACTTTTAAGAAGGAGTCATATATAGTAAATACGGTCGATGATTGTAAAATTTATGACAATCATTTCAATTTTCTTGTTCATGCTGATATATTGAAATAAGTAAATGAACAATCTAATTTATTTGGTACGTAGTTAATTTGTAGGGTTAAGTACGATTTTGGTCCCTAACGTAGAGGCTGAAAATTTATTTCATCTCCGATCTTTTTTTCGCTACAAAATGGTCCCAAAGGTTTCAGTTTGTTTTAAAATCGTCTTTTTTACCAATTTTTTTATTTTTATTACCAAATTATCCCTCATTAAAAAATTATAAAATAAAATAAAAAGAAAAAAAAGGCCGAAA
>NC_029777.3:10265921-10270347 GCF_000817695.3 Arachis duranensis | reverse complement strand
AGGCCGAAAGGCCACGAGAGGGAGAAAGAGAATCGGGGGGGAGGGGAAGAAAGAGAATCTGGGGGGAGGGGAAGGAAGAAGGGGGAAGGGACCCCCGCACCGCTGCACTGCCGCATCGCCACACCGCTGTACCGCCGCACCGTTGCCTATGATCGGAACGGGAAACAGACACCAAGAGAGGAGAAAGCTAAGGGAGAAGAGTGAGATTGGAAGGGAGAGGAGATAGTGTTCAGCGCCGCCGCCGCCACTCGCGCGCCGTTCGCGTGTTGCTCGCCATTTCTGCTATTCCTCCCTCTCTGCCACTGCTCTGCTGCTACCGTCGGCTTCTGCTTCTGCTTCAGATTTTGCATCTGCATCTGGATCTACTTCTTCTTCTGCATCTGCATCTGCATTTGGATCTGCTTCTTCTTCTGCTTCTATGTTTGTGTCTGCTTTTGCTTCTGCTTTGCTTCAACTTCTGATTCTGCTTTTGATTTGTTATTTTTTATTTTATTGTTGTTGTGTATTAATTTTGTTGTTGAATTTGATGTTGTTAGTTTTTGCATTTGAATAATCTTGAATCTGATTATTGGTATTTGGTGGGAGTAAGGGAGGTGGTGGTTCTGCTTCTGGTTGATTTTGGGGAAGAAGGGGAAAGGGTATTTTCGTCCCAAAGACGATTTTTAAACAAACTGAAACCTTGGGGACCATTTTATAACGAAAAAAAGGTCGAGGACGAAATAAATTTTTGACCTTTACGTTAGGGACCAAAATCGTACTTAACCCTATTTGTATTAACCTACATAAAATTGTTTTTTTATTTTAATTTTTGTCAAGAAATTATATTATAACATCATTTTATCGATAACATAAATTTTAACATTTAATTTATGCAAATGTTTAAAATTTTATTGTGACTTTTTTAAAGGTATATCCTTTTATTAATATATTGTTAATTTTATCATTTATTAGTATAAAATAAATGGATAAAATCTCTTTAATTTATAAGTAATTTATTATATTATTCATTTATTTGCCCTTAATTTGATACTTTTAATTCAATTTTTTTTCAATTAGATGTTACTGGACTTTTGACCAGAAAAGGAGAGCTTATATCATGGTAAAAAACAGATAGAAGTGGTCATTACATTGTGGTTGATCTTCATGATTTGTAGTATGTGAAATTTTAATATTTCGCAATGAAATTTTGTTTTGTAACAATTATCTATTCATATACAAAATCTTTTATCTTTTTCGTGATATATTATTACTTATTTCTCTTAATACCTACTTTTGTTTAGAAATGAGGAAAAATAAGGTGCACACTGTGGGATCAATTGGGGTCTAACTGCTACCCGTTACAACCAAACCCACAAACAACCCTAAATCCAAATAAGTGAACAAACCTAGTGACTACTCAATGACATAAAGAGCAAACCCATTACGTCGTCATGTGCTCCCCATCGCCGCCCACCCGTTGCGCCGTCACATGCTCGCCATTAGAGTAGATAAGTAAAAATGATTAATAACTACATTAGAGTTGATACACTTAACACCAGATTAAGAAAAAATGAACAACGCATGATATGCTATTTTTTATTAATAAAAGGATTATAATTCAAATTAATTTTAACAAAACAATTTAAAATTATAATTTCAATTTTATCCCGTGCATGACACGGGTTATTACACTTATTAGTCTTCTAATTATGCTTTTTGATTATGATATCAATCATACCATATCACAAAGATTCATTATATATAGCAAGTTAGCAACACTATTTGTAGTAGTGAATTATTTATTAGGTTAATTATTCTGTAGATCTTTATAGTTTTACCAAATTTTTAATTAGGTTTCTATACTTTTTTCTTTTTAATTAAATTCTTATACCATTTAATTTTTTAATTAAGTCTCTATTGACGTTTGGTAATACTAGGGAGACAAAAAATCAGTAAAAATTTGCCTTATTTAGTATTTATTAATTGTTATAACATTTAATGAATGCTAAATAAAGCAAATTCTGGTTGTTTTTTGCTAATTTTTTTTGTTACCAAATATTTTTTATTGATGTTAAACGTTTAAAAAGCGTTAGTGAAGTGTGAATTTATTTATTTACCTATACTCTACCTTTATAGTTTCCACTCTTACTGCCCTTCACCACTCCCCTACATCATCTACCATTTCGTCACCCTCCTCCTCCGTCACCACCATCTCTTTACCAACAAACTCCCTTTCTACATAGCAGAAGGGATAAAGATCGTGCTTTCAAGGAGAATTTCACTACCGATGGTGCAGTGAAGCTGAAGGAGAGTGTGAAAGAGAAGCTTAAGGAGTTCATGAGGGAGTACACCAATGATACTCTAGTAGTACGACCTAATGCAACATATGCAACACAGTTCCATCCAATAATAACAAAGTCAAAAACCACCAGCAGCATAAGAAATTAATATGCATTAGAACCTGCAACAAGCATTTAATCAGACTTCAAATAGCCTTCAATTTTATTACCAGAAGTGGCCTCTAATTAAAATTTATTTTCTACTGCTAAATTCATAGAATTCTAAATCTTATATACACTTTTTATAGGGAATTTCAACAGAAACCCTTTTTCAATTCATCAAACTAAACTCATATCACATTAAAAAATTCAGAAATTGACACTAGCAATGAATGGGAAGAGTGCAACTCGTCGGCAACAAAACCACAACAAATATAAATCACAACAACAATTTCATATCTGCAATTGGAGCTTCTGATTCAGGAACCAACATACTTGAATTTTGAACATGAACTATGAACGTCGTTGATTGTATGTGGTGGGGAACATAACCACCCAATGAAGATGACGTCCACAGTGGCAAAACCACCCAACACACGATGGCGCGTGACGCATGGCCAGAAACGGCGCCTCAAGCGTCCCGAGCTTATGAGCTAGAAAACGCGCTTTGACGTTGTCGTTTCAGTGGCCAAAGGGTTGGAGTGCTTGCACCATTGTTGTGACCATTCAGTGATTTTATGGCAACATTAAACCGAATAATATTTTGTTGGATTCTGAGTTTAGGACTAAAAGTAGGGATTTTGTGCTTGCCAGGGTGAAGGAGTAGGTTAGGGTTGTGGTAGTGGAGGAGATAGTTCACAATGGTAGTGGTTGTGGTGGTGGCGGGTGGTGGTGATGAAGAGTGTGATTGTGGTTCGATGGTGGAAAGTGTGGCAAGTGGGAATCAGAAGAGGAAGAGTTTTGTAGCAGTGAAGGTTTTGGATTCATATGCATCTTCGGCGATGGCGGAGACTTCGCCAGAGGTGGGTTGGAGAAAGGTAGCGTGTTGTTGGATGGGGTGAGTACGGAGAGTGGGAATCAGAAGAAGAAGAATGGCAGTAATGGCAGTAGTTCCTGCAGGGGTTGGTGGTGGAAATAAGAACATGGTTAAGAATTATGTTATGGAATGAATTGGTACTGAAGAAGCATTAAAGATGGAAAATAATTGGATGATTTTGGAATTTAAAAAATATTTAGATGTCCCAATTAAGTCTAATATATTTAACAGAATAATCCGTTATTTTAGACATTTTTATAAAGACTGATATCTAATTGAAAAAAATTAAATGGTATAGGGACTTAATAAATAGAAAATAAAGTATAAGAACTTAATTAAAAATTAAGTAAAATTATAAGGACCTACATAATAATTAAACTTATTTATTATTTATTAATTTTTTTACTAAGTATTCTAATGAGCGGATAATTTATACGCTTTTTGCCATTGTTTTTAGTATGTTTTAGTTAGTTTTTAGTATATTTTTATTAGTTTTTAGTTAAAATTCACTTTTCTGGACTTTACTATGAGTTTGTGTGTTTTTTTGTGATTTCAGGTATTTTCTGGCTGAAATTGAGGGACCTGAGCAAAAATCTGATTCAGAGGTTGAAAAGGACCGCAGATGCTGTTGGATTCTGACCTCCCTGCACTCGAAGTGGATTTTCTGGAGCTACAGAAGCTTAATTGGCGCGCTCTCAACTGCATTGGAAAGTAGACATCCTGGACTTTCCAGCAATATATAATAGTCCATACTTTTCCCGAGATTTGATGGCCCAAATCGGCGTTCCAAATCAGCTCAAAACTGCCCGGTGTTAAACGCCGGAACTGGCACAAGAATGGGAGTTAAACGCCCAAACTGGCACAAAAGCTGGCGTTTAACTCCAAGAGAAGTCTCTACACGAAAATGCTTCAATGCTCAGCTCAAGCACACACCAAGTGGGCCCGAAAGTGGATTTTTATGTCATTTACTCATCCTTGTAAATCCTAGGCTACTAGTTCTCTACAAATAGGACCTTTTACTATTGTATTCTTATCTTGGTAGCTATCTTTAGTCTTATGCTATCTTAGATCATGGGGGCTGGCCTCACGGCCATGCCTAGACCTTGTTCTTATGTATTTTCAACGGTGGAGT
>NC_029777.3:10210551-10265606 GCF_000817695.3 Arachis duranensis | reverse complement strand
TGAATTACATAAGTATCTCTATCTTTATGCTTTATTCATATATCATCCATAACCATTTGAATCTGCCTGACTAAGATTTACAAGGTGACCATAGCTTGCTTCATGCCAACAATCTCCGTGGGATCAACCCTTACTCGCGTAAGGTTTATTACTTGGACGACCCAGTGCACTTGCTGGTTAGTTGTGCGAAGTTGTGATAAAGAGTTGAGATTACAATTGTGCGTACCATGTTGATGGCGCCATTGATGATCACAATTTCGTGCACCATATTCCAATGTACAAGCACTAATTTGTTCTCCAAAACTAGTTCAACGCCATTGGATCTCTGCAAGTTGCAAGCACTATTAGAAAACTAGTTATTACAGACGGATATTTCTGACAGATTTATCCCACAAAAATACAGACAGATTTTGCGAGGAATTTTTTGTCGGAAACATAGAAAAATGAATTAACATAAATTACATATGGAAAAGAGAATCTGTCGATAATTCTGTCAAAAAAATTAATTTTTTTCGTGGAATATAATTACCGACAGAAAATCCATCTGTAATTAAATAAACAGAATATTGTGATTTTTTAAAAATATTACAGACAAAAAATCTTTCTATAATTTAAAATATTCCATCGAAAATATTAAAATAAGGAATTGGTTAACCTTACTCTCAATCCCTTATTTCACTTTTTTGACGTTTTCCTTGGATTACTCCCATGCCTTCTCACTCTCCTTTGAAGATGTGACGTCCTCCGCTGTCGCCGCCGCCGCTCGCGTCACACGAGCTCCCTCCACCGTCGCTCTCATCGCGTTTGCTCCATTCGTCGCCATCGTCGCACGAGCTCTCTCTACCATGCTCTTGTCTTACGAGCTCCCTCCGCCGCCGCTCTCGTCGCTGCTTCTTCTCTCCTCGCCGGAGGTTTGTCATCGTCTCTTCTCGTCACCGTTAGTTCAGGTAGGCCTGCGCCTCCTTCTCATCCCTAGCCCTAACCCTTCCATTGTGATTCTGTTCTGATTTCATTATCCCTAGCCCTAACCCTAACCCTGTCTCTTCCCTATTTTACTTGAAGTTGAAAATCAAAGAATACGATCGAGGAGAGCTCTTATGTTTGCAAATCAGTTATTGCTGCTACAAAGAACTGAGTTTCTAAATTCTAAGGTATGAATTTTGTATGTTCCTATAATTTGTGAAATCTGAAACATAACAATTTGTATGATTGTGGTATAGAATGTATTTTGTTTATGAACTATATATTTGAATTGCTGAGATTTTTTATCTAGAATTTGCATGCATGTTCTTGTTCCTTCCTGTTCATGTTATGACTTATGACTCTTGATTTTGGCTCCTCCTTCTTGTCCTTGTCTGAATCTGCTGAATTGCTTTTTATCATGTTTTTTAAATTTAGAGTTCTCTACTGAATAGTTATATTAGTTCTCTGCTGAATTGCGTTTTATCAAAATTTAGAGTACAAAATAATAGTGAGAGAAAGACAAAAATTAGTTCTCTATGGACTCTTGAATGATATATGTTGCATTATTTATTTTAGCTTCTGAGCATTTTTACCTATGCTCTGGCTGTAATTTTGATAAATTTTCTGATTTCATTGCAGTGAAACATGATTGTGTGTTTGGTGCTGACTTGGATTTAATTGAAATAACCTATGTATCATGGGTATAAGAAGCTTCCTCTCCCCACTTACTGTGCTTTCTTCCTCCCACTCTCATATCAACTCTGAGATTTCGAATATTTTGACAAAGATTTGTTGGCAAACTTACATATGACCTGTCATGCCAGGTTCTCCAGGAGCTTAACCATCCCATTGTATATTCTCTATCTCCTGGAACTAGTGTGACACCAACATTGGCCAAGGATGTCAATGAGCTAGTAAACATGTATCGTATAATAAGAGATGACTGGGATAACTGGGCTAATGTCAAATCTCATTTTGATGTATCAAGGTGATTAAGTTTATAGCATTTATTTCTGTTCAATATATATTTGTTTTGGTATTCAGAATGTTTTGCAATTATGCAGCTTCTCTTACTGGGTTCTGTTAGCCATCACCGTATTATGTAACTCGAATTCACTTAATTTTGAATCAGAGATTCAGCTGCAGCTAGTATGATAGGAGTAAAAGGTTTAAATGGGAATTCATGGCCTGATTTGTACATACTACTAATTCTACTAAGAACATAATGGTTTATGTTTCCTTGCTAATAAGCACACTATGAAATAATCATACAAGTTTGAAATTAAGTTTTCATAGTTTGATAACTCTTTTGCCCTAAATTGATTAGCAAAAATTGCAATAAAAATGTTGCATGATTCATACATTCATTTCATGAGTAAAGTGGAATGCTGAACATGATTCAGGCGCTGCTACCACTGTTTGATCCTCCCAGGCATGATAGCGCTGAAACCATCACAAGAGCCCTGAACCTTGGTGTTAATGTGAAAATGATTACTGGTAAGATTTGTGGTGTTATTTTTCTTTTTTGCTCATACCATTAACTCAAATCATGTTGCTTAGAAATTTCTTTTGGGTTTCTTTTTCTCCAGGTGATCAACTTGCTATTTCAAAGAAAACTGGAAGAAGGCTTGGCAGCATGGGAACAAACATGGAAGATATTTAATCCCTTCACTCTTCTTTTTCTTTTCTGATATTTTTGTGTTCTAACATTGCAAAATTGATTAACATAATATTTCATCTTAGCTTTATAAAACTAAACATAATATTTCACTCTCCTCCTAAGCTTCATCTACTTCTCTTCTCTTCTCTTCTCTTATCTTCTCTTCTCATCTCTTCATTTGAATAAAAACCAAAACTACTACTTGTCTCTTTGCCTCACTGCCAAAACCACCACTGCCTTAAGCTTAGTGTGAAACCAAATCACTTTCATTCATTCATATACATCGAAAGAAACTTTTCTCTTTCCTTTTCCCCTTTCTTTTCACCAGGATTTCAGATACCATTTTCCTCAGTATCAACTATCAAGTATCAACTCTATTAACAAAGTTATGTAATTAAAGATGTTTTTCCCTTCTTCTTCTTTAGCTTTATTTTTCTTCTTTTTCTTGAGAGTTATGTAATTAAAGATGTTTTTCCTTCTAATTTGTTCAGACCCATATGTTGAGGTAATAGCTTTATCTCCGAAATCTCTCTTAGCAACAAACAGATTCACGTGTGAGATATGCAACAAAGGGTTCCAGAGAGACCAAAACCTACAACTCCACAAAAGAGGCCACAACCTACCATGGAAGCTGAAGCAGAGAACAAGCAAAGAGATAAGGAAGAAAGTGTACATGTGTCCTAAACCCAGTTGCGTCCACCACGACCTGTGATGGGCCTTGGTGGGGATCAAGAAACACTTTTGTAGGAAGCACGGTGAGAAGAAGTGGAAGTGTGAGAAATGTTCAAAGAAGTATGCAGTTCAATCTGATTGGAAAGCGCATTCCAAGACATGTGGCACTAGAGAGTACATATGTGACTGTGGAACTCTCTTCTTAAGGTAACTAACTGCTATTCTTGTATCATTCAAACTATATAAAAATGATTAAAATTACTAAATCATGCAGTTTCTGTAAGATAAGATATGTGGTGTTAAGTGGTAAAGATTTGAAGTATATTTTAAGAGCAGTGGAAACTCAGATGCAGTTGTTTTTGACTATTTTGTTTTCATAATTAATTTTTCAATAATATTATTAGTGAGTTTGAAATTTGTGTATATGTTTTGATTTTGGTGGGCTACTAGGTAAATATTAAAGTTAACTAAATTTTTATGGCAAAAATGCAGAAGAGGATGACATAAATGCTTAAGAAAATTAAGTAATAAAAAAAGAAATGATAAACGGTTGATCAATTATTAGACAACCCTTTATCTACATGGTTGATCTTAATTGATCCATAAACCTCAACATTCTTAACTAAACTTGTTCAATTAAAATAGACTGCATTCACCACAAAGAAAGACTATGGCAAAGAAGAGAGAGAGGCACAATGAGCTGCTACACAGAAAACTCTTCATGGTCTTCAGCCACCAGAAACAACCAATCTTTTCAATGACAAGAATAGCTACAGGAAACTTTCAGAGATTGTTGATCAAGCAAAAAGACGTGCTGAGGTTGTAAGGTAAGTTTTCACTTTAGTTTACTACACTTGTATTATATAACGTTGATTAATGTTTGAATAAAGGATAAATTACACTTAACTCTTTTGAGATTACACATGACCCTATAAAAATATACTAAATTAGAGATTTTTGTTTGAATTGATTAACAGGCTGAGGGAGCTTCACACTCTAAATTATAGTAACGGGATCTCTTTTTCTGTATGTTTCCTTCAATTTTCCAGTTTAGGAAAGACCCATCCTTCAAACCACAAGGTGGCCAGTTAAGGGAAAATGATATGGACTATGATACTGATGAGAATTCAATGGCAACACTTAGACGTCATCTTCGGGGAGCTACCGAGGAGTACTACAGATATAAAAGGTAAGCAATTATCAGTTTAGTTCTATTTCAGTATGAATGAATTCAAGCATTCCAATTCATTCTAATTCCAATTTGGGTTTTAATTCTATTTCAGTCAGAAGATGCCAAGATCAACTTTTAATGTGGAGCTTGATGCTGCCAATGCAAGTTGGTTATTCATTAATATTTTAGATTGTTCTATCTTGTGTAATTTGTAACATCAGTTAATGAAGGAGATCCATGTAACATTGAGATGGTCATCTTATTTTTTTGGTATCTTTTTATTAAGATGGCGAGATATTGGCCAATGATGTTGAAAAATAACATCCAATTTAATAGGTATCATGTAATGAATATTATGTTTATCTATGTGATTTTTGGCTTTTTTTTTCAATTTACATTGTGTTTAATGGAGTAAATTTAGAAAAAAATATCAGAAGTATTCATTTTGCAATGGAAAAATCTAAAAAAAAATTCTATTTTACCTTACTGACGAATTTACAGACGAATTTTCTGTCTGTATTCAGAGTTTGGAATGGTTTTCCAAAGCTTCAATTACCGACGGAAAATCTGTCTCTAATTACCGACGAAAAATTCATCAAAAAATTTGTCTCTAGTTACCGACGAAAAATCCGTTGAAAAGTTTGACGTTCCAGGAGAATAGAAGGAAAAACTTATCGAGGAAAAATCTGTCGGTAACTGATAAAAATCTGTCGGTAAATTACCGAAAGAAAAAATTTGTCGGTAAATTACCGACAGAAAAAATCTGTCGATAAATAATTTCCGACAAAACGTTTATAGAAGGACGAAATTTGTCGGTAATTTCGTCAGTAACCAAAAATTGGTCTATAATAAACACTAAATCTATCTGTATTAAGTAATTTTCTAATTGTGAAGCAGCTTCGTATGTATAGTAAAGATTAAATTAATTTTTTTATCATAACAAATAAAGGCACCACTTGGTGGAGGCCAAGAATTATTATACTTTACGTTGGTTATATTAAACAAAAATGTAACCATGAAGTTTCTTAAATTCTAGAGATTCCGAACGAAGTAGTAGTAGTGGCTTTCTTATTTTGCAAATAGGTATTCTAGAAAAATGTTACATATCTAACATGATAATAATGCATGTTAATTATTTCATTAACATATTCAAAATTTAAATTTATATAATTTATTTACGATTTCAATTTTATAAATTACACATTTAAAATTATAAGATTACACAATTAACAGTAATCTTATTATACATTGTAAAAAATATATATATACATTTTATATTAATTATATGTTTTAAGTATTCACTACAAAAAGTTTTAAAATAGCGATCGATTTTAGCGATCAACAAAATCGATTACTATTAGTGACCAATTTTGCGACCAATTAAACTTTTCTAGGATTTAAAAAAATCGGTTGTTAAATCGGTCGCTAAATTTCAATTAGCGACCGATTTAGTGAGAACAAATTATTTGATGAATAAATAGTATTTTGATTAAAGATAATTTTATTGGATTTAAAACTAATTTTTCAATTATTATATTACCCCTATTTTTTATTAAAAATTACCCACCTACCTCTACACTTTTTTCCTAAATCAAAACCCTAACCCTAACACACCCACCAGCACTAACAATCGCCATCACCCCTATTACCCACGCACGAAGAAGGAAAAAAGAAAAAGAAAAGAGAAGAGATGGAGAAATGGAGAGGGGGAAGAAGAAAGGGAGAAGGGAAGGAGAGGGAGACGGCGTGGTGGGCGTCACTGCCACCGTTGTCGCCGCTGTGCCGTTAAGTGGTGAGAGTATCACGGAGAGGGAAGCATCGCCGTTAAGCCAGAGCCACCGCTGGGGAATTTTCGCCGTCGCCGTCGTCGTCTAGCCAGGAGGAGAGGGGAAACGCCACCGTCGCGGGAGGATTCAGAGGGGAGAGAGAGAGCTTACGCGAGTTGGAGGGGTTGTCTTTGCGCACCGTCGTCGTTTTGTCATGCTCGTCGCTGTAATAAGTAATGTTTGTGAATTATTTGTATAAAGGCTCTTATTTTGTGTGTTGTAATATGTAATGTTTGTGAATTATTTGTATAAAGGAATTTTATTGTGTGTGTGTGTGTACGGGTTTTTTTATTTTATTGAATAAAATAAATGTAGTAATAACCAAAATAAATAATTTAAAAAATATTTACCATTTTAAATTCTCCAGTCTTATCTCGTTTATAGTATAAACGAGATTATCTCATTCACACTATAAACGAGATACGTGAAACGTCATCTTGTAACAACCCAGTTTTTGAATACGTGAGATCTTTTCTGAAGACACGGAGTTCTTCGGAAGATCAGTGAAGGGAACACCTCTACTGTGTCATCAAGCATCTCAATCCTCATTGTCATTATGTCATCTTTAAGTTCGAACCTCTTTTGGGGCAAGCTTGATAATGCAATCACAAAGAACCTAGTTTTTGAACTGTATCGGTTAGGAGTTTTGATTCTGGTTTCCGTAAATAGTCTCAGTTTCTAGTATGATCATGACGTACCAGAAATTGGGTCGTTACAATTTGGTATTAGAGTAGTTCGTTCCTAGTAGAGCCTGGGGAGTGGACTGACTATGCTTTACTGCATACTCTGCTTAAGGATGGCAACGGGTCCCATGGGGGCGGGGACATGCCCCCCGCCCCAAAAAATTAGAGAAAATCAAAGATAATCCTCAATTGCCATTACAAACATAATATCCATAATCTTTAAAGACCTAAATAGCAATAACAACAAATATAAACATCCAAACATATCCATAAACAACCAAATATTACATAAACAACCAACCATGTTCATAAACAACCAAATAAACTTCATGACATCATAAAAACATAATTCCACCATCTCAATCTTCCTTTCACCCCGTGGTGGTAGTGATGGTAGATTCTGACTTACTTGAATCCTACATCGACAAGAAAACAATTTAAAGTTAAAATCATATAATAACTCAATAAGTCAATAATATAAAAACATAGTGTGCTATATGTAATTTAATAATTTACTTACGTCAACATCTCTTTCAATGTTATGAATAGTGTAGTACTCAAATCCTATGTTAGTTGTAGTGCCAAGTTCATTCCATAGCCAATCTTGATTACACATTATAGCCTCTAATGTGTCTGGACGCAACCTACTACGATGTGGCGTAACAAATCGACCACCCGTATAACAAATAGCTTGCAAAGTAGGAAACTTCGCTCTATTTGACTTCCACGAATTTAAGATATCAAAATCATGTTCAGTTTGTGGTACCGGTCTCTCTTCAAGATAATAATCCAACTCACTCTTTGTATCAATAAATACGGATTCCTCACTTACATGTGCAGCAAAATCATCTTGCCAATCTTCATGATTGAACTTTCTCCCCTTTGAACTTGAAGGGATTGATGGTGGTGCCAGCATATTTAATTGAGCAGCTTGGTCTCTCTCTCTTCCCTTTGTTGCATATTCTAAAACTAAATCTTGCACTACCCTTTTCACTTGACCAATTACAACACATGCCTCCGTCTCACCATATATTTTCTGAAAAAAGAAATTCAATAAATACATCTTGTACCTAGGATCCAAAAGAGTCCCAATAGCCATAACTGTATTAATCATACCCCAATACTTTTCAAACTTAGTTATCATACTAGTAGCCATCATTTCAATTATCTCATTTCCACAATTTTTCCATTCCATCAAAGCCAATTTAATCACACAAACCTTAGAAAAATAAATATTTGATGTAGGATAACTTGTTCTAGAAAATAATTCAGTCACATCAAAGAATACCCTCAATCTTTGAAAAATCTCATCCGCCATATCCCAATCCTTCTTACTAGGCAAAGATTTATATTGACTCTCACGCAATGACAATATTTCAAACACATCTCTATACATAATTGCAACTTCAAGCATAAAAAATGTTGAATTTCACCTAGTTTTACAATCAAGACAAAGATTTTTTGTGTATGGTATTTTAAGTTGCGCACATGTTTCCTTAAATTTTTCTTCTCTTTTAGGTGTTGCAGTCCAATAATGAACACTATCTCTCACCCTTTCAATAGCATGTGAAATAAGTTGCAACCTATCCTTGACAATCAAATTTAATATATGCGCACAACATCACATGTGAAATAATTACCACCCAAGATAAAGTTTCTATGTGATATTTTAGTCAAAATATTCTCAATCATAACATCATTAGTACTACAATTATCAACAGTCAAAGTGGATATATTCCTATCAAGATTCCAATCCATCAAACAATCCACAAGAACCTCTGAAAGTACCTCAGCCGTGTGGGGGAGCCGGCACATATATAAACCTGTAATGATAATTTAGTACAATTATAAACAAGACAGCTTTGCAATTATATACAAGACAGCGTTGAAATTGTATAAACAAGACAGCTTTGCAAACATATAAACATTTAAAAGAACCTATAATGATAATATTATTACCTTACAAGACGGCTTTGTAATTTCCAAGAATCATCAATGTAATGAGCCGTGATAGCCATATAACCTTTGTTTTGGTTGCTTGCTGTCCACATATCAGTCGTAATTGCAACTCGACTTTTATTACGCTCAAGGACATTCATTGTCTTCGATCTCTCATCATTGTAGAGCTTCAAGATGTCACTCTTTAAAGTGTTGCGAGTAATCACCTTGAAGAGAGGTTGCAAAGCATTACAGAATCATCGAAACTCAATGCGGTCCACAATAGATAGCGGATACTCATGAAGACAAACCATAACTGATAACTCTTTCCTTGCATTTTCTTGGTCGAAGGTATATGCACCAACCACAACTGTTTCCCCACCAGTTGTTGGAATTATCTTCATCATACATTGTCTTATATCTCTAGTGGTGCGGAACTTGCAACTTTTGAAATGATCACGTAAGTGCGAACTGCCTTGGTTTGGGTCACCAAGTAGTTTCAATTTGCAATAATTACATTCAGCCTTTAATTTTCCTTTGATTTTCCACAATTTTGAAGTGATTCCACACTTCGGAGGTTAACTTCCTCTTTTGAACACCACTTGTAGAGTTTGTCGTTCCTTCATTAGTAGTTGTGGTATCCGTTGGGGGTTCTTGAGATTGAGATTAAGGAGCCTCTTGTGTAGTTTGAATATTAGTGCCTATAGGGTCTTCCGATGGAGTACTCTTCTCAAGAGTATTACTCAATGCATCCGAAGAAGACATTCTATAAATCATAAAATATAAATCATGAATCAAAATCACTTTAATCCAAAATCAAATAAAATAAAATCTGAGTTACAATTCTCAATTATGTTACCTATATTATAAATGCTTCAGAAGACATAAATGCTAAAATTTAAAATTGATACATGAACTTAACAATTGCTATACATGTAACTAAAGAGATGGATGAATATTCTTTAAGCATGCTTCAAAGAAAATCAATGGAATTAGAAAATCAATAAATATATATGTTATTATTAAGTAATAATCAGGGACCAATTTTGTGGCTCATTGAAAAATTGAAGCTGTCAGATAATGTACAACAAATTTTTATTTTTATCTTAATAAAATCTTGCCAATGATCGTTTCAATGGTAAACAACATTTTTGGAATTCATAAATTTTCTAAATATTTTGTAAACAGGGAATATTGCATGTCGATATCAAACCAGGATGAATGTCGCAAACTTTTTAGATTCAAGAATCACATTGATCCGGTAATGATCACCAGAAAATTTTAAAAAAAATCAAAATACCAAAATAGAAATCAGAATAAAAAATTTACAACTTAGAACCTAATTACCCAAATTTAAAAATCCAGAATCAAATAATCCTAAATAGAAATCAGAATCAGAAAATTCAGAACTAAGAACCTAATTATTCTAAATCAAAAATTCAGAACCAAATAAACCCTAAATAGAAATCATAATCAGAAAATTCAGAACTCTAAACCTAATTACCCTAAATCAGAAATCTAGAATCAAATCAATCACGGTGAGGAGTGAAGAGGAGAAGCAGCAATAAAGCATGTGTGAGTAGTGTTCTATGACTTACCCAGTTACCCGACGGCGAAGAGGTGACTACAAGCAAAGGCGTGACGAACAGAGAAGAGGTGACGACTGGCGAAGATGCGAAGACGGTGAAGATAACGGACTCCCTGCTGCGGTGTGCGTGATGTATCATGACCTGACCGACGTCCACTCCACAGTGCGTGAGAGGTGGCGGTGACGGACTGAGGGGTGGGAGGTAGTGCCGTAGCGGTGAAAGACTAAGAGGGCGAGAGGTGGCAGTCAGTGGCGGTCGGTGGTGGTGATGGTGCGATCGTGCGTGGTTCAGAGAGGGCGAGAGGCTGAGGTTTGAAGGTGGTGAAGAGTTCAGAGACTAGGTTGAAGATTGTGAATTGCAAGTGTGACGGCTAGGGTTTTCACTTTCCTTCATATGATATATATATATAAAGGGTATTCTAGTCTTTTTACATAAACAGGGTTTAAACGGGTCTCCACGGGGCGAGGACATCTATCCCCGCCCCTGCCCCATTTAATATACAAGGCCCCGTTCTCCGTCCCTGGGGGTACAAAATTGTCCCCATATCTGCCCCGTGACGGGTAAATCCCCGCGGGTACCCGCCCCGCTGGGGATTTTTGCCATCCCTAACTTTGCTTGTGTGTCTCATGCTGTTAGGGTATCTTTAAGATACATTAGGCATGAATGTCTATGAGTGCTCATTTTGGGAATGTTCGTGCTTAACTTGAGATATTAAGATTGATCACCTTAACGTTGATTGTTTGGTACAGATAAGACCTCAATGACTGTAAATAGGCATAGTTTAATCGAGCTCCGAATGACGAATCGGTGTAAGACACAGCTATCTTCACAGCTGTTATGATCTCCATGGCTATGACTATGTGAGATTTGGGTTCTATAAGGAACGGACCGATCTCTTCATCAGGATGGCTTGAAGGAAATAGATCGCTTGAAGATGGATTCTTGCATGTGGCTGAAATTTTGAGAGCAAAATTTTTCTTTTAGGAGGGTAGAATGTAATAACCCAGTTTTCGAGTACATGAGATCTTTTCTAAAGACACGGAGTTCTCTGGAAGATCAGTGAAGGGAACACCTCCACTGTGTCATCAAGCATCTCAATCCTCATTGTCATTATGTCATCTTTAAGCTAGAACCTCTTTTGCAGCAAGCTTGATAATGCAATCACGAAGAACCTAGTTTTTGAACCATATTGGTTAGGAGTTTTGATTCTGGTTTCTGTAAATAGTCTCAGTTTCTAATATGATCATGACGTACC
Organism: Arachis duranensis; assembly: GCF_000817695.3. Lineage (NCBI taxonomy): Eukaryota > Viridiplantae > Streptophyta > Magnoliopsida > Fabales > Fabaceae > Arachis > Arachis duranensis. Next base: position 10,253,849 of record NC_029777.3, on the reverse strand, counting down.
AGAAATTGGGTCATTACACATCTCGTTTACATTGTAAACGAGATAGCAGAAGACAAATTTTTAGGTTCTATAAAAGGATGTGTAATCCTTGGTGTTCTCCACACACATTTCATATTCTTTTTCTGTCTCGTTTTTCTGCCCAAAACAAGGAATCAATGGCCGGTAACCGTCCTTACATAGTTGTGCTTGTTTATCCCAACTGTCGTATGAAAAATGGCAACAACGGGGTGACCTTTGAGTGTGAGGATCCGGTATTATTTTGCACTCAGCGTGTGAATACGTTGTCGGATTTGAAGAGTTTGATATTGAGCAAGTTCGGTGGTACAGAGGTGAGGGAGATCGGAAGGATGGGGTATAGGTTGTTGGCACCCATGGGCTACGGAGTCTTCCGGTTTCGACTATTCCGACTTCAAGGGGACGAACATGTGCGATTGATGTTCGACATCCATAGGAGGATCATGATGGAGCAAGTAATGGAGCTTTCCACCGCGATGGGACATAGTGGTTGCGGTGGTTCCATACACTCGCCCTATGTACAGGACGACCGACCTCTCGCACCACCGCCCATTCATGTCGCCATTTAAGTGGATGAGGCAGAGGATGGCGAGAAAGGGTAAGAAATGGTCAAAAGAGGGGAGAAAGAGGTTGACAAGGTCAAATGGGGACCCGAAATGAAGTTGTAAACGACTTATACTTATAGGCGCGGACAGGTTTTATCTTGTTTACAGTGTAAACGAGATGACATTTCGATAACCACATGTCATGCTAATGTGTCTTATCTCATTTACACTGTAAATGAGATATGTGAAATATCATCTCGTTTACACGGTAAACGAGATGAGATTGATGAATTTAAAACGATAAAATTTTTAAATTATTTATATTGGTAATTACTATATTTATTTTATTTATTAAAATAAAAAATCTTGTGTGTACATTATTAAAAAAAATATTTTCGATTTTTCAAAAAAAAAATCCATACGGTTCGAATTAAAGACTCTTATCTTATTATTAAATATATGAGAGTTATATGAGATTCGTCATATCTACGTTGTTAGAATAAGATTCCTTTAACAAGAGTGTTACAACAAAAACATCTAATTTTAACACGAACACATCCAAAATTAAATCAAAACACATTCAAATCACACTAAAATTTCACATCTACAATTAATTAGACATCATAAAATACATACAAAATTAAAAACTAACACATCCAAATTAATAATGACATTAAAAAGACCTTAATCATATGTAACACACTTTTTCTTCAATCTGTCTGCTTATAACAGGCCAAACTTTTTTTTTATCTAAAGTAATTAAGGAACACTGCTCAGCAATAAAGTATGATGATGAATCATTCAAGATTGAACGAGGGTTTGGATATTCACTGGATTAGTGAATCCTGGAGTTGTAGCACTATATGTTTGGAATGCAATTAAGGTGTTAACCGCTTGTGTTGGATGGAATTTATCGGAGAAGATATACCTATTCCTGTTGCGCGCTGCCGATGGAACAACTGCGGGTCGAGAAGGAGTTGCGCGTCGAGAAGTTCTTCGCGGTGAAAGAGCTCGTCGCCGAGGGAGCTGCCCGCACGGTAGAAGACGACTAGGCTGATGTGCAGCTTTGTTTAAAATGTGTTAATAATTAAAAGGTATAAGATTTATTTAGGAATTGTAAAATTAAAATTTGAATTTGAATTTGGATTTTATTTAATTTATTTTTTTATGTGTATTTAAATTGAGATGTGTTAAAACTGAAATGGAAATTTTGAAATTAAAATTTGATAGTAATCAATGACTAAGAGAAGAGGGATTGAATCATGACTTTTTTTTTTTCACTTTACTTGTAACTTTATTTTTTGTTGAGAAAATACAAGAGATATTTTGGTTTTGTTTCTTGAAGTGGTACGAGCCAGAATAGAGGAGTAGAAAAAGACACCTAGATATATGCTAGTGCGGCTATCCAGTGCAATATAGCCTACATTCAGTCTCTATCACAACAATTGATGGAATTTCACTATCTTTTCAATAGATTACAATCATCAATTCTTCCTAGAATCTACCTCAATTCTATCTGGGACAAGTTCAGATTGTAACACAACCTTAACTTAACTAAGACTCACCCTAACTTTCAACATCAAAGTGCTAATCCAACTTGTAAGGAAATACTCTTAGGATTATAACACAAAACAAAAATACTAACAAAGAATTTCTAATATAACTTAGACTTTTTCTCCAAATTTAACTCTCTGTCTTTTACCTCATTGGATTTTTTCTTACAAACCTCATTATGTTTTTCTTTTTCCAACAAAACTAAGACATACTAAACTAAGAAAAAGATTTACAAAATAAAAACCATAAAGGAGAAGAATATACATCTCAGTAAGTTATAGGAACACAAACGTTGTTCTCTCACTCCTTGCTCCAATCATTGGTTGTTCACTCCTATTATAGAGGAGTGAAATTTTCAAGACTTGAAACATTGCTTCAGCACATGTTGGTTTTTCTTCTCTCAATACACAGATGCAGCAATGGCATTCATAGAGGAGAGAGAGAGAGAGTAGAAGCAGTGACATGCAATCTTACTTTCAGTCTTTTCTTTCAACCTTTTTCTTCATATATCTTGAATTTGAGTCGTGCGTTCTTACTTTGGCCCCAAGTTTATTTCTTGACCATAGATTTCAAGTAGAGCACCATTGACTTCACTTTCTCCATAGTTTTCAAAACGGTGCTTGTACAGAGTTGATTTCTTCACGGTTTCTTGATGAAGCACAAATGAGAAAATCACCTTTTTGTGATTCTCTTTTCCGAAGAAATCTTTCTTCTTGTTGTAGCCCATTTTCCTTTCTCTTCTTGCTTGAATTTGGAAATAAAACTTTTTGTTCTACCCTTTGTCGTAACTTCAGAACTTTTTCATTCTTTCTTTTTATTACAGAGTGATGTGATATGAAAGAAAAAGAAAAGAGAGAAGAGAGAATTTTTGGTTCGGTGGATGTGAAAAGGTTCAAATGAAATTGAAATTGAGTTACCTAGTTAGTAACTATGATGAATGAATGGATTTAAGTGTGGACCACCGTTTAGATTTAGGTTATGGATATGAGCTTGTTTATGTTCTTGGACTTATTTTCTTTTTTTGATCTCTGAAACATTCATTTTATTTCTGATGAAAATTTTTGTGATGGCTTTTGTTTAAGGTGAACCAATACTTGGGTTTTATGAGTTTGTTTGTGTGAGTGGATTAGATGTTGTATGCCTTGTAAGAATCTTGGGTTAATTGTTTCCTTCCCTTCACTTGGCTTAAAGACTTGTTTTGTTTGTGATAGAAGAATTTTTTTTTTTGTCTATGGATTAGACAACCCCCAATCCTAGGTTACGCAACACACCCACTCACACACACATTACTACTACTAACATAGGTTCTATATTTCTCATTGAGGATTCGAATCTTGGTGCAGCTCCAGCAAGGCAGGTGAAGATTATGTGTGCATATGGACTTGAAGGTTCGCTTCTCAGTTTCAATTCAATTTAATTTCAGCACACTAAACAAAACAAATCACACAAATAATTGGCTAATGACTCAATAATATTTAGTCATCATTTTAAACATAGTTTAGATTTCTAAATTCAACAAAAATTTTAATTTTAATTTTATTTAGTTTATTTTTTGGATGTATATTTAATTTAAAAAATATTAAATTTAATTGAATGTATTTATTTTAATTTTTTTAAATTAATATAATAAAAAATTAAATAAAAAAATATTTTTTAAAAGGTATGTAGTTGAACTGATTAAGTAATTAACGAGAGGATCCATTCCTTTATACCTCTATTCATATTCTTGGTTTAACCGAGAAAGCCGAAAAGGAAAGGATCTGTGTTAGTTCGAGAATGTTATATTGCACAATACATATTGATTGTTTGTAACTAATTTTATAGTATTATATTATATATTCTATTTAGATGCATTGACTCAACAAGAGTCAAACGAAGAGTATATATGTAAGAGTAAGGTAGTTCTTGTCGTTATAAATGTATTAAAGAGATACGTTTCTTTTTCCACCTTTTCAGTATTGTCTCTGCTTTGACCCAATACTCTTCGAGGATTGAAGAAGAATCAGAACAAAAATAAACAAATTCTTCGTTCACACAGAAGTTACAATGTTCTTCAAATATTTTAGAAAGTTTGAGGGAAGACATTGCATAGAGTTAAGAGAGGGCTCAAAAACTTCACACGTGTGTAAAATGCATACATTTGTATCAAATATTTTAGAAAAAATAGAAAACAACATGCATTCATACAACAAATTAAAGAACAAAGAATCAAAAGAGACTACAATCCCCTCAAGTATGCAGACAAATTTCATCTATAAATGACCTCTTTAAGTGTAAAGAAACAACTACCAAATACACAATCAATGCCACAGGATTTGGCCAATGTGAAAAATTTAAGTGCCAAAGAGGATGATACAAGTGTTTGTTAACGTAGATTTTAGAGTTGTACTATTAGCATTTACTAAGAATGAATGCACAAAGAAATCTACCAACTCATCTACTTGGAAGTTTGGAGCCTGGCCACACATAAAAATTTTGATAAAACTGAGAAAAAGAAATGACATGTTTGTTAAAAAGCTAAAAGCTGGAATGAAGAATAAAATCTAGTTATTATAAGACACCTCCTTCTGGTAGATTTCATTTCCTTTCCCTATCAGCTGCAAGTGGGATCCCTGCATATTCTGCTACAAAGACTGCTCTTTTTTTTTTTTAATTATTGCTTAAATATTTACATCGATAAGCACAGAATTTGGAGATGGTAAGAATAATATTTATATATAAGTTTGTATAGATTGAGTTTAGGAAATAGAGAGAGCCACACCAAATTAGAAACCGACAAGCAAGTCCCTGCTGGCAAAAGATTCCCTCCTCCTTCACTACTATTCATTCACTAATCACTAACTCATTATTCATTCACTCGTTCACTTCCTCATCCCTCCTTTCTTTTCTTTCGTTTCTTTACCCTTTCTTCTTCCTATTCTTCTTCTGCTCACAATTATATTATATGGTATGGGCTGTGCGAGTTCCAAGGTGGAGGATCTGCCGGCGGTCGCCTTGTGCCGGGATCGATGCACCTTCCTCGACGAAGCTATACACCAGAGGTATGCACTCGCGGCGGCGCACATGGCGTACATCAACTCCCTCAAGGGAATCGGTCACTCTCTCCACCTCTTTATTCAGCAAGACAGGGAATTAGCGGCAGGAGGTGGCGCCGCCTCTCCTCCGCCTTCCCCTCCGGCGAAGGCTCACCTAGCGAAGCATGCTTCTCCTCCGTCTTCTCCGCCTCACTCCGATTCCGGCTCCCACCTCCACTTCCACTCCGACGAAGAAGACGACGACGACGAAAACCCTCACGCTCTCCACGACCACGATTCGTCCGGTCACTCTTCCCCTCTCCACGTGGATCTCCCGCCATTCGAGGAGGGAGATCATGAGCTTCCTCCATGGATGGGGATGGGGATGGGGATGGGAAGGATGCAGATGAATTTCATGAAGAAGCAACCAACGCCTTCAATTGTGTACCAACAGAGGCCAATCAATCACGAAACCGTATACGTAGGTGAATCCTCTTCTTCGTATCCGTATCCGTATCCGTATTCTTCTTCTTCTTCTTCGTATCAACCCTATCCTCAGCCCTACGATCCATATGGTGCTCCTCCACCCTCTGCCTATGATGGATCTTATCCGCCACAACACCGCCCACCGCCTTCTGCCGCCAAGCCGCCGCCGCCACCACCTTCCCCTCCAAGAGCTTCCCCGTGGGATTTTCTCAACTTCTTCGACGGCGACGGCGATGAAAAGTACTATCCTCAGACACAGTACACTCCCAGCCGCGACTCCAGGGAGGTTCGAGAGGAGGAGGGAATCCCCGATTTGGAAGATGAAGATTACCAGCACGAGGTCGTCAAGGAAGTCCACGGCGATCACAAGCTCGTCGACACTCCTGCTTCTGCATCTGCTTCCGCCGCCGCCAACCACCATGATCACCACCAACCCGCCAAGGCTGACGCCACCGACAGCGAAAGCGACGGAGGATTGGAGTATGATGTCCACGTCGTTGATAAGAAAGTGGTTGACGAGGATGACAGGCCGAAGGACCGGGGCGGCGGCGGCGCCGGTGCTGCTGCTTTCCGAGGCCGGCCGGGTTCCCGCAGCGCCTTTGAGGTTGCCAAAGAGATTGAGGTTCTCTTCCAAAGGGCTTCTGACTCCGGTGCCGAAATCGCCAAGATGCTTGAAGTTGGCAAGCTTCCCTATAACCGAAAGCATGGAGCTGCTTATCAAGGTTTCATTTTTCATCCTCAAAATTGTTTATTTCTTCTGAATTTTCATACTAGTAACAAGTGTTTCCTGCTTTAATCTAAGTAGTATAATTGAAATTCATATGCAGCTTCCTCCAAGATGTTACAAGTAGTTACTCCCTCTTTGTCAATGGTGTCTTCGCAACCTTCTACATCTGCATCCACCGCCGCTGATAACTTGGATATTGATGTTGATCTAGTAACCAGATCCCGCAATCTTTCCTCTACCTTGCAGAAGCTTTACCTCTGGGAGAAGAAACTCTATGCTGAAGTTAAGGTTTGTTGGTTTCACTCTGGTTATCTCAAATATCTGCCGTGTTTTGTTCTATGTGTAGGCAATATAATTCTATTCAAAGTTTCACACTCTGATTAATTTGTTGCGAGTCTCATCTGAGTCACTAGTACTGAGAATTTGGGAGCTGATATTTTTTTATGCTTTGAATGTTGTCTTGTCATCCAGTATTTTTGATATGTTTCCAGTTTCCATAGTGTGTTATTCAATGTTTGTGTTTGCATGTTTGCAGGCAGAGGAAAAGATGCGGGTCGTGCACGATAAGAAGTGCCGCAAGCTGAAGCGTTTGGATGAAAGGGGTGCTGATTTTAATAAAGTTGATGCCACTCGAGCTATGATTAGGAGTCTGTCCACAAAAATAAGAATGGCGATTCAAGTTGTTGATAAGATTTCCATGACAATAAATAAGATAAGGGATGAAGAGCTGTGGCCCCAATTGAAGGAATTAATTCAAGGGTATGTGAAATATGTCTCTCAATTCCTGCCTCACACACCCTATATCTGAAATGCTCTATGTCTATGACGATGATCCATTAATAGAGCTAAATGATTTCAAATGCATGAACCATTTTCTGGTACTTTTTGCTTGCAACTGTTTGGATATGCCTCTGGAAACTGAATTATGTGCTTGATCTAATAAAACATCATAGTATGGTTTAACAAATTGGTGCAGCTCTTATAAGAGCTTTGCCATCAAATTTGTTTGTTGCTCCCTAACCACCAAGCATAACGTAAATGGTAAAATACACATTCCATGATTTATTTTTCTCCATATTTGTTCTTTTCTACTCCTGATTGAACTGATGCGATTATCTTGTAACTTATATGACTTATCGGACATGATGTTGTGACCCGTGCCTTTGTTTATTCTTCAAAGGTTTATCTCTTAAATTGATCTGAAATGCAGTTCGTGACTTCCTTGGTACCCAGAATGAATGTGTACAAAAAATCCAACAGTTTTAAAACTTTTGATTTTTGTTTGCAACCTTTAGTGAATTTGTGATATTTATAACATGCTTGTTTTCAGGATGATGAGAATGTGGAAATCCATGCTTGAATGTCATCATAGTCAGTGCGAAGCAATTCGAGAAGCGAGAATACTGGGTTCGGTTGGATCTAGGAAGAAGAGTGGTGACAGTCATCTTCTAGCAACCAAGCAGCTTGAGCAAGAGCTTATCAATTGGACTTTCCAATTCTCTAGCTGGATAAGTGCCCAGAAAGGTTATGTGCGAGCATTGAATAATTGGCTGATGAAATGTCTACTATACGAACCAGAAGAAACACCTGATGGCATAGTTCCCTTTTCCCCCGGTAGAATTGGTGCCCCCCCAATTTTTGTTATATGCAACCGGTGGTCCCAAGCTATGGATCGAATATCCGAAAAGGAAGTTGTTGATTCCATGCATGTATTTACCATGAGTGTGCTTCAGATATGGGAACAAGACAAGTTAGAAATGCATCGGCAGATGGCAGAGAACAAGGATCTGGAGAGAAAAGTTAGAAATATAGACAAAGATGACCAGAAGATACAGAAGCAAATCCAGGCACTAGAGCGGAAAATCGCGCTGCCATCAGGGGAAGGCAAGGGTCTCTCAGTTTCCGAAAATATCCTATACCAGAGCGATAAAAGCAGCAGTCTACAGGCTAGCCTGCAGCGCATTTTTGAAGCCATGGAAAGATTTACGGACGAATCTGTTAAAGCTTATGAGGAGTTGGTAAGCACAGATTGAAAATAACTCGAGTATCATGGCGATTTTGATGGATTCTTGGAACTATATCTTCCATGTTTTCCAAGAATATGCATAATGCCAACAGGGAACATGCATAGCACAGCACAGGATTGAATTGATTATTAAGGCCAGGGCAGGCCCAGGAACCAAGTGAAAGTTTTCTCATTGCAATCATGAACATAGCTAGCTGGAAGTGACGTAAGTCACTGAATGGTATGCATGGGTTATTATTATTAGTAGTAGTAGTATTAGTTGCTGTATAAAATTATGTTATAAAATATTCGTTATTGGAGTTGGAAACCTGTGTACAGAAGAGATTATCCATTGAGGCTAAGCAGGGCTTAATGAAAAAGCATTTTGATGAATAAAATATGTCTTTGACTTTACTGTGTTAGAGTGAGGGAGAGAGGTGAAGATAAAGCCGTGCGAATAGTATAGAACAGAGAATTTGTATTGTTAATTGTTTAATGTGAAGAGAATGATTAAGGTAGCAAAATTTGCGGCTAATCCAAATCCAATCTTGTCACTTGTAAGTTGTAACTGCCGCTGTTGCATTTTACCTGTACTGCATTTCGTTTATTTTACAACAATCCTAGTTTAATAATTACTGAGAATATTCCGATGACAATATTATATTCCTTTTTACTGCTAGTAGTAGATAGCAGAAGATAAAATGACAATACGCCACCTTCTACTTTTAGAAACAATCGGTTTCGTGTGAACTTTGCGCAGAGACTATATCTATGACCATTTGACCATCCAACCTAACATTATGTCTATCTGTATGAAGCTTCCTAACCACCATGTTTTCAAATAAGAAGAAAATGAATCTAAGTGCTTTATATGAATTTTCTATTACTGGAATAAAATATTCTAAATTTATGATAATATTCTAAATGTATTTAATATTGTTTTAAAATATTTATCATATATAATATTAATCTACAATTTAATAGTCAGATAAAACTTATTTGATCCTAAGTTATATGTTTGATTCTCATCCCTCTCTCTGCCGCTTTTGATTGGAAAAAAATGCATCAATAAGTTGAAAATAAAAGAGATCATTAATTATTAATTAATATGATGGATTAATTGAATGTTGAAAACTATTTCATTATTGGTGGATTCTTTGGTGTAGAAAAGGTTATTGTTTCTACATGTGTAGAAAATTGCTGGCAGTATGAGATGAGGACAAGTGTCCGTTGGAAGACAAATTCTTTCCTGTATTGCAGGTGGGCAGAAGACTTGTCTCATGATGTTTCCGTTGCTGTAATATTTAATGATAATATGATTAATTAAGAATTTTTGTGTAAAGGGCATCAATCTGGGTTTGGAAAAAAAATTGTTTGTAGTGGATTTATTATTTAATGTTGACATTTTACTGGGCCATATACTACTCACTCTAAATTAATTTTATTGGAAATGCCCAACATGGGCTTGTTTCACGTTAAAAAAATATGATGCATGTTGTTTTGTTAATTTTATTTATAGTTAATTAAAAATTTATATTTGTAGTTGATAATTATGATCATTTATATTTGTAGTTAATTAATAATTTATATTATATATATCTTTCTTCCCTTCATAATAAATAATTATATTTGTAGCTAACCAGTAATTTAATATTAATTATTTAAATTATAATGAATTAAAATAAATCTATATTAAATATTATGTAAATTGTTATGCTAAATTAAATTTTAATTAGTTAAATTTGTTTAGATAAAAAAATAAATTTAATTTTTACACATTTAAAAATTACTTTTGGGTTTTGGGAAAATATTTATTTTTTTTACCCTATTTGAGAAAAAAATTCTAAAGATATGTAAAAAATTAATATGAAATTTTAAATTTGTATAGGATTTATAGTAACAATTATTACGTGTATATGTCGTTTTCAAATATTTAAAATAAGATATTTCATGACTTTTTACTAAGCTTTTTAGTTAATTTGAGTCCGTGCATTTTTTATTTATTCTAATAGGTTATAATTTTTGTTTGAGACTTTATATATAATGAAGTTGGAGTCACGGACACGGTGGATTTTGGAAACTGCCTGCGTACACGGAAAATAAAACCAATCCACCCCAAGGAATATGTAGAGTTATATGCTATAGGAGTATCCATTCCCAAGGGTTCTATTAGTGAAGGCAGTTGTAAAGGTCCTGTAAATAGGCATTGGTGTTGAAATACCTTAACAAAGAACGAAAGATCAACGCAGATAAAACACGACGACAGAGTGGCACAAAACAAAGTAATGGAAAGGGGGCGTTTTCCTTACTATGCTGTTCGGCGGGGTCGACAGGTAGGCATATACACTACCTGGGAAGATTGTAATGAGCAGGTATTAGGGTATAGCCACGCCGAGTTCAAAGGATTTCATGTTCATGATGAAGCCGCGGCGTGGATCAGTCGGGGAAAGGTCAAGCCAGCCTCCCGGGGGACACAAAACAGCGGCGGCGGTGTTAGATGTCAGATCGGAGGAAACACAGCACTGCCGTCGTTGGTGGTTGGTGCCAGAGGTGTGGACAACGAGGGCTGTAGTAGTAAGACGCGTGGAGGCTCAGGTAAGTTACTGTTGCTGTTTCTTCTTTTAAGCAAGCATATTTCATATTACTGACACCAGAGAAAATTGTGATTTCAGGGGATGGACGGGGCGTTGTAACGGTAGGGGCAGAGCATCCGTTTCTACTCGTTGAAGACATGGAAATGATGCTCATGCGAGCGTGTTCAATGCTAAGGATTGGCTGCCCCATTTTTTTGTCACAAGAGACCAAACCATTGGACGGTGTGATTCGTTTTGGGTTTACAATAGTCATTCCAAGCAACGATAGGGGTCTTGAGCTTGTGGCTCATGGACCAGTCTCGGTGAATGATCATGACGCTCGCCAAGAGGCCTCGTTCGTGATGCTAGAGAAGCTAATATCTGCCACTGGTCTTGCAATTCGTGACTATAACTACCGCATAATATGCCGATTGAAACATGAGAGAAATGAAGAGAAAACAAGAATTGTGTCCTCCATGGCGGAACGCATTCGTCAGTTGGAGGAAGAGAATGCGGTTCTAAAGAGGCAAGTTGAAATGTTCGCGGAGCTTGTGGAGGAATGAGGATAAGTGTTAGTGTATAACCTCTTTTATTTTGCCGTTTCTGGTCATGTGAACCCCTCTTCTTCTACTTCTGGTGTGCGTTTATCCGGAGTAACGATAACGTGTATGTACTAATCTTCCCTTAAAATATGTATTTTCTGTCAACGGATGTAGTTTTATGGATGATATTGTCAGGAAGCGAGATTGGTATATAAATGCATGTCTTGTTACTCCATTTTATCTCACAATTCTTGTAAAAATGAATCTCCATTTCTGGGATGAATTGCTGGATTAGTTATCGGTATTCAACAGGGCGAAGTGTTTTGTTCTTAATTTCGAATAAGTGTTTTGTCTGTTCTTATTTTTGGTCCATTCAAATTCGGGGGCAGGTTTTGCTATTTTGTTTGTTGCATATATTCCATAAAAATTACTGTCTTCCTGAAATTATTGGTCTGCTTCTAAATATTCGACCCCAAAAAATTAAACCCAATTTTGAGAAAATATATTCTTATATTATATAACTTTTTTTTTTCATTGAACTCAGTTAACTTTATCCCATTTCATCCACAACGCAAGTAGTATGAGTTATGGGGGTGGATCTTTAGAGTGATTAGGGAGGGGTTTAGGTGAGGCTGTCTAATCATATGCTTCAATCAGATCACATCAGGTACAAAGGTCACCTTTATGTCATATCAGACTCGTAGATCTATGTGCAGGGCTGAAAGACCATGGCCTTTAAGAATTAGTTTGTCTGGGTTCGTATGGAAGTTTTGCCTACAAAGTTGAAAAATAACTACAAGCTAATAATAACTAGTTGGGAAGAATAGTTTACTTGGGCCTCCAGATTGGGCTTCCATTTGTAGGCCCAGATACAACTTCACAGCCTTTCATATGTATTGTGAAGGAACAAGTTTGATAAAGTGGAAAAGCTCATGCTTACGGTTGACCGTGTGATACAAAGTCATCACGTCCGAGTTGAACACCCATGGAGCCGCAAAAGAGCGACAACAATGACCAGCCTCCAACGTATCCATCGGTGCAGAAGTCGGTGTTGGACTGTGTGAGGTGTGTGATTGGAAAAGTTTCCACCTTTCGAACGTTCTGTTGTGTGTTGTGGGGGCTGACTGAAATGATTTTTTTGTTTCAAATATGCAGGAAGAAGGAAGCAAGAGCAACAATGGAGGGCCCTACGGATGATGCTTCCTTCATGGATGTTGTTGCTCAGATTCATGAGGTGAGGGTTTTTTTTCATGCTGTATCTTAATAAGCCAAGTGCATGTCTTCACTTTAGTCACCGTGACGTCATCTTCCATGCAGCACATCATTCGAAGTGAGAGGACTACAAGGTCAGCTGTGTCAACACAGTTACAACATTCAATGAGGTTAACAGAGATTGTGGCTGGCCACTCAACCATGTTAGACATCCTATGGTCGGAACATGTGGGTCGAAAGAGTTCACAGGGACTGGACAAAGGACCCAAGAGCAAGGAAGGGGTGTGTGCGTCAAAGAGGAAAGTGTGCTCTAGTGCAAGGCTGGAAATGGTGGCTACAAGGGCAAAAGACGTCAGACGTCTCCGCGGAGAGAAACAGATGAAAGTCGATGTGAAGAAGTCAAAAGGGAAGTGCACTGATACTAAGAAAGCAACGTGCAGAGGTGATAAGCCCTGCCGGAAGCCATTGAAGGTTAGCACGTCTAAGTCTGTTCTGTATCAGTCTAGGGTAATTGTTTGACTCGACCGAGGTTTCCTACTAACTAGAAGGGTGATGTTATCGTGCAGAGGAAGTTGGAGTTTTCCATGGCGTCCGACGGTGATGTGGAAGTCCCAGCTGCTTCAATTGAGTTCGGCACTCCCTATAACAATGGACGCAACCGATGTGGACTGGTGCAAGGGGAAGACATGCCCCAGGTCAGACTAAATCCATGTGTGTCGTGTGGGTATAAGAATGATGAATAGCGATTCATGTTGTTGTGATTTCACAGCAAGGGTATTTAGAATGTGATTGGCGTTTCTTTGCAGGTTTTTGACGTCGTGTTCAGGCCCCCGGATGGCATGTTCTTCTCAAACCTTGAGCTCGCGGTTGTGTCATATGTTTTCGACAAGCATCTGGACAAAAGGTTAGTTTACTTGACGGGTACTATTCACTATTTGAAAAACATGTTCATAAAAGCTGGTGATAAAGGTGTGTGACGTATTTGTGGGATGTAGGGAGGTTTTGTTTCCTAGTGAGCATACTCAGGGGGACCGCTTTGCCTTTTGTACGCTGTGCCCAGGAGAAGAGCTAATAGATGATGTAAGTTAGCATTTGCAGTATGTAATGTGTTGCACCAGGATGGAACAACATTTTCTCTTAAGACCACAATTAATGTGTGCGCTAATGTGACACAGGTTATCAACCTGCTTGCTACGGTTTTGACAGATGAACGTTCTGAGGCGAGCTGGTGGCTACCTACTAGCTTTGCTGTGAGTTCTATCATTGCAAATTTAATCTTTCATGTCACACTAAACCTGCAGTTGATTTAGTATAATTCTCTTAATGAGGAAACCAACGCTGACCATAAGCAGGCGTTCAAAAATACTCTCTTTTATTGAACTGTTTGCATGCACACCTAAATGTTTGGTGTAAGTTGTATGTTGCCCTTGATTTCTCTATGAATTCCTATATCGTGCAATGTATGGATAATTCACCATGTTCATGTGTATACTTTAGTAGATAGTCGATGACTGGGGTTCATTACTAATAAGCAAAGTGTTCGAATTCATTTACCTAACTTGGACTTTTGTCGGTATAATTGGTTGCAACTACATAGTTGACCTCGATGTCTAATATTCATACATGGATTTATCTTTGCTCTGGTTTTCATCTTTCATGTCAGCAAATTGCTTTAAGCCCTGGTAATTACTGCCCGGAGACCTTGGAGTTTATCAAAACAAGATACATGGGCCCGGTGGATGATATAACAAAGGTTGGTAGCTATTGAGTTTATCATCCAGTGGCAGTTATGTACGTTGGTGGTCAGCGGGTTTTTTCTCATGTCCTTTCATCCACAAACTTGCAGATTTATATCCCTCTACATAAGGATCGTCACTGGTTTCTGATGGTCGTGGACCTTAAAGAGGAGCTACTCATCTACTTGGATTCTTTAAAAGACCACAGCGAGCGCGACGCAAGGGTTGACCAGATGACATATGTGGTAAAATTAGCTCATTTTTAATGCAATCTCTTTAATTTTTTGGTTTTTACATTTACATTTGGGTGGATTCTTTGTTAATTTTGTTAAAATCTGAATAATTAACCTAAGCTAATTGTTGGGCTTATAGGTTGGCTGTTTGGGCTATAATGTTATGGCGGATTGAAATGCCTTTTAAGAATATATTATCTCATGTCCAAAAAAAATAAGAATATATTGTATTTTTTGCTTAATTTTGGATCTTGAGATGATGGCGAATTAGACTCAATAATAAGATGATAATAGTAATCTAAAGCCTAACCCATTGTAATAATCGATTTGTTCATGTGCACTAGTAATAAAACATTAACAACGGTCACACTGAAGTGAAAGATTTACCATAGGTCCCAACAAACAGTATCATCATTAGAGTAGGTTTTATAATGTCAGGTTGCAATACAAAATATTTACGTAAACAAATTATCTTTATAAATTTTGGGATACGATATTTTGGAAGAATAACAAAATACAAAAAAATACTTGACAAATACAGATTATTAAATTTCTGGCAGTGTCAGATGTGATCTTTTGTTCCCCTTTTTCCTTTGAAAGAAATCACTTTAAGATTTGGATGTGAAAACAATTTACATCTTTCTTACAACGACTACAGTTGCCTTCTATGTGAATTTAGAACTACTTGCTCAATATGCTTTTAGGATACACTGTTCTGCTGCCCACACTCGGGTAGAAGTAGTCAAAGAAATGAAAATAGAGGTGTACAAAAAAAATAAGCTAACCTGAAGTCAATAACAGAAATTAATTTTGCAACATATATGGCTTTGAGCAATGTAGATATGGCAGACTCTGTGATAGCAGCAGTAAAAAATGACCCAAGAAGGTGGCGTGAAGAACAAAACAGCGATAAGGGCTACACAAAAAATTAACCAACCTCGTCAATCTCCCTGCATATATACAAGACAATAGAAATTCAAAGATCAGATATATAGATAGTGTTCAATCTATAACAAAAATAACCAAAACAGAACTCTACTCGTTGTAGCAATTAAAATTTCTTCCTTTCTCTTTTCGATTTGGGAGTTCTTAATCAACTACATGTCCAGCACGATCATCTTACAGATGAACAACTTCCACAAAAATATTTTACAAACGGAGATAAACTCATTCTCAAAATTGGTTTCAAAGTATTGGATTCTTAGGACCTTAAAACCTTCCAAAAAGTTACATGGGACAACACCAACAATTGGTTCCACATCATTGCAGAATGATGACTTAAAAAAATTCAACCTTCACAATTTTTAACTAATTATATGCGAGTCAGGAGGTGGATGTTGATTAATGATTTTATTGGAACTTGTTTGGGTGGTTGATAGCGGAACCAATGGTTATGGTTCCCACGTCCAAAATGTTAAATCTTGTATCACCTACCATATACTATGCATAAAATAGACGTTAACCTCCAAAGTTAGTGTATATAACTAAGTACTTTCCTTTTAAAGGTTGCAACTTGCCACTTGCCACTTGCAACAGGCTATCATATGTGACCATTGACTGGTCAACAAAACAAACTACATTCATCTAAAAAGCCCAAAAAAAAGGGATAACTACAAATTATTTCTCGGTGCTTAAATTACATTAATATTGTAATTCAGCTACTTTCATCAGGGCTGGTCACTTAAAACCATTAATCAGCTTACTAATTATTTGTTTTTTATTTCCCCTCAAACAGAACTAAACCTAACTAAATTTTACATCCAATATAACCGATAAGCAACAAAAATCACCAGCCGCATGAAATCGATTTCATGAACCTTAATAAATTAATTCCTAATCAGCGAGAAAAAAGGGAAAAAGTAATAAAGAGAAGATCTTGGAGAACTGCAGCAGAAGATGAAGTAGAGAAAGAAGAGAAAACTAAGAAGAAAGGTAAATAACAATTAAAAAAAAAAGAAAAACAAAGCAATCGAGTTTTGATCGATTCATACATAGATAGAGAAAGTAACAACAAGAGATGCGATTCAAATTACGAAAAAGAAAAAAAATATTAGCAAATTAGGCCCCAATGCTCAATGAAACAGGACACCCATCAGTCCACTAAACATGGAGGTAAATTCAATACACTCTTGTATTAATAGAGTTGTATTATAGAGAACAGTTACTGTAATGTTTATGTGTATTGATCTAACTCGGTGAAACTCATTGTATACATTTACCTATATAAAGAAGAAGAAAACAACTAATTAATCTGCCTACTGATTCCATTATAACAGAATAACAAAATTAGAAAAACAGAATGCATATGACTTGAACTCTAATAACTGCACTACGCTTACTTTTATTCTCCATGTCTGCAACTGATTACTATTATTCTGTGTACATACTCTTCTGAAAGATTTTAAGTTAAAATATTAATTGTTGAATAAAACCGCCTTTAAAATTCCTTAAAGATAAATAAATTTTGACAAAATGCTCAAAAATAAAAGTTATTTACTACATTAACGAACCTAATTATCAAAGATTGTGCACACTTTTTCTTTCCTTTAGCCACATTGTAATATTTTGTGATGCTATACTAGAATGTTACTGACTTTATTGATTGCATTGCATTATACTTGTATGCATCGCAATAACAGATGAACAGTGTTAATAACATAGCTAGCTAACCCATCCTACTTGCCAATGCTATGATTTAGCAGGAATACTATACAAGTAATCAAACTACTTTGGCATATTAACATTGCAAATTAGCAATTAATTACACCCTTACTTGCTAAAATTGTGCGAATTGTTTAATTTATCATTGAAAATTGAAATAGAATGTTGTTTAAACTAACTTCTCTTTTTACAATTGCAAACTTTAGGCACCAATTTATTGGGATCAGAAATTATGCACACGGTCCTACAAATGCAGAATCAAAACTCTAACATTTTCTTAATAAGCACATCACATTTTCACCCAAACATGAGCATACCCACACTTTAGAGACAAAAATAACTCATGGCATAGTAGTTTCATCTGGACTTTATGCAACAAAAATATACAATGCATACCTCCACCAGCCGTTCGCGATCGATGGCAGTCTCGCCCAGGTTCGGTACTCCGTAGCACAGCACACTCTCTAGTGAAGCCGACCAATCTTCGCCAACACACGTGGAGCCACCACCCAGGAAAACTCAGTCTCGCTCCGGCGCCGTCAGAGGAGAAGCAAGATCTACTCTCTATCTAGGGTTTCTAATTTTCCTCTGTTAAGTTCATCCCCTGGGTCACCACCAAAGCCATTTTTCCTACTCCATTTACAACTACTTTACAACCAAAAAAACCCACTTCAGATAGGCCCATTATTAGCCATCATAACGGATCCCGTAATAACCCTTAATTAATATATTTCATCACCTAATCTTTTTAACTCACCTGCTTAACATTTACGCTGCTACAGTCTTCTCTGCACACTGCCACCAGCTTTCTTAGGGTTGGTCTCATGAAGTGGACAAGTGTCACTGAAGTACCCTGCCACTGCATTTCTATACATGTAGAACAAAACTTGTTTTCTACACCAGAGAATCCACCTTCATTATTACATGGCCTTGGCCTCATTGTTGGTTTTAGGAATAATGGGTACTTTGGTAGGTGGCCTCCTCTAAAGGGCACTAAATTCCAACTCGTGTATGGTGTCCCACTAAATGGACCACACGCGTATTATTGGAAACTTTCACATGCCTATTTTGAAAACTTTTTTGTGTACCATATTTACTATTTAGAAAAGCCAGTCATTAAGACTATAAATTTAATGGATCAAATGGTGAGTTGGTGACTAATGAGAAATAACCTTCTCTGTTCTGAAAATATTCTTATGTTCTATTAGCCGCCCTCTAATTGACCAATTGAATTAATTTCTACGTACAAATATTTTGTGCTTACAAGTTTTATAAGTTTAAAAAAAACGAAATCTTTAAATGTATTGTTTATGTTATGTGTATCTTTAACAAATTTTTAAATCAATCTAAATTAATTAACGCGTGAATATATAACTTCCATTTTTTAAAAGATTTCATTTCTTTTTCGAATTTCTTGCCAAATTTTGTTCGATCTCCTTCGTACGTTTTTTCTTTGCCTTCGAACTTCTTCTGTTTTTTTTTTCGATTTTCATGGTTTCTGAAATCAAGCTTTGAAATTGTTTAAAGATAATTGAACTTCAGAAATACACCCAAACGATTACAAAAATACATCTAAAGGATTATAGAAATACACCCAAATGATTTAAGAAATACACCCAAAAGATCTAAAAAATACACCAAATATGAGAGAGAGACAGTATATTTCTTCTTGAAATCTTTTAATGTTTTGCTGGTTAAGGATAAAGCACAGCAGAGACAATCTAGAAAAAAAAATTAGAAGAACAGTAAAACAGTACCTTAAATAATGTTTTTTCGTTTTTTCTAGTGATTTTTTATGGAGATTTGTATCTTTTCTTTTTGATTTCTTCTACTCTTCGCAGAATCGTAGTTCGTTTCGAATGTCGCTTGAATCTTGACAGTTTACATTTTGATTGAGGAAGAAGAGGAAGAGTACGGCATAATGACTGTGTTGTAAGGCGGTCAATTTAAAAGAGTAGTACAGGTGTTCTTTTCTTAGACTTGGGCTAACTTGTATAACTTATAAGACAAAAATACTTATATGTGTAACAGACCTCAAATTTCCATAGACATCAACTTTGCCCCCTCCGTTAAATGCGAAACATGGCTTCCACTATATTCTCCATTGAATAAGGTGAAAACTCAATCTACAATGGTAATAGTCAAATCAGTTCTTAAAATATAGCTCGTTATTTTATATAATTAAAAAATAAACTAAATTGATAAATTTTTATAAATATATTTATTTAGAGTCTAATAGAATAAATTAGGTATCATATATACTGTCTTTTAACATTTTATATCATTAATTATTAACAAAAACTATTAATTGAATGACAGAAAGACAAATAATTAATTTGTAATATTTAAAAAATTAATTTAATTAATAAAATTTTTTAATAACAAATTTAGAAAATAACTTATTTTTTAGGAACTAATTTGATCATTAACCCAAGTATTTCATTTCATGCCCTACACAAATTTACATTATTATCGCATCACCTTGATGATCTAAAGTAACTACTAATGATTATATATATCTTATGAAACGGAAAACCAAACCAGAAGTGCACTGCTATTATGCATAATATTACTCAATCATTCATATGTTATTGCAATACCTGTAATATAATATTCAGAAATAAATAGACATGAAAAAGTCGAAATCTCAAACATAAATATATAAGACACAAAAATCCTAAGCTTAACCTGGTGATCCATGCAATAATGCACTGTTATAAATTTGAAACTATGAGAGAGTAACATTTATCATGATTTGATATAATTAACTGAATGCATGATGCACCAAGTTCAACCTGGTTGGTGCTTCATAGCAATGTCACTAAAAGATACACATTCTTATTTTAATGGTGGAATAGAAAGGGGCAAAATTACTAAATTATGAGAGAAATTCTTATGTACTGCACCAGATAAATAATCACTGGCCATGCTGACATACTTCCTCATAAGGACTGAGCGAATTGGGAGGCCTGCAAGTCAAGCTCCTGTCTCATAACACAGTTCATAAACCACTCACTGCTGAAAGTCCGGATTCCTTTCTTTGCAGCCATCATTGCTTCTTCTGTATCTTCTTCGCATGTCACAAAGATTGTTGTTGATGTCTCATTTACTTTTTCCAGCCCATTGATAACCTAATGAACAAAATGAGTGGAAATTGATCACAACTTCACAAGTGAGGATAAGAAAACAGATTGCAACATGCTTTATAAAATTAATATAAAGAATGATTTTAGATCAAACCAGATTAGTAAACTTGTCGAAAAAACTTCCCCATTTTCAAAAACTAGGTTGACTAAATTATTCACTATAAATAGTAAATACTATGTCTTTTCTAGGAGGAGGAGGAGGGAGGGTGTTTTATTGTCATAACTCAGAAGAGTACCTCCAAAGGTAAGAAATATGATAGGCATAATATTTGCATTCGAATGTTTCATTATTCAAAAAAAGGCTTTAGGGTTTTAGCACTTTCAGCGTGTATAATTGATGGGAAATGAAGCATTGTTTAAGCGTTCTGAAATATAAATACTTACATTACCACCAGCAGACCTGACAATAGCAGATAGAGTGTCAGCAGGAGTTCGAACATGAGCTGCAATGCATACATTGTAGCCCTTAAACAAAGAATGGGGGCTAGCTTTTGCTCGGAAGATTGCACTTTTTAAATCAGATTTGTGCTTCAGCATGTACTCCTCATCATTCAGTATGTGAGGCAACTCATCTGCGTTTCATTTTTTGGTGAGATGACTCAAATGAGTGTGTAAGCTGTCATGAATAATTACTAAGTATAATCATAGACAAGATAAAATTGCCCAGCTTACCGACGAATCTGCCTTCACGAAAGCTTTGCTTTAACCAACTTGATGAGAGCACCCAAGCCCTGTATAGTTTATCAATATTCTGTTACTAATTATAAAATATAAATAATCAACATAATCAATGCAGAGTAGGGCATCTTAACAGATGCAGAACTCATAGGAAATTAGGAATCAAACTTCAAAATGTTATTTTCTTCTCCCCTGGCAAGGTCCAAAAGCCCCAAATACAAAAGATCACAATTCTAGCACTGAGTTTTTCACAATTTGGCTATGACAGTGAATGACAGAATGAAGATCCTCTAACTCAGTGTTCCCTACATTGAGAATCTACAATGTGAAATGCCAGATAAAAGAAACGCAACATGTATAAATGAATTTTTTGTTCCAGTTGCAGTATGATATAATTGTTCTCTTCCCAATGATATCATGAACCGAAGGAGTTTAGCATTTCTCCAAAGTAAGGTATAATGTTAATTGTTGGATAATCTCTTGGTTAGCATAGTTGAACCTATAACATAACCCCAAAAAAAAAAGGATTTGTTTTTGAAAGCAACTATTATTTTCAGAAAAAAAAAAAAGAGCTTTCTTCAAATATCCACAATCCTACTTTGGTAACGAGCACACTAGATCGTTTCGAGATGTATAAAACTGAGATTTGGTGGCCACAGATATTCGGATATTCAACTGCACGATATGAGAGGAATATTATTCACCCGAACATATATTGCCGAGAACTAGTATTTCAAGTTCCAACTACAATAAAATTTCAGTATGAAGCTAGGCATGTTTCTTAGGATTACAAATTTGAACCTACCCAGAACAGAGAGCAGTGCAGAAATTCATAGTTTTCCTCACTTTTCCTGTGACAACATGTGTTACCATGCTTCCATCATACGCAACAGTTCCACCAAGGTCTTCAATAACCTATATGTGAAACAAATCTTTAATGGCTGCTATGTTCCAAAAAGAAACATGACTCATTTGATAACCATTAATAGGGTAAAAAATTACAATGATCTTTAAATTGCCAGACGTCTCAATACTTAAAATCAATAATATTATATAGAGGAATGCTATAGGATCATCAGAATTTATTGTTTTTGACCATCAGTTAGCTATCAATGTTTAAAAGTATGAGATAAAATATGTTGTTGGATTACTAGACTAAAAGAACTAGAGTAAAAAAATTGAGCTGATGACTAAGTGATGGCCAAAAACAATAAATTTTAATGGGCCCCTAACATTTCTCAATTATATATTCAAAAGGATCAAATTAAGTCTCTGTATAAATGAACACATAAATCAACCACAAATGCCAGCAATCTCCTCACTAGTATGTAATTATAAATTGCTCTGGTGAAGTGGTGAAACAAACATACCTTTGAAAGCTGTGTTCTCTTAGTATCATCTGCAATATTCATTAACATAATTCTAAAGGATTGTTTAGTTGACGGCAGTTCCTTGTCGTTGGGTGCTTCTAATTGTACATGATCCTCCATATATTTCTCAGAAACTTCTGCACTCAGAGGATCAACGCGAGGGACTTCTTGAAAACAAGGATTGGGCCTATTAGCCTCTGATGTAAAACCGTCGCTAGAATCTGATCGACAGTCAGCCAACTGGCTTCCCTTCACCCTTTTAGATTTCAATGAGGATATAGAGGATTCCCAGCCCCTTTTTGCACCTTTTGGAAAAAGATGACAAAGCTTCATGTTATCATCAATTTCATCCTGTGAATTTTCTGCAGCAGTAGCATTTCTGTCCTCATATGCTCTGACAAAAGGAAAAATGTCACTGCGGCCATGTTCGAGATTGTGACTGTCAAGCCCTGTTCATATTGTGAAAGATATAAATGCAGCAAGAAATGAATTAGACATTATGATAAAAAGATTCTTTAGTTTCATTTTGATTTCCAAAACTAATGTGTGAGAGATAGATAGATCAATGTATTACCACACAGTTTGCCATATTCTCTTGACGATCCAGCTTTCATCAAACCTTCAGCTTGACTTTTATCTTTACTTTCTAGGATATGGGTTGAATGATTAGACAGGTTCAAATCAATGTGCAGCAATCCTGAACATTTCAGCTGCTCATTTTCAGCAATGGCAGGTGTCAAGGAATGATGACAGAGAGGTGAAGGAAGACAGTGCATAGAGTCAGCTGCATCAGCTGAGAATTCTGTCCTTAGATGGCAAGCCATGAGAGTTGAACCACCAGGAAAGCATAATGCTTTGCGAATACTAGCTTTTACAGGAAACCTGCGGGCTTTACCTTTGGCATCAACCTGTGCTATTGATATAAAACCCTGAATTTGCAGTCAGAAAGAGATAACTTAGAACATCAGAACCATAGAAGTATCTTTTGCAGGAGGAAAGAAAAATTGTAGTTCTAATGAAATATGAAGACAAATGTTCTTGACGTTATTGAGCAGTAATCTTATAACATGACATACCTCATCACACGTATTAATTCTTTTCACTAAAACGCATAAGTATGTAGCTAAAAGAAAAATGAAAACATAATTCTCACAATGATAGTTGTGTTTGTATGTATCAAATATTCTAGACAAGGAGTGAAACAAGATGCATTCATACAAGAAAGAAAAAATAGCCGAAAGAGGCTACACAATCTTCTCAAGACAAATTTCATCTATAAATTACCTGTTTAAGCCAAAATCCTTCTGATTCTTTGTCTCCCCAGCAGAAAATGGAACGAACACCAATATTTTGAAGTCTCTTCTGTAGCTCCAGAAACAACAGACGGCCAAAACCCTACAGGATATAAACTAGTAATTAACAGAGAATATGATTGTGGTCAAGACACACATAAATGTAAAGAGAAACAGCCAACTACAATATGCCCTAAGACTTCACCAAGAGGCACTCTGAGGCATCAATGTGAAAAAGATGATCATATTGGTTTTGATTATGTACATTCTAAAGTTGTACTACTCACATTTATGGAGAATGAATTCACAAAGGTATCCACCATCAATTTAACTTCATTAAAAGTCAGAAAAGACGGAAAAATCACACTTGGAAGTTTGCAATCAAAGAAATGCCCAGAATATTTTCGATGCACACACACACAAAAGTTCTTAAAACTGACAAGAAATCACATGTTGCTTAAAAAGCAAAAAGCTGGAATTAAGAATGAAATCTAGATATTAGAACAGACCTTCCGTTGGTAGATTTCCCTCACAGCTGTAAGTGGGATCTCTGCATATTCTGTATCTGCAGGGATGATTTGATATGTAATAGCAGCTATAACCTGTAAATGACATAAAATATATCAATAATATGCTACACTATTGCCATACAAATATTTTTTTTTAAGATTACATTCAACTAATTTCCATCAATAAGCACAGCTTTTTAGGAGATGGTAAGAATTTTATTTTTTGTTCTTTCTATGTCCTGATGATTGCTAGGTCTTTTTCATTAGAAAGCCCAATCTACTAAAAGAACCAAAACACTCCACAAATGGTTACTGAATACATTCTTTAGTCCTGTACTTCAATACAATTATATGCCAAACAGTCTTGGATAAAAACGACGTTTTTTCACTTTAGGAAACAGACTCAGGCTTTGCAGAACTTATAATAATGCAAAATATGACCAGAAGCATTGTCCTTCAACCTTTAGGATAGTGGAACACAATTTACTTATTTCAGTTTAAAGTAGTTTCATACATTGAAATGATAGTATTGTTACTCATGATGATTCTCTACTTACAGCCATGTATCAAACTTACCTTTCCGGAATCTTCAACAGAACTGGAATTAAGAAGTAGTGTTCGATATTTCCTGCATGAACAAGCAAGCAAGAATAAAAGAACCTATCATACATAACTCTCAACTAGGCACAGTACACATGAACACTAAGCTACACTTTTACATGGTAAAAATTTGTTCCCAAAACCAAAAGCTCCCATTATTTCAATACATGACAGAAACAAAAGCAATAACTATCATGGAAAGCACATTATAGAAGTAAGAACCCATTACCCATTGGTCACACATCTTTCAAGAAATTTTGATTGCTTTCCAGTATTAGCAGCATAATTCATTCCTGGTAGCTCTGCCTTGTACATCTCTAGAACTTCCTGCAAACCCATTTCTAGAGATATATAGAGTCATTATAGAAGAGTGAGGAGTACACACAGAGCAACAATGAAAAGGGTGTTACCTGAAGGTAGGATTTGCTTATCCCAGCATCATCTTTAGGACTAACAAGCATGAACTCATGTTCTATACAGTAAAAAACCAAATAAGACACACTAACAAGCTCTTCTCTTTTCCGCCAGGACAAAAACAAAAAAGAATGCTCAAATGACTTAAATTCGCGTCATGCTATTACAGTAATTGCAGTTATGCATTTTCCCATAATAATTTCCACAAATTCGTATTGTATCCACATGCAAAAAATTAACATCACAATCACATGGAAACATAAACCACTTACCTCTATCATCGGAATTTAAATCCCCAGTAGCATTTCCATTGTTCGCATACTCTTCTTGTGCCACTGTTTATAGGGGCAGAAAAATGGCAAAATTAAATAAATAATGAATAAATAGCAAAATCGCATCAAACCGAAAAATAAATGAATAAACACCTGATACTATTATCTTCCCGTTTCTCGGGAGAGAGATTACGGTGCTGTTTGATTCGGATTTGCATGTGAAGTTTTTGGCCTCAACAGTGATCTCGCAGTTACCTGTGAAAAAAATGAGAATGTAACGTGGTTATAGATGGAGCATCCAAAATGAGAATCAAAGAGGTTGTGGTTCTTCACCGATGGAGATTGGAGACAAAGGTTTTGGTTTTGGTTCTGGAGCCCCAGGTTTTTGTTTTCGCGCCATTTTTTATTTCAAGTCTTCGTTTTGGTTTCAAGTTTTTGACCAAACGCTCTATATATAGTCAAATCGTGGTGGCATTTTGGTCATCATATGTAATTTTTTTTGGTCATTGTCCGGGCCGCATAACCTAGGCCCGAAAGAGATACATCTGCAAACATTGGTGAGCAGTTTCACTTTCACTCCGTCTTCCCAGCTCCATGGCCTTCAATGATGGTTTCATACCTCACCTTGTACTTGCATTTACCCCTGCAGTTGCCGGAGAAGCTTGAGCCACGTTTTTTTGCTCTTTTTCATTAATTGGCCGAAGCCCAAACTGGGCCCAACATTTTTGCTCCTCTTCTTCTTCATATCGTTATAGATAAGGTTCTGAAAACCGGTTCGAACCGATTGAACCGTAAACCGTGAAGAAATACGGCTCGGACAAACAGAAAAACCGGAGATTTCAAAACCGGAGTTGAACCGGTGAACCGGCCGGTTTTTTGAATGCATATCGAAACGTTGCCGTTTCAATCTCTCTCGGTAACTCCGTAGTCCATCACTCCATCCTGATGCCCAGATCAAGCCTCCAGTAGCCAGTTAGCCCTAACTCCATCCTCCCAATCTCATCGAGCTCACCTCCGTCCCTCACCTCCGTTCAGCACTTCAGCCACCGCCTCTTGCCGCCGCCGTCGCGACAGGGCTCGCTCCCTTCCCCTCCATCGCGCAGCAGCCATTGCAAGCTTCCTCCCCTTCCATCGCGCAGCCACCGTGGGAACGTCGAAGCCTCCGTCGCGCAGCCACGCCGCCGCCGTCCCTAGCTCTGTTGGTCACTCGGTTCGAAGGTGCTCCACCACTGCTCCTTGTCTTGGTCACTCGGTGTCTCTGTCTCCCTCTTGCATGCTCTGTTGAAGGCGTCTTCGAGCATCCAGGTAATTTTTTGAACTGTGAACTGAAGGCGTCTTGGTCACTCCGCTCCTTGTCTCTGTCCCTCGTTACAATGATTGTTTGATTGAATAACTGTTGCATGTCTCTGTCTCCCTAATGAGTATGATTGAATAATTGTTTGAATCTATGAAGCTCTGTGAACTGAAGTCTGAAGTCTGATATACTGATAATCTGATATAGTGATACTGAACTGTGAAGTGTGAAGTCTGTGAAGCTCTGTAAACTGAACTGTGAACTTTGTTTAATAATTGTTGTTTACTGAATTGATTTTTCTTTTACTGAACTGAATTTTGTTGTTTGTTGAATAATTGTGAATAATTTTGAATAATTTTGGATGTTGTTTGTTGAGAACTTGAGATTATTGGGTTGGAGTGGATTGTTGTGATATTGTTGAGAGCTTGAGATTATACTTTTATGCTTCTAGCTTCTAGGTTTTTTCAAACAATAATTGTTGAATAATCTGTAAACTTGTTATGGTTTGAATAATTGTTAATTATTATATGAGTTTTGCTGCTGTTATTGGTTGAATAATTGTTGAATTTTGCTGTTGTTATTGGTTGAATTTTGCTGCTGTCATCGGTTGAACTTTGCTGCTGTTATTATTCAGATCAGACTCTTATGCATAGAGATAGAGTGTGGAGCTAACAAGTGAAGCTATAGAGTTTTTGAATGGTACCTTTCGATTGTTGGATACAATAAAGTATGTAACAACATTTTTTATCCACTCCAATATGCACCTCCATTTAGTTAGCTTCCATGCTCATTTTAATTTATACTTTCTATTCTTTGATGTTTCAAAACTTGACACTTTCTAGGATCGATCCCTATACCCTGCAGAAGTTGATAAGCTTTTTAATACTGCTCCAGAGAGGTGAACATTCCCTTTATTTGTCCCTTTTTCTTTTCTTGAATAAATAATCATATTAATCTGCACTTTTTTTTGTTTTTTTTTTTTTTTGGGGGGGGGGGATAGCTCGAGCTATTGATTAAGTATTAACAGTAGAGCTTTTAGACAGTTTTTAGGTCCAACACTCAATAACAATTAGATTTTGTGTAGTTAATATGATATATTAGGCTTATCATATATTGTATTTAATTTGTTAGGACGAAAAGACAAAAAAGAAAGCAAAAGGTACAATACGAAAGTATTTTAATGAGATCATAATATTCTGATTTATGTAGTGCTTTTAATTTAGATAATATTTTAACGATTATATTAGACTATATTTATGTTTTAGTGTGTTTATTTATTTTTTATTTATTATTTTATTATAAAACGGTTTTTCGGTTTAGCTACGGTCGAACCGGTTGAATCTATAAACCAGTAAACTAATAGCTAAAGCGGTTTGATGATTGGTTCGGTTTTCAGAACCTTAGTTATAATCCTTTCCTCCTTCTTCGTTCCCTCTGCTGCAGAACTTGAACCAGTGTTCCTCTCTGCTTCGCTTCATGCATTGGAAGCCATGGCGATATTCTTCTCTACAATTGTATCTCTTAATTTTCCTGCGTGCAAGTTTTCCTTCCTCAACAACGTACCTGATCAACCACTCAAGAGTTTGCGTCATTTCATAGGTAAGAACCTAGAATCCCACTTCATGTTGCTTTAGTTTCTCGCTCTTCGCTTTTTGATGCCCATTTGGCTGAAGCGTAGTTATACTTTACTGGAGTGTAGATAATTCTGTTCATACTAGAAAAGTTCCTTGCTTTATTGCTTTTGCGGTAGACGGAAGCTCCGCTGTTCAAACAGAGAAAAGAAACACGCCAAGGAAAAAGGGTAGGAACCCGTTTTTGAGTGAGGGGAGAGATGAGGATGAGAGTCGTGGACCAATTTGCCCTGGTTGTGGGGTCTTCATGCAAGATGAGGACCCTAACCTTCCTGGGTACTATCAACAAAGGAAGGTGAAAATGGAAGATGAACTATTAGATGAGGATGATGATGTGTTTGATGATATTAATAGAGTAAAAGAAGAAGAAAATGATGATGATGATGTGGGGTCTCTGGATGGCATTGAAAATGAACTTGGAGGAGGTATTGAGGTATTACCGGATGATTTCAATTGGGATTCTGACGAGTGGGAAGCTAAGTTGTTGGGTGAAGAGGATGATGAGGCTGATTTAAACGGCTTTGCGCCTGCGGGGGTTGGGTATGGTAACATCACTGAGGAGGTCCTGGAGAGGAAGAGGAAGAAGAAGGTATCGAAAGCTGAGAAGAAGAAGTTGGCTAGGGAGGCCCAAAAGGTGAAGGAAGAGGTTACCGTGTGCGCTAGGTGTCATTCCTTGAGGAATTATGGCCAGGTGAAAAACCAGACTGCTGAGAATTTGATACCCGATTTTGATTTCGATAGGTTGATTTCCACTAGGTTGATGAACCCTTCTGGCAATGGCAGTGCTACTGTTGTTGTTATGGTTGTGGATTGTGTTGATTTTGATGGTTCTTTCCGGTAAGAAACTGCCAAAGCTAGTTCTTGTGGCTACAAAGGTTGATCTCCTTCCATCAGAGGTTTCCCCTGCAAGGTTAGATAGATGGGTTAGACACCGAGCAAGTGCTGCAGGAGCACCTAAACTAAGTGCAGTTTATCTTGTAAGTTCTCGAAAGGATTTAGGTGTAAGGAATCTGTTGTCCTTCATAAAGGACTTGGCAGGTCCTCGTGGGAATGTGTGGGTGATTGGGTCTCAGAATGCGGGGAAGTCTACTCTAATCAATGCATTTTCAAAGAAACACGGAGCTAAAGCTACAAAGCTCACAGAAGCTCCGATTCCTGGGACAACACTTGGGATCTTGAGAATTGGAGGAATTTTGTCCGCTAAGACTAAGATGTTTGACACTCCAGGGCTCCTGCATCCCTATTTAATGTCGATGAGACTGAACAGAGAAGAGCAAAAGATGGTTGAGATACGGAAGGAACTTCGACCTCGATCATATAGAATCAAGGCAAGTTATTAATGGCTTATTGCTATTGCTGCTCTCTAAGTTATCTTTAACTTATTTTTATTGCATAGATTATATGTATACTTTATGCACGATGTTTATCCGTTAAAGGCTATCAGAAATGGACAATAGTTTGATTTTTTTCCCCCTGCTCCATGGAAACTCCAGTTAATAAATCGAGATAGCAATTTCTTTGGTATCAATATGTAAATTTGGAAATGGAGATGTGGTTTAGAATCTTACATACTGGTTTTTAACTTACAGGTAGGGCAGGCAGTGCACATTGGTGGCTTGACAAGAATTGACCTTATTGAAGCCTCTGTTGAAACAATATATGTGACCGTTTGGGCATCACCAAATGTTTCTCTTCACATGGGAAAAGTAGAAAATGCTGAAGAGGTTTGGAGAAATCATGTTGGTGTCAGGTTGCAGGTAAACCCTTTCTTTTCTTTTCTTTTTTCTTTTCACAAATCTAAGCATGCCTATATAACTAATTTTAGTGTTAAGGTCTAAAACTGCAGTTTACCTGAGCTTCAAATATGTTTTTCATTTCATTAATTGCTCTTTCATGTCAACTTTCAGTTTACCTTTTTAAATTATAAGGGAAAGCCGGAGGCATTTTGACTTCGATTGTCAAAGAAATGTACTCTATAATGCGAAAACATTCCTTTGGTTGGAACGGGATGAAAAGCTACCATATTCTTTGTAGTGTGGAACCGGGCCTGGGTAATGGAACTTGATAGGTGGAAACAATAATCAATTAGTTGGAAGAGGATTAGTTAGAAAAGAGAGTGTTAGAGATGAATTAGGCACTGATCTGAAAACTTAAAGGGACTGATCTGAAAAATTTAAAAATTTTTAAGAACTTTTATGTGCTTATTAAATAATGATAGCTTATTTGTCTAAATTTTTTAGCAAAACCTGACAGGTGACTAATTTGACTAACAACATAGTGGAGATTGATTTGGTAATTAAAATTTATTGGGGCTAAAGTGTCCGACTAAGAATTAGACTTATTTGGGGTATTACTCAATATAATCTATTTTTCCTTCCTTGAGATACATGATGTCTAAGTTTCCTCTAACTTCATTTCTTTTTGCATTTTATTTCAGCCTCCCATTGGCAGTGAACACGCTGCCGAATTAGGCACGTGGCAAGAAATGGAAATTAAGGTGTCTGGAACTAGTTGGGAGGTCAACAACGTTGATGTAGCCATAGCTGGCTTAGGTTGGTACTCTCTCTGTCTCAAAGGTGAAGCAACCATGAAACTGTGGACCTTTGATGGTGTTGAAGTAACCTTGAGAGAGCCATTGGTCCTTGACCGGGCCCGGTCCCTCGAAAAACCTGGTTTTTGGTTACCAAGAGCCATCTCTGATGCTATTGGCAACCAAACCAAACTTGAAGCTCAAAAAAGAGAAAAACTTGACGACCAAGATACAGATTTTGTGGGGGCAGGTGCAGAGCTATCAGCTTGAGCAGAACATTTTAATTGTTTTGCAAGAGTGCTTTCAGTTGAAAATAGAAGTGTAACTGAACTTGACGTGTTGCAGAGGCAATAGCATGTTTTCAGCAATAGAGATAAATGCAACGCTTCTTGTTTAAGTGTCACATTCGTGGATTATGTAGTTTTGTTAGATGAGTCGTTGTACATGAATAGTGATGATATCTGCATTTTTGTGAGGTATTACTTCAAATTTTGTGCAATAGAGAACGGAGAATGAGCTTAGTAATGTCTATGTTTATTCTTGGCCAATTGATGTAAACTGAATTGAAAAAATATTATTATAAGTTATTCTTATATACAAAATTACAAATTTTGTTGAGTTAGGCATTCAACAACTTGCATCCCTGTACATCACTATCACCTATTAATATATTTTTGAATCAATATATATTTTCGCTGAATAGTTGTGTGAGTCTAGAGTTCTAAGAATATCGCAAAGAATCAAAGTGACAGATTAATACAAAGAGAGTAAGAGTACATAATCTTGAGAAGACAAACCCTGACAGAAGAAAAAAATCTTTTTTGTCATTTTTGTAATTTTAACACTTGTAACATCTCTTACAAGTTACAACATCAGTACACGACATATTTTCACTTTTTTTTTTGTTACCTTTCTTTCTTCCTTCCCTGTTTACAAGAGAGAGGAGAAAAAGTCGGAACCTTGGCTATACAAGAGTTACTGGAAAGTTAAAAGCTAGAGATAAACATCAAGGGGTACACTAGCTAAATGACCGCAAGCTAATTAAGGCCATGGCATTCAGCCTGTTTGCTTAGTTACGTTTACAAGCTTCATCTCTGGCTCTTGCAATTTATGCTTTACTCTTCTGTTCCACAAATGTCTTGTGTCCAGTTTCTTCTGCAATCATTAACAACTCCGTTAAGTGAATGAAAATTCATACATGAAATGAAGACAACACTTTAAATATACCCACATAATAAAATTAGATCCCAACAAATTTTGATAAGAGTCCTCAATCCTACTACCAATCTTTTTGGTACTTCTTTATATCAATATATATATCTAAATATAAAAATTGTAACCAAACATATTGATCCAAATAATACAGGGCTCTTTTTCAGCTATTTTAAATTGTTTGATTGAGATAATCCTAACGTATTCTTTACCTTCAGATAATCGAATGAACTCTTCAAGCTGAGCTTCCATCACGGAAAGATCTTCACCGGCATCAAGATCAAATATATCAGGCAGCAAATCAACAACATCATTGCCATCTTGATCAAATCCATCATCCTCAGCAGCATAGAAGCCCCCTTCAACCTGTTGCTGGCTTAGCCAGTACTCATGGTACCACGTCAGTGTTGTCACCAGCTGCCACCACTCCGGCGAGAAATCCTCCACCTGCCGGAAGGCGGCTGGAATATAAAGAGGGGCATTCGGGTTCAGTGTTGATCTTCCTCCAGAGACTAATGCCATCTTGATCTGATTTTTGTTCCTTTTTTATTTTTCACTCCAATTCTAGTTAGAATTATCTGCGGCACAAATCATCAGCCGTGTTAAAAGTGAATCAACAATGATATATCACAATCAGAAAATTCAAACACAAACTTCCAAGTACCAAGAATAAACATGAAGGTTTCATCTTCTACAGCCCATAGCTACAAATAATTGCTCGCCAGATATCATAATACCGTAAGCATATAAGTCATGATTCATCATTTACGTGAAAAATTCGTGTCTATTTTCAAATTTGTTATGTCATCGTATGGTAATTTTAATTTAGTCCACTATGAATAAGACTAAAAAATAAATTAAAAAAAAAACTTCAGATCTCAGATCAAAATTCAAAACCATCTCCTTTGACTCCTTTAAAGTAAAAATCGGTCAAATGGCTCCATCGAAAAATTTTCTATATCCAAATGAAAAAGCGCTGACTCGTGAAAATTGTGGATCCTTTGAATTCAAAGACGGATGGACCAAAATCCTTTAGTTTCCAAGCACGAATCGACGAAATGGTCCCACAAAATCGTCAATCTCAACCCGATCACTCAAAATTTTCCATTATTTTCCTTCAATTTCCTCACAACCAAACACCAAAAGCAAACATACAAGCCAAAAAGGAAAAACGAAATTCTCAATTCACGATAACAATTCCTTCGAACGGCATACAGATCGGGTAGAGAGAATTAGGAACAAGCAATTACCTCTCCAGCTACGAGAAATTGGTTACCGACGACGACGATTGACAGACAAGTTGACGCGTCAAGAAAATCGCAAATCCGCAGTATTTATAGAGAGAAATCCGAGCCTGTCTTGGTTCGGGTACGGAGTGGGTCCCACCGTTTAGGTTCGGCGAAAGCACCGTGTTAGTGTTGCGTCTTGGTTCGGACGCAACGGTGAGAGAGAGACAGAGAGAGGGGGTGGTCAACGGTCAACGGTGCCGCGTAATGGTGTTGGCTATTGTTGACCCCTTGATCTCTTATATAATGCTTGTTTTCGTTATCCTAACCATTTTCCTCGTTTTTGTTGTTTTTTTTTTCTATGGTTCTTGTTATTTAATTGTGGATAATACAGTTTTTTTTTTTTGCCTCAGCCATAGAAAATTTTGGGTTTTGTTAAGGGAATAAATTATGGGAAATCTACTAAGTAGTAGTAGTATTCTAGAAAAAAAAATATTGTTGTCGATCTATAATAATAGTATAATACACATAACATTGGCTAAATTAGAGCGATAAATAACCGCTTAAGGGGTTAATTATTAGCACAAAACGAGGGTGACAACTCAAGGTGGATGAAATGGTATTTTCATATGATGTCATATGGTAATACACTAATACTTTTGATTTTTGAATAATTAAAGATATATAGAGATTGAATATAAAATTTTGTTTGAGGTGCATTGATGAATGGTGACTTAAATTTACGTTTTTTAATTTTTATATTGGATTAAAAATAATATTTTTGTTAATAGATATTGAAGTTGGATGTGTTATTTTTAGATGTGAAAGATAACGGTAAATAAATCGGAGGGTCAAATTTAAGAAACCACAAAATTGGATGGTTAGTTTTCGCTAAAATTTGGACTCTCGGATTTGCTTGCAACCGGGACACGCACGCAAAAATTGAACAATCAAATTTGAATTCATCGAGATCAAACGAGCAAATTCAAGTTTATAAATCTGAACCTCAAATTTGTTGCTTGACTAATCACACAGACAGAATCGAATTTAACAAAATCAAACGGTGAAAACATTCCGCAAACCCAAGTCTTAGATTTGTCACCCTTGATGACAAGTGTCACCCATGCAGCTGGACGCATGGGGTGTGAGGCTCCTTCATTTTTCTTTTCCCTTGGACTCATCTCTCTCACTCTCATTCTCTTCATCTTCAACAAGCAAAAACTAATGATACTCACAATTGGAGACAAAACTCCTGGCTTTAGCCATAAAAATGCTTAAAAGAACAAAAATTAAAGAAGTTGATTGTCTTGAACTTTATATTGTTAATTATCTTAATAAACTTAATTATATAAGTAAATTTATTATAATTTTTTGCAGTGCGGATATAAAAATAATAATATTGTATTTAATGTTATTTATAATAATTAAACTGTAGTATTAGAAATATATATTGTGTGTAAATAATTATTAGTTATGTATATAGTTAGTTTATGTTAATGACGATAATTATTCTTCACATGTAAGTCATTTTTTCATACAAGTCCATACAAATCATTTTATCCTAATTCACCTCACGTATCTCTTAATCTAACTAGGTTTTCAATCAATGTACGGATATATAATTGTCTTTTTCGAAAGAATTTCGTTTTCGAATTTTTTCAACGTTTTCGATATACGTTCTATTCCATCTATGTGTTCTCTACGTTTCTTTTCCATTCTCTACGTTTTTGAAATCAAGCTCTAAAATCAGTTTTGAACAGTTATCTTGTTGTTGAAGATGATGAATAATTCAAGTTCAGATTGTCAATTGAACTAAAACAAAGTTGATTATTGTTTTGAATCCAATCAAGTGGTTGAGGTGTGACTTGATTCTAGTTAATATTTTTGTTAGTAGTTTATGATTCTGTAGGTGAATAATGTTGTTTTGTTTGTCAAAATTGTTGTTCATCGTTGATGGTTTGAATTGAATGTAATGTAAAAGTTCTGTATTAAAAAAATATTTGTCTATATTTGCAGCAAATTTTAGTGTAACACAAAGATATTTGAGTGTATTGTTTAAGAATTTTTTGTGTATGTGTGCTGATAAGTTCTGCATAATTCAAAACTCTTCTTCTCCTTCCTCCTCATTTTCTACTGCTTCTTGTTCTTCTTTTTCATCATCATCATCATCATCTTTTTTTTTCTTAGTCATCTTGTTTCCCTTATTTTATCTTCTAAAGTTTCTTTTTATTTTACTCTCTTAACAAGAACAAAAACAAAACAAATCAAACAAAAAAGAAGAAGAAACACATAATGGTACAAAATTACTTGGAAGATGATGAACTTACATTCATTCAACTAAAAGGAAGAAAGAAATAAGTAAGGAAAATGAAGAAGAAGAAGAAAAATGCAACATTAGAGGAAATATTTTTCTGTATTTGCAGTAAATTTGGGTGTAACACGAAGATATTTAGGTGTAACACGAAGATATTTGAGTGTATTGTTTAAGAATTTTTTATGTATGTGTGCTGATAAGTTCTGCATAATTCAAAACTATTCCTCCTTCTCCTCCTCATCTTCTGCTGCTGCTTCTTTTTTTTTCATCATCATCATCACCATTTTCTTTTTTTCTTATTCATCTTTTCCTTTTTGTTTTACCTTCTCAGGTTTCTTTTTGTTTTACTCTCTTAATAAGAATAAAAATAAAAAAATCAAATAAAGAAGAAGAAGAAACACATAATATTGCAAAATTACTTGGAAGAGGATGAACTTATATTCATTTAACTAAAAGAAAGAAAGAAATAAGAAAAAAAAGAAGAAAGAGGAAATGTTTTTCTGTATTTGCAACAAATTTTGGTGTAACATGAAGATATTTAAGTGTATTGTTTAAGAATTTTTGGTGTATGTGTGCTGATAAGTTCTGCATAATTCAAAACTCTTCTTCATTCTCCTCCTCATCTTCTACTCTTCTTCATTCTTCTTTATCTTCTTATTTTATTTTCTCATAATTCTTTTCGAATTCAGCTTCGCAATTTCCTTTACTTTTCGCAACGATTTTCAGAGATTTTTGAGAGATTTTGATCCTTGTTTAAATTTTGAGTATTACAGTTTTGATTGAGGAAAAAGAATCATTTGCGTTATTCAAAAGTTAAGGACGGAAGCACGTGTTTACACGTAATTTAAACTGAAGGTTATTTTTGTTGGTTTGGACCAACTTATATAAACTTATATACTAAAAAAACTTATATATATATAACAGATCTCTAATAAAAATTAGTATGTTAATAAAAATTAAAGATATATTAGTTATGTCTTAATGAAAATAATTAAATAAAAAATTATATAACTAATATACGAAATACAATATCTAATAATAAGACCAATTTTATTTTAAACTACAAAGTCATAAACTACTTGCATAAATAAGTTAATAATAATACCTCAAACTTAACTATTTCTATAATAAAAAGCTACAATATAATTATTCAAGTTACATGCATGCATTCAAATATTTATAAAATTTTGGTGTACATAGTCTTTAGATTTAATACGTGCATAAAATATGACTCTTTAAACAGATACTAATTTATTAATATATTTGCCACTTTTATCACATCTGTTTTTATAGTATTATCAACTTGATCCTCATCTTTATTTAAATCAACAATTTCATAATTGTTTTTAAACTTTTTTCGTTATCACCGTTATAATATATATCTTCATTTGATATTTCAATCAATCTCAAATTATTCAAACTCAATATATAACTTAATAAATGATACTTATAATCTAGTTTCATAATATATTAAAACATTTTTTTGTGCTCGCCTCGTCAATGATATATTTTTTTATTTTTTAGTTTATATTTTTCATTGTCCTTTTTATTAGTTCATATTCTAATTCAAAATTTTACTTTAATTTCATTCCAATTCCTTTAATTTCATTTCTTGTTTCACGTTAAACTTTTTCTGATTCATTTTTTCTCGAGTTTTCATTGAAATTTACTGTTATTATTTTGTCGTATTAATAAAAATGAGTCAATTCGTATTAGACACATCTATTATATACAGTCTATAAATTAATCATTTAATAAGAGTCATATCTACTATTTGATATAAATTTAGTCGATATTCTTAGTCAAAGTCAAAATTAAAATCTACGTGGTTAATTTAATAATTAATTTTAACGTAGATTTATACTTTTATTTATACTGAATATAATAGGAGTATGAAAAAGGTTGGTATACAATTTATTCTTTAAAAATACTATTTTATTATATCCATAAAGAAAAACTTTTAACTATTTTCAAGGCTTCACTTCAATTCAGAATCTTTTAATTAAGTTATCATCTAAGACGTTCTACCTTATTATTTTTACACAATTTAGTAAATAAAATAATAACTTATTGCACTGATACACTGAATAATTCTAATAAGCAATTCAAAACCCCACTATCATCCTGCATGCAATAGTTTTCTTGTCACGATCGTTTCTCATGATATGGTTAGATACTGGCTCTCACATTTTTCTCTAGAAAAAATAAAGAAAGAAGAAAAAATATCAATAAATTTGTGGCTCCCTTTCAAGCTGCAATGTGTCCAGATATTATGCTAACACAATGCTTAATTATGAGTAGAACGGTTTCATAGATTTGTTTTAAGGAGTTAATTTGTAGTTGGAAGTAGAGCTATTTTGATCATATGTTATTAATAATTAATTTTTCATCAACCTTTAGAATCATGCATGATTGAGTTTTATTGTTTGTCAATTCGAAGGCATATATAGAAGAATGAGGATGAAATGAAAAAGCTAGGAAGATACGCTTGATAATAATTGTTGATAGTTGTCACATTTTAGTATGATCATGTTCAAGGAATTCTATTTTTGATGCTACGCATACTTAATTCAATGTCTTGTGATGTGGGAGCAGCGTGGAGGCTTTTATGCCAAATCTCCTAATAATTAGTTTTTGTTGCACATGGTGTGTTATTCTCCTGGTTAAATCAACAAATAGTTAGATATATACGAAACTAAAGCACTTTTAATTTGCATCACTAAAGATTAAAGAGTTCATCATCATATATACCACAATTAATTATAGTCATGCATTAACTATAGAGCTCACAGAGTAATATGTAATGGTAATGCTAGATACACAATATTTAAAATTATCTTATATAATATATAATATTTGTAGTTATATATTTATTATATCTAAAATTATACAATTAATTTAACGATAATTAATAAATATTAAATAAAATAATTATATATTATTTAAATTATTTTTTATTATTTTTTAAATATTATTAAATAAACAATAATTTTATTAGATATTCAACTAAAAGATAATACAAATTTACTGAAAGAGTTAATTAATTATTATTAACGTAATTTGGATACACTTGATAAAATCCGTTCGAAGTCACAGATGATGAAGTAAGAGAAGGAAAAAATAAGAATGAGAGAATTAGGATTCTTATTAAAGAAAAAAGATTACACTTTTTATAATGACTAAAATTTCTATTTTATAACTTCAACTGAATTGTGTGATTATAGCAAAATAAAAATTAACAGCACTATCTAGCCAATAGTAATTAGTCTGCTATCAAATTAAATTAATAGACTTTGTTTCTATTGGTCAAACTCTTAGTAACTAATAATATATTATATATATTTCACACACCAACATCCCTCTTAAGTTAGGATTGTATATGTTATACATGCCTAGTTTACTACACAAGGTTTTGAATGGTCATGGTGGTAGTGACTTAGTCAAAACATCTGTTATCTATTTTCTGGAAGGAATTGGCATTAATTTTAGGCTTTCATCTTGTACTTTTTCTCTGACCTTGTGACAATTGATTCCTATATGTTTCGTTCTTTCATGAAATACGGGATTGGATGCAATATGTCTTACTAACTGACTATTACAGAATAGTGTCATGGGCTTGACCAATGTAATTCTAAAGATGTTCAGAATATAGGTGAGTCAAATTCCTTCACAAGTGGCCAGACTTGATATTCCGCTTCGAAAGAGGAGCAAGCTACAGTTTGTTATTTTTTACTTTTCCATGAGACTAATGAATTTCCTAAGAAAAAACAATATCCAGAACGGATCTTCGAGTGTCAAGACAAATTCCCCAATCAAAATCGGTAAAGCCTCTTAAAGACAAATCACAACTGCAGTTAAACAGTAACCATTTGGGTGGAGCTTGCTTTAAATATCTTAAGATGTGCAGGGTAGCTTTAAAGTGCTCAACAGTAGCACAATCCAAAAACTGACTTAGCTTGCTAACAGCATAGCTTATGTCAGGTCTTGTGTTTGTAAAGTAGATAAGTCTCCCAATAAGTCTTCTATATGGCTTAACATTCTCTAAAGGTGTACCAGTAGACTTAGAAAGTTGTCTAGAGTAGTTCATTGGAGTGATGGTTGGTTTACAGTGCAATAATCCATACTCTTTTAACAAGTCTAAGGTATATTTTTGTTGATATAGAGCTATACCCTTCTTACTTCGTGCAACCTCCATGCTTAAAAAGAATTTGAGTTCTCCCAGGTCCTTGATTTTGAATAGATCATCAAGCTTCTTCTTGATATGTTGAATTTCATTGATGTTGTTCCCTACGATTACTAGATCATCTACATAGATCAAGATTGATGTAAAATCTGTTTTATCATGGTGTGGTAGCGACTTAGTCAAAACATCTACTCCCTGCTCTTGTAACAAGAAAGACAACTCATAGGATCTGACCACAGTGATGAAAAGATAGTGGTAAATGCTATAAACATTAATGTTGACAGCAAAAAACCTAACGATTTTACTTCGAATTTCAACCCACCCATGCGTGGAGGAAGAAGCGGTAACAACATATCGAATAGAGGAAGAAGCGAAGCTGGTAGAGGATCATTGAGGAGCTGCTCTCACTGTGGAAAAACTTGTCACACAATTGAAACTTGCTACCATAAGCATGTCCTCCTCCTCTACAAAAAAGATTTGGCACTGCCACTGTCAACAATCTTATTGTTATTGAGAATACTCCTAATACAAGCAACAATCTCGACAATAACTCAGCCCCAATGGAAGACAAACAAAGCCTTGATT
The DNA here is from genome assembly GCF_000817695.3 of Arachis duranensis. Classification (NCBI taxonomy): domain Eukaryota; kingdom Viridiplantae; phylum Streptophyta; class Magnoliopsida; order Fabales; family Fabaceae; genus Arachis; species Arachis duranensis. The sequence goes on along the minus strand of NC_029777.3, from coordinate 10,213,290 downwards.
CCCTATTTTTGATTTCCTATTTTCTGAAGACCAAAAGAAAGCTTTAATTGCTATTTTTTAACAAGGAAGTGATCACCCTCACTCACCGCTTCAATCTCAAGCCATTAACACTGTCATAGCACCATCAGCATGTGTCTCCTACATCCTTTCCACATCTCATATATCCTTACACCCAAATAGTTGGATAATAGACACTGGTACTACTACACATGTCACATTCTCTTTAAAAAAAATTTAAATTTACAATGTTGTTGACCCTGTTTTAATCAAATGCCCGATTGGCATTAAAATAATTACTAATATTTGTGGAACAGTTGTGCTATCACAGGATTTTATTTTAACTAATGTTCTTTATGTTTCATCCTTTAAATTTAATTTAATCTCTGTTTCAAAGGCTACTGATCTCTTATCTTGTGAAGTTTTGTTTAAAAATACACATTGCGAAGTACAGAATAACCGTTCTTTGAGGATGATTGGTCATGCTAAACAAAGAGGTGGGCTATATATTTTGGATAAAGAGGCATCTTCCACTAACTCCCGACCAGAAATTGCATATACAGTAAACTCAGACAGCAATTCACCAACCATCACTGCTAATACTACTAATAACTCCATTGATCAAGATACGTGGCACTGTAGACTAGGCCATATTTCTACTAATAGGCTATTAGAAATGCAACAACATTATCCTTTTATTGTTTGTCCTTTAAATAATACCCCTTGTGAACCATGTTATTATGCTAAACAAAAACGTATGTCCTTTAGCTTAAGCCAAACAAAATCAGAAAAATTGTTTAATTTAGTCCATATGGACATTTGGGGACCTGTTTCCACCCCATGATTGGCTGGACACAAGTATTTCTTGACTATTTTTGAAGACAAAAGCAGATTCACATGGGTCTTCTTTATGAAAAATAAAAGTAAAATTTTATCTTTTATTGAGTATTTTGTTCATTTTATTAAACTTCAACATGGCATGAATGTCAAGTGCTTCCAAACTGATAATGGTGCTGAATTTAAAATGGCAACGTTCTATGCATCAAAGGGTATTCTCCACCAAACTTCTTGTGTTGAAACTCCTCAACAAAATGGGGTGGTGGAGAAAAAACACCAAGAGATCTTAAACATAGCTAGAGCACTCTTATTCAAAGCAAACTTACCAAAAATCTTTTGGAAGCATGCCACTACTCATGCTGTTCACATTCTTAATAGAGTGCCTAGTTCTGTTCATAAGAAATTTTTTCCTTATCAGCTTTTTTCAACAAAATGCCAAACATCCAACATCTTAAAGTGTTTGGATGTCTTGCTTTTGCATTAACTTTGGTTGCTCACAGACAAAAACTTGACAAACGATCACGAAAATGCATTTATTTAGCTATACAATTCGACACTAAAGGTTTTCTTTTAATGGGCGTTCATAACAAGCAGTTTTTTGCAAGTCGAAATGCATTTTTTATGAGCATATTTTTCTCATAAAACACTGCATCTTCATCTCATTCTAGCCATACTTTACCTATGCATCCTCAAAATACTACTTCTTCTAATGATAGCACATATTCTCATAGTTTAGATAATTTCATCATTCCTGACATTACATCTAGTATCCCTCCCATACACACACAACATGATACATTTCATTCATCACAAAATCATAATAATGCCATAACAAGCGATATACCACATCCCACACAATACACAATTGGTGAAAGTGCTATTCTGAGAAGATCTACAAGAAAAAGGCATAGACCAAGTTATTTGGAAGATTATCATTGTATGCCTACATCCACCTCTCTAAGTCATGACCAATCGTCCACTCCTCAAATGTATCCTATGTTAAATTATCTATCCTATGATTTTTTATCTCAGTCACACAAAGCTCTTTCAATCACAATTACAACAAATCCTGAACCAACATCCTATGAAGAAGTAATCATTCATGATTGCTGGAGACAAGCTATTAAATCTAAGTTGCGTGCTTTGGAGAACATCAACACTTGGAAGCTCACCTCTCTACCACAAGGAAAAAAGGCAATTGGATACAAATAGATTTTTAAAACAAAATACAGGTCTGATGGGAGCATTGAAAGGCATAAAGCCAGATTAGTCGCAAAGGGGTTCACACAAACTCAGGGTTATGATTACTTTGATACGTTTAGTCCAGTAATTAAGATGACAACTCTTCGAGTGCTTTTAGCTAATGCTGCAAGTAAGAGGTGGTACCTTCACTAACTCAATATCAATACGGCATTCTTACATGACGACTTACTTGAAGAAGTCTACATGAAGGTGCTTTCGGGGCTGAATGCTCCACCAGGGATAGTTTGCAAGTTTCAAAGATTTTTATACAGCCTCAAACAAGCAAGTCACCAATGAAATTTAAAATTGTGCTCAGTATTGATCCAATTCGGTTACACTCAATCATAAACAGATCATTCTCTATTCACTAAATCAACAACATTCTTCAGGTCTTCAAAAAACATTGAAAGCTAAAAAAATTGTTTAACAAGATATTTGATTATGGTATATCCATTAAAATGTGTGTCGTTTGATTTTTCTTTTGAGTTTGGTTTTGTTTGTAGTCCTAAATAGAATTTTGGTGGAAATAGACATGGCTGTTATTATGCTCATTTGTGCAACCAAATTAATGTTGAGTTCCATGCAGCTAATGAGAAATAATTGAGAAAATAGATTCGTTGGGTTTGAGATGCATCAATCATCATGGACTCCCGGATATAAAAG
>NC_029777.3:10162385-10210332 GCF_000817695.3 Arachis duranensis | reverse complement strand
TTTTTTTTTTTACTTGAACATTGGTTAGGGATAACCATCCTTTACACCTGATGGCTACTTGCGTTCTTTCTTCTTTCGAAACTACTGAACCTTACAATAGCCCATGTATTGAAGTCCAATTAGTCTAATAGTTTTAGAATAGCATTCATGACCAAAAAATTTGCATTAGATTGTTTTTGGACAAAAATAAAAATTAATTTAAAATAAAAATTCATATACAGTCATCAAAGTTAATAATTGTTAAATAATAATTTAATTAAATATATATAATTATCTAATAATTTTTAACTATTAACTTTAATTAAAAATAATCACATATAAATTTTCACTTTAATTTAAACATACTAAATTAGTGATAATTGTTCTGGGGTTTACCTGAAACCGGGTGATTGGGCTCGAATGGAGGATCCAAACGTTGAACGATGGTGGTATCCGACTTGTTCACGTCTGGGAACCGCCGTCCGAATTGTATATATGCGTTTGAATAGGTGGGGGTGGTACCTGCAAGACACTCTGATGCCTAAGTTAGCAAGGGGTTAAGCAAGTTTAGTGTATTAGAACTTAGATTTACCTGAGTGTGTCAGTGTATTTATAGGAGATGAACCAATAACCACCGTTGAAGTAGTTTCACTTCTGATGGTGGATAATTGTCCCTTTATCTTAGGCTTGTTGAGATCTCCCTTCTAGAAGTGGGTGAGAGATTCTGGGAAGCGGTTACTCACTTAGTTAAGTGTGAGCTGCCTGTATCGAGCTGTTCCGACCTCTTAGATGAGGTCCTATACGTGGATGAGACCATTCTTTATTGATTGGGCCTCTTAACTTTATTGGGCCTGGCTTATATATTGGGTCATGGTATGAACAGTGCCCCTACTCGAGTCCAATCTCTTTATTTGAGTCGGATTCGAGTATTAAATTAGGTCGGATATGTGTAAATCGGCGACTTCTTTTAAAGTCGTAAAACTGACGTGATTTGAATTGAAAAACCGATGTGATCTCAGGTTGTCAACCATCGCGTCTGTCGACTTTTCAACTTCGACACGTAGAGGGCGGTTACATGGGTAACGACGCACCTTTTTAATGAGTGGACTATTTTTACGATTATGCCCCTAGTATCTTATAAATACTTTGCCTCTCTTCCTCTTTCTTCTTTTTCGTCTCCTCTGTAAAATTTCTTTCGCGCTTTCTTCTTCATTCTCATACCTTGATACTTTGGTGTTTACTCTTCACACCCTCAGTTTCTCAGCACTTTCGGCGCTCCTCTCATCCTTGCTGTCATTTTCCTCTTCCAAAAAAGGTTAGTTTCTTCTTACCTTCGCCTTTTCTTGGTTTTTACGGTGTTTTCTTTGCTTTCGTTAAGTGGGCTGGATGATTGAGAGGAAGATTTCGAGTGAGCTTTTATTGTACCTTCATTGTTCACAGTAGAAACTTTAAGATTTTTGTGCTTTCTTTTACAAAGATCATCTCTGTTGTGACTGTTGACTGCTCTCTGCTTTGTTTGAAGAGAATTTTTCCTGTTCAACTCTACTTTTTGATGATTTTCTTTTTCTTTACGTAATGTAGGTATATCATCCCTTATGTCTCGCCCCTCTGTTTCAAAAATGTCTTCGAGAGTTCCTGAGGATCTGTTAAGATGGGTATACGCTTTGTTCTTTGTGAAGTTTTTCTGGTAGATAATGTTTTTGTTGATGAGTTTCGAAAACACCATAGGCTTTGTAACTCTGGAGGGGATGAGGTGAAGTACAAGTTGGTTGCCCCTGACCCGGAGGACCGGGTGTGCTTTAGCAAAACTATAGATTTAGATCCCCATTTCTTCTTCATGTACGACTGCCTCTTCACTCGACTTGGGATAACTTTTCCTTTCTCCGATTTTGAAATTGAAGTGCTCTCATACTGTCAAGTCGCTCCTTCTCAGTTGCACCCCAACTCTTGGGGGTTTATAAAAATTTACCAGCTCGTTAGCTGCGAGCTTAATTTTCCTATCTCTTTAAGGATATTCTTTTTCATTTTCCATCTCACCAAGCCTTTTAGTGCCGCTGTTAATAAAAATAAATAGCAATGGGTCTCCTTCCGGGCCATTCAAGGCCAGAAAGTCTTTTCTATTTTTGACGACTCCTTCCATGATTTCAAAAATTTCTTTTTCAAAGTCTGGGCCGTAGAGGGCCATCATCCCTTTTTCTTAAACGAGAACAATGAACTCCGCTTCCCTCTATATTGGACGGAAGCAGCCTCTGTTGAAAAGTATAACTTAGCAGACTTGGGCGAGGTCGAATAGGCTATAGTCGAGTTCTTCTGAGAGGCTTGGGGGCGGGTTCCAAACTTCCATACAAAGGAATTTCTTCTCAAAACTCCGAGTTATGTCCGGATTGAGCTAGGTAGCTTTTTGTTTTTGATTTTATAGGTACTTTTCGTATTCTTCCGATTTGTTCTTCCGACTTGTATGCTAATTATTTTCCATTTTTTTCATTTTAGAGAAAATGAAAAGTAGATCAAAGGCTTACCTCAAAGTTTAAGAGGCCAAAAGGAACGCCCGAGCTCGAGTCGCTCAATCACAAGAGAGCAGGACATCGACTACTTCTTCTCCTCTAAAGTCGGATACAGGGGCGACCTGTTCTGGCTTGGCCAAGTCGGTAAATCTTCCTACCCCTCCTCCTCCTCCTCCTCCCTTTGTGTCTACCCTTCTAGTTCTTCCCTCCTCGGAACCTGTTTCAAACAAGAGGAAAACCTCGGAGTCCAGTGTATCCAACATTGGTGACTCTGTTTTTAACGGGGTGAAGTTTTGTGAGAGGCATATCCTTCCCCATTGCACTATTGCTATGGATGATGCCTCCATCAAAAACCATCTCCAACTTTTATTCCGAGGAGGGATTCGCACTGCTGGGGTGTGCACCTCTCTCCTCAAGGAACTGGAAAAGACTCATCTCAACGCCACCCACCGTTCTTTAGAGGTTCTCGAGGGTCAACTAGCCATATTCCGTGAGGATGAGAAGAGGTTTACGGAGGAGAGGGACCAACTGAAATATGAGCTTTCCAAGTCTCGCGAGAGGGAGAAGCAATTGATGGGCTCTTTAGCTATGGCTGAGGGTCTGAAGGAGAAGGCCGAGCAGAATTATGTGCGCTTATTTTCAGATAAAATAGAGCTTAGGGAGCAACTGGGTCGGCTTAGGGAGGGATACCAGGACTTGAAAGTGTCCATGGCTGAAGGCACCAAAGTGGTGTTTGAGGTGTTGAAAGAACAAGTCCGAGTTTTGGCTCCCGACTTGGATCTGTCACCTCTTCACCCTGATAAAGTTGTTATTAATGGTGAAATTGTATCTCCTCCTTGCCCTCCTACCGATTTCGAGTTGAAGACGGCTGGGCAGCACTTAGTTGAGTCCCCCCCTCTTGAGACTGATTTATCTGAGGAGTTTCTGCCAAGTTTGTTCGCTCAACCCGAGGCTACTCCGACCTCTGCTGCTGAAAAGATCCCTCCGAATCCTCCGACTTATGTGACTGACCCACCTTCTCCTCCTGATGGTGACTTCAACCCTCTTATTGGCTCTGTTTGAATTTGCTCTTAAGGCCCGGTTTGTGGGACCTTTTATGAACACTTTTATGTATGTTTTTATGTATTTCTGTTGATGATTCCTAACTTTTGATCCTTTAAGGATCTTTCACAACTGATGCATACTTTTAGGACATGTTTGGTCCTTTCCTAATAGGACTTTAACAAAGTAGTTGTTTTCATAAAGTTTCTGTGAGCCCCATTTTATTAGTAGGTAACTTTGCTACTGCTTAGCAAAGCTTTTTACTAAGCAATTTTTCAATTTGGACAAGGTTTTGTGGTACCTTTGTCAAAAAAGTCTCTTAGGGATTTTCTGCAATTTCTGTTTTCCATTACTTTAGATTAGACGTTCAATCTATTTTTACTATTGAATCGTGATCGTAACTTAGGTTATTCTTACGATGTATTTTGCTCTGCTCGGGGCTTTCTGACTTATAAGTCGTTTGCCTTTTACTGCCGAGTTGTTATACTCGTCTTTTTACAACCTCTTTACTCCGACTTGTACCTTGTCACTTTATCCTACCGACCACTTAGGTCGGGCAGCAGATTTTTGCATTTTTTCGAGCTTAAGTTGGTGCGTGTCGTAGGAATAATGGAAATTTTAAGAAGAAATTAAAAAGGGTTTTATCATTAATGAGATGCAACTTTTACACTTATGCTTTTACTACTAAGGGAATAAATTTCATGCCCCTAGCCCTTGCTTTGATGCCTTGTTAAAACCCCCTCTAGAAAAATTCTTTCTGGAAAAAAACCATGAAGTCAGAAAAAAGAGTACATCAGGGAGCGAGGTTTGCTTCTAGCTATAATACCTTTTCATATTACAAGCATGCCACGACCTGGGGAGCTCGGTTCTGCTCAGGTTGGACACTTTATAATAACCTTTTTCCTAAGACTTCAGTTATATTGAGAGGTCCCTTCCAATTTGCAGCGAGCTTCCCTTTGCCTGACTTGTTTGCTCTGATGTCATTCCGAATGAGGACTAAGTCATTTGTGGCAAAACTTCTTCGAATGACTTTTTGGTTGTACTTTGTTGCCAACCTTTGCTTTAAGGCTGCTTGTCTTATTTGCGCTTGCTCTCGAACATCTGGAAGTAGCTCGAGCTCCTCTTTTTGGGCTTGGATGTTGTCAACCTCGTCATAGAATCTCATCTTTGGACTCTGCTCATTGATCTCTATTGGGATCATGGCTTCTAACCCATATGCAAGTCAGAAAGTGTTTCGCCTGTGGTTGAGTGAGTTGTAGTTCTATAAGCCCAAAGTACTTGAAGGAGCTCTTCTACCCAAGCTCCCTTTGCATCCTACAACCTCTTTTTTAATCCTTCTAGTATAACTTTATTGGCAGCTTCGGCCTGCCCATTGGCTTGAGGATGCTCTACTGAAGTGAATTGATACTTGATCTTCATGTTGGATACTAGGCTTCTGAATGTAGAGTCTGTAAACTGAGTTTTATTATCTGTGGTGATGGAGTGGGAAACTCCGAACCGGGTAACTATATTCCTATAGAGGAACTTCCGATTTTTCTATGCTGTTATAGTGGCCAGTGGCTTTGCTTCTATCCACTTGGTGAAGTAATCCACTCCTACAATCAGGTATTTGACCTGACCTGGCACTTGGAAAAATGGTCCGAGTAGGTCCAATCCCCATTTTACAAATGGCCATGGCGAGGTTATACTAATGAGCTCTTCAGGGGGAGCGACGTAGGAGTTAGCGATGCATTTGTCAATGCTGGCACTTTTTAACGAAGTCAGTAGCATCCTTCTGCAAAGTCAGCCAAAAGAACTCGGCTCGTATCACCTTTCTGGCTAAGGACTTTGCTCCGAGGTGATTTCCACAAATCCCATTATGCACCTTCTCCAAGATCTTTCTATTCTAGAAGTAATGGTGTAGATATCCCCCTTCTATAAAGGACATTTCGCACCAAAGTATAGTTCTGTTCTTCCCTTCTGAGTTCTTGGGCCTCATTTTGCTCCACGGAAAGGATGTCAAATTTCAGATATTTGGCCAGGGGAGTCATCCATCCGAGGTCTAAGTCGGAGACTGACAAGACGTTTGGCTTGTTATCCATTTTTGTGACTGAGGGCTCTTGGAGAGTTTCTTATATCAGGCTTCTATTATTTCTCCTGGCTTGGTACTCACTAGCTTGGAGAGGGCATCCGCTCTACTATTGAGCTCCGGAGTTATGTGCTTGACTTCAGTCTCCGGGAATTCCCTAAGGTGCTCAAGTGTTTTTTCCAAGTACCTTTTCATTTTAGGATCTTTTGCCTGGTACTCTCCATTAATCTGGGAAGTTACTACTTGAGAGTCACTGAAGATTATCACCTTGGTAGAACCAACCTCTTTGGAAAGCTTTAGCCTTGTGATCAGAGCTTCATATTCAGGCTGGTTTAGGAAACAGGAAACTCAAATTTTAAGGATACTTCTATTTGAGTTTCTTCTTGGTTGACAAGTATTATGCCTGCCCCACTTCCGACCTTGTTGGAGGATTCATCCACATATAACTCCCAAGTTGTCGAGGCCTCATCTTTGTCGCCTGCGTATTCTGCTATGAAGTCGGTTAGGCATTGAGCTTTGATTGCTGTCTGAGTTTCGTATTTCAAGTCGAACTCGAATAGCTCTATAGCCCATTGAACCATTCTGCCCATAATATCCGTTTTTTGACGGATCTGCTTCATGGGATGGTTTGTCCGGACTCTTATAGTATGGGTCTGGAAATAGGGTCGGAGCCTCTTGGATGCTACAATTAAGGCGTATGCGAACTTTTCAAGTTTTTGGTACCGTAATTCAGGACCTTGTAGCACCTTACTAGTGAAGTAGATCGAGTGCTGCCCAACTTCATCTTCTCATATTAATGCTGACACCACAGCCTTCTCAGCAACAACTAAATATAATATGAGTTCTTCCCTTGCTTTTGGTCGAGTAAGGATGGGAGGTTGGCTCAGAAATCCTTTGAACTCCTGAAAGGCCTCCTTGTATTCAGGGGTCCATTCGAATTGACATCCTTTTCTAAGCAGCGAGAAAAATGGTAAGGATCTTAATGCTGATCCCACCAAGAATTTAGATAAAGCTGCGAGTCGGTCATTCAACTGTTGAGCTTCTTTTAAATAGGTCGGACTTTTCATTTCTAGGATTGCTCTGCACTTATCGGGGTTAGCTTCAATTCCCCTTTGTGTTAACATAAACCCTAGAAATCTTTTAGCTTCCATTGCAAATGTGCACTTGGTGGGATTTAGCCTCATCCCATGCCTTCTTATGGTGTCGAAGACTTGTGAGATGTCGGTCAGGAGACTAAACTCATCCTTGATCTTTACCAACATGTCATCTACATATACTTCTATCAGGCTTCCGAGGTGAGGTGCAAACACCTTGTTCATCAACCTTTGATAGGAAGTCCCTGCATTTTTTAATCCAAATGGCATGACCACATAGGAATAGTTTGCCTTGGATGTGATGAAATATGTTTTCTCCTGATCCGATTTATACATTGGGATCTGATTATAGCCCGAGTAAGCATCCATAAATGATAAGTATTGATATCCCGAGTTAGAATCCACTAGGGCATCAATGTTGGGCAGAGGATATGGGTCCTTTGGACATGATTTGTTGAGATCGGTATAGTCAACACACATCCTCCACTTTCCATTCTGCTTTTTAACTAGCACTATATTCACCAACTAGGCCGGGTACTTAACTTTTCTGATGAACCCAGCCTATAGCAGGGCTTGTACTTTCTCTTCGACCACTTGAGCTCGTTCTGATCCGAGCTTTTGCCTCCTTTGTTGGATAGGTTGGGATCCCGGGTAAACAGCTAACCTGTGCGACATAAGCTCGAAATCTATCCCAAGCATGTCGGAGGCTTTCTAGGCAAAGAGGTAAGAGTTTTCTCGTAGAAGCTTTACGAGTTTTTGCTTCATATTTTCTGCTAGATTAGCTCCTACGTTGGTAGTTTTCCTGACCTCTTATCCAATCTGGACTTCTTCCGTTTTTTCTCTGGGCTGTGGTCGTAGTTCTTCTCTTACTCGGACTCCGCCGAGTTCAATTGTATTGACTTCCTTGCCTTTACCCCTTAGGTTTAAGCTTTCATTATAGCATTTCTTCGCCAACTTCTGGTCTCCCCTGATGGTAGCAATTCCTTCCTGTGTTGGGAACTTCATGCAGAGGTGAGGGGTAGAAACAACTGCTCCCAGCCGATTTAATGTCGTCCAACCTATCAGGGCATTGTAAGCGGAGGCTACATCGACAACAATGAAGCCGATGCTTAAAGTCTTAGACTTCAACCCCCCTCCAAAAGTTGTGTATAGGGAGATGAAGCCTAGTGGCGTGATAGGAGCGTCTCCTAACCCGATAAGTGTATCCGGGTAGGCTTTTAGCTCCTTTTCGTCTAGCCCCAACTTATCAAATGCTGGCTTGAATAATATGTCGGCTGAGCTCCCTTGATCCACCATAGTTCATTGTAGATGAGAATTGGCGAGGATTATTGTAATTACCACCGAGTTGTCATGCCTGAGTATGATTCCCTGTCCATCCTTTTTGGTGAAAGTGATTGTTGGAAGGTCGGGTTCATCACTCCCGACTTGATATACTTCTTTCAGATGCCTTTTTTGAGACGATTTGGTCAGCCCTCCTCCAACAAATCCTCCTGATATCATATGAATGTATCGTTATGGAGCCTGTGGGGGCGGACCTCTTCGCTCGTGGCCTTTGTCATCTCTCTTTCTTTTTCCATGATTGTCCGACCTTTCTATGAGATATCTATCTAGCCGACCTTCTCTGGCCAGTTTTTCTATCATATTTTTAAGGTTGTAGCAGTCATTTATGGAATGCCCATACAGCTTGTGATATTCACAGTATTCATTGCGACTTCCACCCTTTTTATTTTTTATTGGACGTGGGGGAGGGAGCTTCTTGGTGTGGCAAATTTTTATGTATACATCTACAAGGAAAACCATCAGCAGGGTGTAGTTGTGATGCCTTCTCGATTTCTCGGGTCCGATTTCTTCTTTCCTCTTGGGCTCCCTCTCCTTTTCCCTTGATTGATGAAGGTTCCCAGGTCACCAATTTGGTTCTAACCTGCGTTTTCCTCCATATTGATGTATTTTTCAGCTCGTTCTTGTACATTGCTCAAAGAAGTCGGATGTCTCTTTGAGATGGACTGGGAGAAGGCCCCTTCTCGGAGTCCATTGACAAGTCCCATTATTATTGCCTCAGTAGGCAGGTCTTGGATCTCTAAGCATGTTTTGTTGAACCTTTTCATGTAGTCTCTCAAGGGTTCTCCGACCTCCTGTTTTACTCTGAGTAGACTAGGTGCATACTTGACCTTGTCTTTCTGGATTGAAAATCATGCGAGAAACTTACGCGAGAGGTCGTCAAAGCTGGTGACCGACCTAGGGGGAGGCTATCAAACCACTTCATGGCAGCCTTTGTTAAGATCGTCGGGAAGGCCTTGCAGCGGGTAACGTCCGAAGCGTCGGCCAAATACATCCAACTTTTGAAGTTGCTGAGGTGATGTTTTGGGTCGGTTGTTCCGTCGTACAGATTCATGTCAGGACTTTTGAAGTTTCTAGGAACTCTAGTCCTTATGATATCCTCAGTGAATGGGTCTTCTTCCCCCTAATGGGGTGTCCTCCCAATCTGCGCGAGAATCCTTACTTCGGAGATTGTATTCCAATTTCGAGAGCTTTTCTTCAAACTCTTTTTGCCGCTCAATTTCTTTTCTTAGACTCCTATCCACTTCACGCTGTCGCTTCAGCTCTTGTTTTAGTTGCTCAAGTCGACTTTGATGGCCATGTAGTAACCCCATGAGGTCGGTGGAATGAGATTGTTCCTCCCTTTCCTGCTGGTGAGCCTCAGAGGAGATTCTTCTTGGGCTTTAAACACCTGAAGGTCCTTCAGCATGTGATCCCTCCATTTTTGAGAGAGGTGTTAATGCTTGGTCATTATTGACCATGTCTTGATGTTCTTGATCGGATTCAGATGCAGTGTGTCCGTCTTTACGTTGGTCGTCTGCCATTGTGCATTGATCTCTAGATCCCCGGCAGTGGCGCCAATGTTCCGGGGTTTACTTGAAACCGGGTGATTTGGCTCGAATGGAGGACCCAAACGTTGAAGGATGGTGGTCTCCGACTTGTTCACGTCCGGGAGCCGCTGTCCGAGTTGTGTATATGCATTTGAATAGGTAGGGGTGGTACCTGCAAGACACTTCAATGCCTAAGTTAGCAAGGGGTTAAGCAGATTTAGTGTATTGGAACTTAGATTTACCTGAATGTGTCAGTATATTTATAGAAGATGAACTAATAATCACCATTGAAGTAGTTCCACTTTTGATGGTGGATAACTGTCCCTTTATTTTAGGTAGCGTTTGTTTTGAGGTACTGAGACAGAGACTGGGGGACTCTGTCTCAGTATCATGTTTGTTGGTCTAAAGACTGGTACTAAAAGTTCAGTCTCTGTCTTAAAAATTTCAGTATTTCAGTACTTCCAAAAAGTAGGGACACGGAGACAGAGACGGAGACAGAAATTTAAATAACAATTTATGTCCAAAATACCCTCATTCTAATTATCTAATTGCTAAGTTGCCCTTTTGACCAAATCAAATAATCAGGGTTGAGTTCTTCTAATATAATGTTAATCAGACCTTGGAGCTAACCCTGAAGCTGCTGCCGCTGCCCATCGCCGCCTGCAAGACCACTACCTCGTCGTCGAAATCGTTGAACCACCGTGAGCAAGGTTAGTCGCCGTCACACCTTCATCTTTGTAGACATATTTTTCAATTCATGGTATCCTCGTGAAACTTCTATTTCTCTTCTCTTCTCCTCCATATTTGCATTTTGCTTGTCGTCTCTTCGTGTATCTTTCGCATTTGTGTTGCTTTTTATTGCAGTTTTATAGAAGTTGTATGGAGTTATATGATTTTTTATTCAAAATTTCTACTGCTCTGCTTGTTGAAATTTTTGGTAAATTTCAGTGCCTTCTGCAGATTATCTTCTATTTCGGTATTTTCTATTTTTGTCAAATGTATTTGGGAAGTGTGTTTTATGTGATATGTGCATTTAGTTCATAAATCATGATGTGTGGAGTGTGGACTAGTCATGTTTTTTCTTATCTTATTTAGAACTGATTTTATATTCTCTCTGACCTATATGCTAGTGAAATTAAATGCAATGTGTGAAGTATTATTATCAGAAAAGTGTGCTGAATCTTGTTCCCTGGTACTATATATATTGCCGTGAATCATATGTGTTGTTGTAAATTGGGTTGGTGCTACTGAAAGGGTTAGTTAATTCCTTCATATAATAATAGAGTTGAATTGCTTGAATAGGACAAATTTATTTTCCTCCATTTAATAATGCCAATGCCTTGCATGTATAAAATAAAATCTTTTCTGATTAATACATCTCTTAATTATTGTGTTATATAATCTGCATTCAACATTTGCCTCAAATTTATTTTAGCATATATAATGAAATGAAAATTAAATGATTATCAGACTTCCAGACCGTACCAACGAAAATTTTCGAAGCTAACCTTTTTATTTCAGTTCTAGAATTGCAATGCACAGGGTATCTAATTAATTCATGGTCTATGCAAACTGCAAATGCATGAATTTTTCTAAGCTGTGTTGCTTCTAATTTTGTTTTTTATTTTTATTTTTTCCCTTTTGACCCTTTTGCTAATAAAGCTGGCTTTATTTGCGGGGGACAACATTTTGATGCTCAAGAGGAGCACCATAGTAATGACCCTTTTGAGTATATTACAATTCAGAACTTGAAAAAGTAGACAGCTTGCAAAATCTGCATCAAATATTAGAGGATATTAGCAGTTGATGGCACTTATTTATTTATTTAACATCTTTTACCAATAGAAGAACCAAATATATGAGTTTTATGATTTGGTAGGTTACTTACTTTTTGAGCTGAATTTGTGCTCTATGATACTCCAATCTTCACTCTCTGATCTTTGGAGCCAGAAATTCTAGTTGTGTTTGTCTTTAGCAGAAAAGTAAGTTGGTAGTTCATATAAATATTGGGAAGAAAATTAGTATTCTAAATAAAGTTATTAACTTTTCTTGTACAAATAATATTACTCCTAAGTTCTTAGGAGTATGAAATTAATTGATTATTTTTTCGATACATGGGAGATTGTAAATAAGTACAGCATGCAAAACAAGGGTGATAAGGTTGATGTGGGTATGGTACTAACCATATATTAAATAAATCAGTGTTACTGGTTTATTGAATTGATTTTGACTTGGTCAGTTTGAAATTTGAATATCAATGTTTTTAATTATGAGAGTTGCCCCTGCTTCTATGCTAAAATGAAGACACGTTTCAAGTCACATGAAATTGACATGGACAAAAATGACAATAGCATGTATAAAGTAACTAATTTCATTGCTATAAATTGTACTACTATGGCTATTTGGCTATTGACCTGTTCTTATTTCAAGTACATGTGACAAAAGACATTGAATGATTATATCTAGTTTAGATTTTGATTTGAGTAAATTGAATGTTTATGCTTATTTTGTATGAAATGATTTTGTTAGGAAGGAATGGAGCGGTCGGAGATTATTAAACGATGTGTTTCTTTTTATGAAACGATGAGATCGAAGCATGATAATTTGATGTTGAACTTTGTTCTTACATTATTTGTGTACTTTAGGAATAGAAGTAGTGGGGAAGTGTCATTAGGCGGAAGAATGAATAGTAGAATTAGACGTGATGCTTTAGAGCGTATTATTGGTGAGGGTGATAGGAATTGTATTTGGGAGTTAAGAATGAACACAAATGCATTTGCTAATTTGTGCGAATTGCTTCAAGTCCAAGGAGGACTTTGTGAGGATGGTCAAGTAAGCTTGCCGGAACAAGTTGCAAGTTTTTTAATTATCTTAGCTCATCACAAGAAAAACCGTAGTCTACAAGTTAGATTTTGTAGGTCTGGGGAAACAGTTAGTAAGTATTTCAATAAGGTTTTAAAGGCTATTATACGTATACAAAACTTGTTATTCGCCAAGGCCTCACCGGTTGAAGAGGATTGCATAGACCCAACATGGAGAAAGTTTAAGGTAAACCTAAATAGATTATGTATGTAATTTGTTTTAAGCCTGAAAGGATTGTCTATCTAAAAGTTGTAATTTTTTGTGAATTATAGGGTTGCTTGGGAGCATTAGATGGCACTTATATAGAGGTGACAGTCCCCGAGTCTGATAAGTCAAGATATAGAACAAGGAAGGGTAAAATATGTACTAATGTCCTAGGAGTGTGTAACCGAGATATGAGCTTTGTTTATGTACTTAGTGGATGGGAGGGATCGGCATCTGATTCAAGAATACTTCGAGATGCAATCACTCGTGGTAATAGTCTCAAGATACCTCATGGTAATATCTAATTTATAAGTCATAAGTTAGATTTTGATATTAAGCTTGACTGCACAGTTGTAGAGCTTATTTTGTTTGTATGTAATATTTATAGGTAATTACTATTTAGTGGATGCGGGTTACACAAATGGTCCTGGGTTCCTAGCACCATATAGAGGCACTCGCTATCATGTTAGAGAGTGGGCTCAAGGAACACGTGCACCTTGCAACTATCAGGAGTATTTTAATAGAAAGCATTCTTCTGCTAGGAATGTCATAGAGCGATGCTTTGGATTACTTAAGAAGAGATGGTCAATTTTAAGAAGTCCTAGCTTTTACCCTATAAAAACACAAAATCAGATCATAATTGCTTGTTGTCTGTTGCAAAATTTTATTCGGAAGAACATGGATATGGATCCGGAAGAGCAAACTAGCTTCTTAGATGAATTTCTACCCGTCGAAGAGGAAGCACCAGATGAGTTGATCGATGTGGTTGAAAATACGAATGAGTGGACACAATGGCGTGACAACATTGCAATTGAGATGTACGAAGAGTGGCGAACTAGTCGTACGGAGTAGGATAGATTATAGGCCCAACTTGAATCTCCAGGTTTAATTTGGCATGAAACTTGTGATGTAATAGCTAAATTTGTGTGCGAAAGACATTCCATTGTTTTGTTGGATTTTTTGTCATTGAAATTTTTAAATGGTTATTGTAAGCCTTGTTTGTAATATTCATAATTATTAGTATGATTAATTATTGCATTGTTAGATTTCTATTATCATAGGTGATGTTTGATTTTAATGGATTGTACAACTTATTGCATGTTACATTTCTTAGATGACAATGGACAAACGCATGTGGACTGATGAAGAAACTGAAGCATTTGTTGGTTTCATGGAGGAGTGTGTTGTTGATGGTTTGAAAGCTGATTGTGGACAATTTAGACCAGGAACTTTTGAAAAATTAGCCCTGAAGATGTTGGAAGCATTCCCAACTTGTACGGTAACTGCCAAGCATTGCAAGAATAAGCATAAGCGACTGAAGGAGAAGTATCAATATGCCTCTGAGATGCTGGCATGCAGTGAATTTGGGTGGAATTCTGAAAAACAGTGCATAGATGTTGACAGTAGAGACGTTCTTGATGCGTGGATGAAGGTTGTTAACAAACTTACTCGAAATTATTTTATTAGTGACTTTAGAATATGTATACTAACTTCTGTAAGTTTCATCACAGGCACACCCAACCAAATTTTATACTCCTGGTAAGCCATTCCCTTTGTTCCACCGATTAGAGGGTATATTCGGAAAGGATCGAGCCACGGGTGCAGGTGCAGTCAGTGGTTTTGACGCACAGGAGCAAGTTCAAGAGGAGGAGGAAAATCATTGTCCAAGTTTGGACGATTTTGGAATGTCAGCAAATGTAAGTTTTCATGAAGGACAAGGAGCAGGTTCACACTCTGATGCTTGTGCAGCTAGCGGAAGGCATTCGGGAAAGAAGCGGAAGCAAAATGATATTCTAGAGAGGATGGTTGAACAGGTGCAATTTTCAACTGCTGAACAAGGAAGGAACGCCCAAGTTCTTGCTGATGCTATATCTGGGGTGAATGAGAAGTTCATGGTCGGTGAGAAGCTTGAACAACTTGGATTCGATAACGATGAGGTGGTGCAGGTTGCAGTGAAGTTTGCTAATAATGCACAGATGGAGAAGGTTTTCTGGGGTTTGAAGGATTCTCAGAAGAGTGGTTATGTGCGATCCATTCTCAATTAGAATAAGTGGTTCTAGTTAACAATTCTTGTTGAACATAGTTAGGATGATTTAGTTATTTTTATGAATTCAATAACTAGTTAGGATGATTTAGTTATTTTTATGAATTTAGGACGAGTTAGGATGATTTAGTTATTTTTATGAATTTAGGATGATTTAGTTATTTTTATGTAGTTATTTTTATGAATTCATTAACTTATTAGGATGATTTAGTTATTTTTATGAATTCAATAAATTATTAGGTGAAATGTCCTAATTCACAAGTTATTATTAGATTCTGACTTTTCAAATTATTGCTTCATAAATTTTCAAGGTAATGTTACATACTGAATATTCAAACTAATGCTTCGTGAATTTACATTAATGAGTTCAATATGCTAAATTCAGTGTCCTTCCATCTATGTTATTAGCAAGTTGTTATTCCCATCTATATTAAATGCTTTGTATGATATTATGATAATATAACTTTTTAGTTGGATCAGATTTTGCAGTTGTTTTGTTTGGAATTAGGTAAAGAATACAAGAATTTCCCAAAACAGCCAATCTAATTTCAAGAATTTAATGTCAACAAATCAGTCAATCTAATTCATTCATATACATGCTTTTACAACATGTTTACAAATACAAACAAATTACACATAAATACTCATGCTGCAATTTAAAACCCAACACTATAACTTAATATGTAGTTCCTTTTGCCTTCAAGAGATTTTGTGATGCATAAGTTATGTATCCTTTTGCCTTCATCTACTTACTCCATGTTTGAAATCACAGCTTGAGCTCGGTGTGCCATGGCAATTCCATCTCCGGTAGCCACCTTCGATAACAAAAAGATAAACAAGTTAAATTAAAAGAAATAAGACCATAAAATGCAGGTCATGCACTATAAGCAAGTCAACATATTAAGTGTGCAACCAGAATAAGATGGATCACTTCACTGCCATCAATTAACACTTACAAGGACAAAGAAAACCACTTAATCAATCAACAATTTCAGCTTAAACTAGACCTTATTAATTTTGTTTATATTTTAATCATGCTATTTCTAAATTTATAGTGTATCATCAGAATAAATTAATAAGATGTTGCAAATGAGTAAATAACAATAATTAGTAGTTTATTTGTAAACTTTAGTTTTCAAGATAAAACTATCTTATTAATAGAAAAGAGGTCTACCAGAGGATTTGTAGTTTTGGGATAAATATGTCCAGCTCCACCAGATGCAAGCAAAGTCACATTTGAAAGGAATCTTACCACCTAAAAACTAAAAAGATGAAAATTCAGAAATATATTCAACAATAGCAATAACATCTTTCTCAAGCAATTGCACAAAATCACTTTCCCCACCTCTAATGTTTCAGTATTCAGAGTGTCAATACCAACACAAGTGATATCAGATCCATCCTATAACACCAGTGGCATATTTTATATTTTTAGTTAGAGAACGCACTGAGACATTCAAAATGTACCTAGTAAAATTTGAACAGCAACAATTTCAAGTGAATGGAGCCCATGAATTTAAAACTTCAAATGTTTGACAAATACCAGCATACTTGGAGCGAGGTACCACCAAGGGATACAGTACAAAACCATTAGTATAAAAATAAAATAATATCAGAGAAAACAAACCTGACAAGTGAGAAGATTTATAGCCAAATGGTGTTCAAACACAAAAATATTA
Organism: Arachis duranensis; assembly: GCF_000817695.3. NCBI lineage: Eukaryota > Viridiplantae > Streptophyta > Magnoliopsida > Fabales > Fabaceae > Arachis > Arachis duranensis. The sequence goes on along the minus strand of NC_029777.3, from coordinate 10,193,990 downwards.
GGATTAACAACTGACTTTAGCAGAGCCCTTTCAATTTCTTTTCCAGTCATATCAGCAGCATGAACAATTCGACAATGTGAATGACCCCCTTCCCTCACTAGATGCAAGTTACCATCTTCTCCATGATCAAATGAAGCGCCTATGGCAATTAATTCTCTGACTTTGTCGGGTCCTTCAGTACAGACAACCTGGAAAAGGAAGGGTCATACTTAGTTCAAAACTTGACGCAGTAGTCAGAGAAACCAGTGATTGCTTACAAGTATATATGTAATTCTATCATGCTCAAAATAATCATCTCTATAATAAGAACATTTCTGTTCAAATTTTTACAGATGCCCTTTGTTGAAATTTTTACCCTTTTGCAAAGATAAGGAAACATCAGAAATTTGGTATCAAAATTATCATAATCATCAGCTTACATACCTTATTCGGAGGATAGCCCCTGTTTCCAGCATGAATAGCAACCAAATTGCCCCTGCAACTAATAGAAGAAAGTGAGAGAGAGCAAGAGAGAAAGAGAGAGACAGATGGAGAGAACCGTAAAAAGCGAAGGAATTGATGAAACGGTGGCAAGGCTTCCTCGTCGACGGCGAACTCGACGCTAACCAAGAGATTGACGCGGCGAAATTGGGTGAAATGACGGGAGATTAGGGATTGAGAAAGGAGGAAGGGGAAATGGTTGTCTGAAGGATTGGATTTGGGTTTTATTTTTGTTTTTTTCTTTTAATTAGTAGGGATAATTTGGTCATTTCATTTATTTTAGTCTCTGTATTTTATTTTGAATGATATTTTATACCAAACATAATACTGAGACTTATTTTAATTCTTGTCTCTCAATCTCTGTCTCTCAGTATCTGTCTTTCAGTCTTTGTCTCTCTGCCAAACGCTACCTTAGGGTTGTTGAGATCTCCCTTCTAGAAGTGGGTATCGAGCTGTTCCAACCTCTTAGATAAGGTCGGATACGTGGATGAGGCCATTCTTTTTTGATTGGGCCTCTTAACTTTATTGAGTCTGTCTTATATATTGGGTCAAAATATGAACAATAATATAATTTAAAATGTTAAAATAAAATCACTATTTTAACATTAAAAAAAGAAATAATGTTTTAATTTTTCAAAAGTAATTTTAGTTTGACAAAATACATATTTTTTTATAAATTACAAATAACATATGCATTTAATCCAACCTCATGTTTGGTAATTTAGAAAGTACAGATAAAAATTTATTTTTATACTATTTTCTAATGTATTTTTAATATTTTGTCAATCATATAAAAGATATCCAAAAGAATCAATTAAAATAAAATGACCAAATTAATTTTTCTCTTAATTTCTTAAGCAGACTTACCAAAAAAAAAATGTATTTATATTTATAAATTTTTTGAATACATCTCCAAATATTTAATATATTTTGTGAAACTAAAATCATTTTGAAAATATCATTCCTTTTTTAAAAATGAGTTGAGAGACAAAATAATTTCCTATTAGAAAAACAATCATATCTAGGGTGTCAATTATTTCTACCACAACATCATCATTCAATGAAAGTATGCAATTAAATTTTCACCTGCTGCTTTAAATCATTTCTCCTCTCTCTCAATTTTCGCGTGCGTCTCTTCTCTGTGGCGGGGCCATCTCCGTCGGTCGCCGTCGCATCTCCCCAACTCTGCTCTGTCGGCTGTGAGCTTGTGCTGCTGCTCCGCCGCCTTCGCCTCCTACTCTCTCTGCTTGAGTGCTAGTGCCTCTCCCACTCTTTGCATTCGCTTCTTCTCTCTTTTGCTTCTGCTTCTGGTGCGCTTCCTTCCCTTTTTTTTTGTTACTTTACTCTTTTTGTTGAACAGTTTGTTATTATTGATTAAGAGCTAATGGCTGCTGTTAAGTGAAATTCTGCTATCAATGCGGTGTTGTTGATGCTGTTGTTATTACTTAAATACTTATTGTTGATCAATTTGATTAAATAGCTAGATAAAATTGATGACCTCATTGTTGATCAAATTAGGTTAGCTTATTAATTTTTATGCAAGGCTGTTATGTTCAATCTTATTGATGGTCATTCATAATAAAACTTAATATTAGGTTTCTATTTGTTTTTGAATTTAGTACTTGAGATTTGTTTTCGGATTTATTTTATGAATGGTTAAAGTATACCTCTCGTCCACGAAGGTTTTGAGAAGTTTAATTTGTTTGAGAGAGTAAAGATGTCAGGGTTGCTTATTTTACATTACATTGCAGGGAATTCATGAGCGCTGAAACTGTGTGCATGAATATCCAATTGGACAGAAAATGAGAAGACATTGTAGGCTTTGGTGGCCGAAGCAGCTCTTAACAGATCAAGAGTTGCCTTCACCCTGCAGAGTTTTGTTGGGTTGGTTTGTCACCTGTTCTCCTTTGACTTTTGACATTGTTGTGGCCTTTACTTGCAGTGAAGTCTTGCTTTCAAGTTCTAATCCTAGTCTTGAGGTATGGTAATTGATAATTGGAGGGTTGGGTTCAGAATCCTCTTTTATGCAGTTTAGAATGAAGAAAGTGAATTCAATTGTTGCAGCTATGACATGATTGATGCTTTTTGTGTTACAATTATTAACTGTGGAGGAAACTGAAAGTTTCCTTTTTTGTGATATTATTAAATATTAAGCTATAGTCATGATCATACATTAAGTATAGTGCTTAAATAGAAATGAAATTTCCCTTTTGGAATTATAGTAAATTTTATGCCAACATATTTGTTAAATCATTGGAAAGATGTATATATAGTCAAATGGGAAAATAAAACTATGTAGATGGACACCAATTTGTTTGTGAAATAATATATAGCATTTTAGTTTGTGTTTATCATGAAAGTATTGTTCCATCATCCATTACAGTAGACTGTGATGGTGAAGTCCAATTGGTATATCCACAATTGTTTCATAATTCATACTAGTTGTCTTTTTGTTGTTTATGGAAAATGTCTCAGGTAATGAAAATAATTAACAGCATGAACTGCTACTCTCTATCAGGATATCATTCACGATACACATGGGAACATGCCTACAATGCTGGAGGATAAATCTGTCTTCTCTGTACTTGGTCTCTGCATTGTGGACCCTACTAGTAATGGCTTGATTGCTGAAGCAGAATATGATAAAAGAAAATTATCTGATTCTGGCAACAATTTGGCAGAGGGATGTACAAGTTTATATAAAAAAAAGAATGAGTGTAGGAGCTGCAGTTCCCTCCAACATGAATCATTGAGGAAAAGTAGCCAATCTTTTTTTGGAAAAAGTAATTGGGTCCTGCTAATGTTTGACTCTACTGAACAAAATGATGCAAGAAGTCGTGGGGTTCCAAGATTGCACCACATTCATTGGAATGGAGTAACTATGTCGGACTATGATGTTCACGTATGTAAGTCATTATTCCCTTCTACTTGTTGCCTTTCTGCAAGTAGTTGTCATTTACGAAGACCTTTTTCTCCTATGACAAACAATTATATATGGTATTTTGACAATTTGTAGGTCATCGTTTATGAAACACCCTCTTATGGTGATCATCATTTCTCATTGGGCAATTTAGGTTCAAATGAGGAGGCAAAACCTTCCATTAAGAATCCCAAGTGGGTGGATGAGCTTCATAAAAAGAAGCAATTCGTTGAATTGGTAATGAAATTTAGCTGTTTCATTTTTTATTATGACGATTTTATGCTCTAGTTGCTACTTGCTAATGTGCCTTCCAAAATTTCTCCACAGGATACAGTTATTATGGCAATTAATTGTGCCACCTCTGCCAAAAGAATTTTTGAAACTCTTGCAGTTCCAAGGAGATCCTTGAGGCAGCTCTCCATATTTTCCATGTACATACTGCACTATTTATGTGATATCTTCTGATCTTGACTCAAACTCTGATGACCTATCTTCTGATTTTTCAGGTTTTTAATTATCATAGGGCATCTGTTTTCCAAGTTTATTGCTTCATTTTCCACTGTGGTCTATATTGCTCTTCAGTTTTGCCAAGCACATGTAAAGTACAAATCAGAATCATGGATGCATATGACTTTAGCAAACATATTCAGGACTGCATGGATAAATATCCAAATAAAATGTTGTCAGATATTATATTGGCCAATCTTTCTTCAGGACAAAGATCTCAGGTAGTGTGAAGTTTTAGGCACTTTTTTGTGGCTTGTATAATTTGTGGCAGGTTTCCATTTTTGAAATATCAGGTTTTAGTCTTTTGATGAAGTCCATGTAACTTAGTTACTTGTTCAGGAAAACTTTGCTAGGGGCATTCAAGAAATCAAAATAGATTAAACTAGTTGAAGTGAATTAAACTATGATTTGTTTCAGACATTGAGTTTCTTTTCTGTGCATTTTGCATGAATATGGGAGATTTGGTCTAACCATATTAACTCAGTTATATTGTATATAACCCTGATCTGATGTGCAATTGGAATAATAGGATATAGAATATTGATAGTAGGTGTATGGGATCCTATACTTAGAATTTTTCAATTTTTATTTTATAATTTTTGAGCTTCTAGCAATTTAGGGTTACTTGGTTAGTTCTTTACCAAGTTGAGTTTTCCCGTAGATTTATTGAATTGAAGTTGAGATCGAATTGAGCAACACTATTCTATTGCGTCTCAGGCTGTTCCTGACTTTGTTCTTCCGTATTATGTTCCACATCAATATACTACAAAAATATTTTTTTGTACGTGACATATAAAACTGCCATTATTATCTTATATTGTTTATTTATAGTGCACTATTGCATTTTGGTTTTCTGTTGTTATAAATTATTCTTGTCCTTGGACAGTGGCTCTTAAGTTTATTAAGATCTGATAAGGTATTATTAGGGCTTGAAACACGAATCAACCATGTTTCCATTCTCAGAATGAACCAAGCCTAAAAACACTGTTTGAAAATTCATGAGTTGGTTTTTATTATATTTGTCAGTTGTGAAGTATGGTTATTTTGCAATTGAGCCTCATCCCAAATTCCCAAACTGAACTTGACTAAGAATTACTTTGGTATTTAGTATGCTATATTTTTTAGTTCGTTTTAGGATGTTGATTTACCTCGTTTCTGTGTTCTTTGAGCTTACTTTGCCCATTAAACACATTCTTTTGACAATTGTAACTTAAAGTGTACCATCTGAAATATATTTATTTTTCTATTAAACTTTTTTGTTCTTTACCAGCTATTACTTTTTAATAATAATTTTGTTTTCTCCATGTTTAACAGCATTATTTTGCATGCAAGGTCACGATCATGTGTTGAATATGCAGAGAAAGCTGCAATGCATAGGCATTCTATGTGGTCAACTTTATTTGTGGATATACTCCTGGGGAACTTGGTTGGATGGCCACTGTTACATAATTCAGAATCCATTTGTTTGTCAATTGTGAACTTCACCCATGGATTTTCTACATTTTTGCGATCTGGGTGTGTTTGGTTAATGGGGGACCCCGCAGGCTTCAAGTTGAATGCTGAGTTAGCTAATGTGCTGGGAATTTTTTCTTTGAATGCCATCCAAATATGGTCAACACTTTGGATATTTGTGGGGTTCATCACTAATTATATCATTCAAGGGCTTGCAATTTTGGGAATTATATGTGGTTTCACTGCTTTTGCTGCCATGATTATAGACATGATTGTGTTGGCAACTTTACATGTTTCAATTCTTCATCGGTTGATTTCGCTTGTGTATTCATCACAGATACAGGCACTAGCAGCCTTGTGGCGGCTTTTCAGGTACCAAATGTTGTTCATTTTAAGATTATTAGCTAACTGTACGGATGTGATTTGAATTTAATTGTTGAGCATTGTATTGCCTATGATTTATGGATGGAACTTTCTGAAATTTGTATTTGACAATATAATTTGTTCACTTAGGAGGAAGTTCATTTTTTTGAGGGAAAAGGAAAAAAAAATTAGACAGCCAGAGTTTGTGTCAGAATTTATCTTTTACATTTATTTGGCATTATTAAAAACCTTTAGATGAGGAAGTGAGTTCTACCACTGTCTAATCCGACCACTTCTATGTATTATGGTAAATCATTCTGTCTTGTAGTAGTACTCTTTTCAATCAATTGCAAGGTGCACATACATACACTAAACAAATAAAAGTTATTGAGGTTGTCTCAAGCTTTATTTTTAATTTTTTTCCTCTGGAGCATCATACTTTGATACGTACATTATCCTTAATATATAATAGCTATCCGGTGAGTGAGTGAGAGAATCAATTGTTGCTAGCTGTAAGGAAGTTGATGCATTTTGTAAATTCTAGTGAATATCACTAGAGCCCTTTGTATTATGTCCGAATGCCATCATATTTTCCGTATATCTCTATTTCTGTCCATCATTGTTTGGAAGAATAGTTGTTTTGCTGCAAGCATACTTGCTCAACTTTTCTCACAGCATTGCTGATTATTTTGCAGTGGCCGAAAGTGGAATCCTCTTCGTCAGAGGTTGGATAGCTTTGACTACACTGTGAAGCAACATATTGTTGGATCTCTTTTATTTACACCACTTATACTTCTTTTACCAACTACTTCGGTTTTCTATATATTCTTTAGTATCACAGAGACAACCATTAACCTCATCTGTGTATTGATTGAAGTCATTATTTCGGTAATTCATGCTACACCTTATGTCAAGATACTTCTTTGGTTGGTGAGACCACAGAGATTCCCTTCTGGAATATGGTTTGAAATTTGTGGTTCTCGAAGTAATGTTTCTCCAGAGGATGGTGTTACTGATGAAATGAACTCCTCCAAGGAATCAGTGCATCTGAAGGATTTCAATAGAAAAAAATCAAGTATCCTGGTTTCTTTCCTTCACAGCAACTATTTGAGCATAGGTGAGGTCTGAAGCTTGCACTTGCGGAATCCGAGCAATGCTTCTTTTGTGAAATTTTATGTGTGGCAATAGATGGTTAATGTGTAAAATGTTGCATCAAAATGTTAAGACTTGCTTTATTTACGTATGATGATATGTATTGGGGTAGTTAGGCAGTTGTCATCTTCCTTTAGTTTTGAAGCAAGTTCCTCTCTTCAATACTTGCATACCTTGGTGAAAGCTTTCCCAATATAAGTTGGACACAGACTTCATCAACTATCTCTGAAAAAAAACCAAATCTTAAGGCTCAATTGAAATTTCAATTGTATCAGATTTTTATCTCTTAGTGGCTCTGATAGCTGTGACCTAGGAGCAGTAACACTTTCCATTATGGGACTTTTTTCCTATATGCCATAAAACATTATTTGCTGACTTCAATTGATTGTATTTCAGGAAAAGTAAGTTTGCCACATTACAGAAGTGTTTTGTTAGGGGTCTCTGGATCATCCATCTACAAAGTAGCATATGGAATCGTCATTGGGAAAAGGTGAGAGAGATAATGGTGCTAACTTGCTTTACCATTTTCATGATTCGTTGCTCTGTCCTGTTTTATCCAATTCTTTGTTTAACAACACCCTTTTTTCTATTTCCTCCGTTTATTCCTCTTTTTTACTCTCATTTGCCAGAATGCAATCTTTACGGGGAACCCTTCTTCCTTCGCCAATGCCGTGGATGTCCCTGCCTTACAAAGAGTATTGGTGCCTCTGTCATGACTCGCTTATCGCATGCTTCAGATGATGTCCTTTGATAGGGAAATTCTTTTGATTGAGTTATATAATTTTAAGGGTGCAACTAGCTCAGTGGTTTAATTCAACTAACTTTTCTCCCATGATAGCTCAGGCTCACTCACTCAGAATTCCATGTGTCCCAACTCTTGCAAGCTCCGCAATTTTCTTTTGCTTTCATGACACTGACAGGCTGGTGTGTGATTTAGAAAATAGCATTTGGAAAATTTTCAATGGTTTTTTGCTTATTTCTAATGCCGTAGCATGTGTGTTTCACTATTAGTATCATGGAACGGAAACGGAACCGCTCACTGCTACTCCTTTTGAATTGATCCAAATTCATTGCTCTCTAACCTCTGCATTTTAAGTGGTCCTGTTATAGTTGGGGACGAGGTACCTAGTTTAAAGGCTATGCTATACTCTGCTATAATGTGATAATGAAAATATCCGAAGCAATTATTGGTACAAATTTTGTGAAGGGATCTGTTTTCTGTTCCTGGTGTACTTATGTCAGAGCGAAGCAGTAAAAAGTTGCCCATAAACTCCGTTTTGAGTACTGTATTTACAATTTCTTCCTACGGATTTTTTTGCGAGGTAATTCTCTGGTGTCTTTTAATATCATGTCGATTTTGTCGAAATTGGTTTTGATATATGATTTTTGGAAAAATTGTTAATGTGAGGTCCATTAGTATATGTTAGGCAATTAATTTTCGGCATCGTAAACACCACTTTAAATTCGTGAATAAACAAGTTACTTAACCATGTGAGAAATATGAAGAATTCGGACTCTTGGTAAAAAGTTAGTGGGACGAAAATGTTAGCAAGTAACTTGAAGAGGAGTAGAGTATTACTCTATTGTTGGTTTACGCAATCAGCATCAACACATGGGGATGGGCACTGCATTAGTTTTTGTAACTTTAATCTCGTAATCAACAATTAACGATAGTATATTAGTGAGGTTGTTAACTTGCATGTCATCTCTTTGGGTAGAGAAGTCTGACACATTTTGATTTGGTTATATGGTAACCACAGGGACATTGTGGCTTTTTGAGTTAACCGCACAAACTCTGCCAAATATAGACAAATGCAAAACTCACGAGAGCAATCCAACACAACAAACTGATACCTAACGCACATTCTTTATCACTGGTTGACATGGACGGCTAACTCCTCCAATTAATTAATGACAGAAAAAAAAACACACACACACATAATATTTTTTTGTGGCATACGGTATCTCTTAGTCCGACAGGCTGCAGATTTGAACTTCATCTAAAGGTTTATTGCTGGCTAATAGGTTGTTGCAAGCACAAAGCGAGACAAGTGAGCTATTATCCTATGCTTTTAAGATTCATTGGCTATTTATATTTTAATGTATGAACACAATTAGGAGGCAGTAATAAGTTAATATCGAGAAATAATTCTTGTTAGTTGTTACCCACCTTGATACACGGAAATTAGAAAATAATTGACTATTAAATATTAGTAAGTATAAGTGATGATATGAATAATATTAAATAAGGAATTATACTATTGTAATTTGTAATAGCCTAATAGAGAAGGAAATTGTAAATTTTGGTGAACGTTTTTATATTATGAGTTTTGAGAGTCTAGCATCCCAAAAAGAATTCTATAAAGCTTTGTGCATGATAGGATGGGAAAAGATTGAAGCCTGAAGGAGTGAAGTAGTAGAATCTAGAGCAAAGGACGGAAGGGTAAGCAACGGTTAATTTCAGTTTGAGAGTTGTGACGGTTGTTAGTAACTTTTCACACACACTGTAGAGAAGAATAGAAATATAAATAAATAAAGAAAGAAAGAAACAAGTTCACGGGAATGGTAGAGTGCGTTATTGAGCATTATTGAGTATCGAGAAGGATTCCCCATGGCGCCTTGTTTTGTGTAAAAGGACAAAGCTTCAAACAAAGACCCATCCGAGATATGCCTATGGTGAATGCTTTGCCACTTCTTCTTTCAGTTCGTTACTCTGATTGCGCCATTCGGAAAACCCACATGTGACTTCACATGTCATACTGCCACCTGTCCTTTTCATCCTAACCGCTCACATGAACTACTAATCCATATTATTATAACTAACAAAGCATTTAAGAATCTATTCTTTTTATCTTTGGTAAAAAACTAAACTATCATTTTTACGTGAATATAGCAATCATTTATTAAACAGTAACCAACATTGATCCACCTTTCATGCATAACAAAAACAAAAAAGAAAAAAGAAAAAAAAGAAGACGACAGAAACCTCATCTGCCTATAATTACACATACTCACAAGCTCTTGAAGACCACACCATATACACTTCGAGATAACTTTTCATCACTCTTTTCTCTCTCTTAGTTTCTCTGTTGTGTGCTACTCTCCTCTCAGTGTTAGCAATGGCTACAACACTAACCATATTTATGCTCTTCCTAGTTGCAATGCTGCTTCTTCCATTAAAAAACCATGTAAGTCAACATATATAACTTTTTATTTATACTCATTCCTATGTTTAATTAGTCTCAACATGATTTTTTGTCTCTTTAATCATGGTTTATTAATTATAATCTACCATTATTAATTATGTTAGTCACAATAATTGTGGTTATGATTTCAGGCTGAGATTATTGATGCTGCTACCACAGAGGCTCCAGCTCCGCAGCCTAACACTAACATAAGCACTTCTAACCACTTCCCCATTAATGTGAGAGTTTCCAAATATTTTTGCTTTTTGTTTTGGAAAAATTCTGCATATATATTTTTTTTCCATTATTTAAATTTTTAACCATGCATGTCAATTCTTTCTTTCATTATATATGAGTATATGTTAATTTGATGTTTATTTTCTTGAGTTTCAGCATGGCATAACTGAAGGCAGTCTTAAACCAACAGGTAATAGTTAAGGACATAATAATATCTTTTCAAATTAAGAATTTATTAATGATAAGTAATTAATCAGAGTAGTACGAAGTTGTATAGTTGCCAATTAAAGGTTGACTTCCTAAAAATTTTTCAATAATTAATGTTTATTTTATTTAAATTAGAATTAAAAAAAAAGCTAAAAAATTTACTAACTCTTTAATTCTAAGACATATAATTTTTTAATTAATTGAAAATATAAAACTATTTTTGATTTTTTAAAATACGAGATACTTAAATCTTTTCATCTAAAATATATAAGGACAAAAAAATGAAAAACATTTTTATATTTTTAATAATTAGTCAAAAATTTATTTATTTTCGAGATAAAAAATCAAAGACTTATTTGTCGTTTACTCGAAATTTTGACGATGATGAGTATGATGGAATAATTAAACTTAGTAAGATTTTGGTGGATGCAGAATGTGGACCACGTTGCACAACAAGGTGTTCAAAGACACAATACAAGAAGCCATGTTTGTTCTTCTGCCAAAAGTGTTGTGCAAAGTGCTTATGTGTGCCTCCTGGTACTTATGGCAACAAGCAAGTTTGCCCTTGCTACAACAATTGGAAGACCAAAAGGGGTGGACCAAAATGCCCTTAATTACAAACCTCATATTTCAATTTACTTTCTCTAATTCTCTATCATCATCATAATCATGTCTTACTTATTTAGTTAGTTGCTTAATATTATTGTTATTAATTGTTACTATCATTATTCCATGTATAATTCAGTATAAGCTAAGCATCATATGCAATTGTAATGTAACTACTACAATGAAATTACCTAAATTTCATTATGTTTGTCCTTTTCTGCCTTAAAATTATGCCTCAAGTAATATATCAGCATTGAACTTGTAGTCAAATTTCTTAGTAGAAGCAGATAAATGTACAAGGCACTAGGATACCACCAGCATCATAATAGACTAATATTCGTAGCAAACATTAAAATTAAAAATTGACTATGAAATAACTAAATTATGAATTATGAATTAGTTAAAATTAAAATTTTAAAGTGTTTTAAAAATCTTCTAATACTTTTAAGATGTTATTAACTTTAGATTTTTTTTTCAAAATTTAAATAATACAATAAATCATAGGAAAAAAAAACAAATAGGTCATTAATTTTTACCTATAGATATTTAAATACTTAAAAATAAAAAAATATTTTTAACTTCCTGATTTTCTTAAAAATTGGACAATTAGATCCCCCGTCTATCTACGTCCGTGAAACAACATAACAGAGAGGAAGAATAAAATATTTTTAAGTTTTTTTTGTTAGTGCTACAAGTGTGAGGAGTGTTGAAGTTAGTCCCACATCAAAAAAAGCAAGAAAGAGTGATAAGTTTATATGATAAGAGACCCATTTATTTGATATCTTAAGATTTTGAACAATTGGATTTGGTGTCTTATCATCTTAGTAAATATGGGTACAGATGTTTTCAGATAAATTAGTTATAGTAAGACCTATATTTTTTTTGAAATAGATGGGAAGGGATTTTTATAATTGGTTTTTTCCCCCAATATTTTGTTACAAATAGCGTTTAACATCAACATGACTATTCATAATAACAATAGTAACAAAGGAATTTAAATAATTGGAAATTTTGTATAGTAATCAATTTGTAGTGTATTTGGTGAGAAACCAAATTGATGCAATAGGAAGAAAGAGATAAAATACCAATAGCTATTATTGTGAAGCTATTCAATATTAAGTACTTCAGTTTATTAATCAAAAGTCTTGGATTCGAATATTAAAAATAAAAAGGAAAAACTTCAATAGGAGGCCTCTGTTTCTTTGGAAGGGACTACATCAAGTTAAATAAGTGATTTTTTTTGTAATGTGATTAATTAAATAAAAAAACAATAAAAATTAATTAAGTTATAGAAGCAAAGTAAATCACTTGGGTACAAAGTATAAACTCTTCCACACGACGAAGAAAACAATATTTTTTTTTTGGACTCACTTAGAAATAGCTTACCTATGCCCAACCTTTTAAGGTATAAGAATAATAATTATAAAGCCCGAATTTTCATCTATTTTTTACTTTTATAGTTGAATTAAAATTTTGTTTTTGTCTTTGTTATATTTGATGAAGTATTCATGAAGAGTGATCACAATTTTCTTTAATTTGGGTTCTCACCTTTATAGGGAAGAATGACAATAAATTAAACTAAGAAATCAATCCTTCGTATTAATTAAAATAAAATACAAAATATGAACTATATATGAAGAGCGATATTAATTATAAAGGTCAAAACACTTCCCAGAAATAAATAAATGATAAGGTTAAATACAAATAATGTATGCTGATTTAAATTTTAATGAGTCATAACTACTCCTAATCTCCTATTGACTTGTGAACTTCTTTAGTTCATAGTTTCACTAAATTTGTAACTTTAGGATCTGTGACAAAAAATAATTATAATTTTATTTTGTCTGTTTAATCCTAATTTAATTTGGTCTGTTTCACTACATATATAAGTCTATGACACCATCAAAATTTAGTAACATGGTTGACAATTTAAGGTAGTGTTTGTTTTTAGAAATTAAAACTGAGATTGAAAAATTAAGATTCAGTGTTGTATTTGGTGATTAGAGATTAAAACTAAAGTTTTAGTTTTAGAATACAAAATTTCAGTCCCTTTAATATTTTCAAAAAGTGAAGACTTTGAGGACTAAATTTTTTAAAAATGGAGACTAAAGCATTAACAATATTTTTTTTATTAATTGTTGTAACAATTAATAAATACTAAATAAAACAAATTTTATCTATTTTTGACTAATTTCTTTTTATTACTAAATATTTCTATTTTTTTAATAACTAAAAATATTTTAGTAAATAAATATTTTTGTTTTATTTAGTTTCAGTCTCTAAATTTTAATTTCTGAGTCTTTTTCAAACACAGCCTAAGAAATTGAAACTTGGAAATGCTTGTGAGTGAGTGTAAAATAACTGTTATTTTGCGATCACATGATAGGTTTTCAGTTTTTCCATGAAAAGTATGCTTTCAAGTTTCCAATGAAAAATAAACTTCTAAACAACCCCAAAAGTAGTGATTCCTTTTTCTTGGCTAAGAGTAAGACTTTTGGTTTTGGAATGTGATATGTCACACATAAATCAACCAATTCCTCAAGTTTCTCATTGAGAGTTCCAATCCCCACCACATGCATCTATAGGCCAATAATTAGAATAAATTAAATAAGATGGAAATATTTACTAACTAAATAAGAATAATAATAATATAGAAATTCATATATAATTATATCACATAAATTAATAATTCATAATTATTAATTTTATATAAAGTAATTGTACGTAAATTTTTACCTATTATTATTAGTTTGATGTTGAAGTTATGAAGTAAAAATTAAAATTATAAGGAAATAAAAGAAATAGTTTATATATTTGAATAATCTAGGACAACACACATGTTAGGTGAGGTCCCAGCAAAATTATTCGATTATTTTTATGCATTATAATTGATAAGCAAAGACAGATACCGTGATAATTGGAAGGGTAGTTAGATTCTCCTTTCACTCGTTATTCAATTTCCATAAGATTGTTATGTTATGTTATGTTAGGTGGCACACTATAGACCGTTGCTAATAACCATTAACCACCAACAACCCATCATGCCCCAAAACTAAAATAAAATAAACTGTGCTAGATTTTTTTTTTTTTTACACTTCTTCTGTTCCATAATCAATTATGGTTGGTTTGAACTTTGAATTAGGAATTTAGTAAGAGAATTGGTAGCCCATATATTCAAATAGATTGAAAATTTATGCAATAATACTACTTTTCAACTTTATGTACTAATATATTGATTTTTATAATTCTTATGTCATTTCAATCTATATAAACAATAATAAACAAAATACTCTAATTCATGTTTTGATAAGCGCATAAGATTATCGATTTCTCTTAGGTAAAGCATATTCTATCTTTATATTATTATTATTATTATTATTGTTGCGGTATATTACATTACACTATATTTAGATGCTAATAATAATGTCTTTTCTAGAAAAGAATCTCACTCAATAATATATAAGACACTAATTAACAAATTAGTTTTCACACCGGGAAAATAAAATAAGGTAATTAATTTGATGGTTGAAAATTATCACCACGTGAAGCATGAGCTGCAAAGTACAGTAATATTGATGTAATTAATGACATCATCAAATTAACTAAGAAGACAAATAAAAGAATATTCGTGGCATATTCTCATTAGGCTCCAAAAAAGTGGCTTCTGCGTAACATGCACGCCATGAGACTCGGCATGTTCATGTGTTGAAGTCATAATAAGGTGATGACTATTCAATTCAATTGATTCACAAGTTGATCAAAATAATTTATTTATTTTGAATTTGATTTTGATTTAAGAAAATGGACATTCCATGAAGAAGCGTGGTGACCGTAGCAAGCCAATCTTGACTTATATATATAATAAGTTATTGTATACAACATCGTTGACCTTATAGCTTAGACACTATTCAATATTAATAGTGTTACATATTCAAATATCAATTTGATTTCAACGCAAACATATATCTCTTGTACTAAGTCTAAATAATGTATCCTAGACTTCACTACTTATTACTTTAATTTGATATAAAGTAGTTATTAAAATCATTGAAGTTTTGAAGGAATGAACCATATAACTCAACAATTTCATCATTCTTGATTGGCATGCTGGAATTGTATATAGAAGAAAGAATAACATAACAAGCTTCAATTTTATTGATGTTTTCCATTCTTATATTTATATGACCTTTCACGTGGTAGAAGCTCCTCAAATATGAATTAAAACCCAATACCAAAAAAGGGTTGGTTTGGAACTTGGAAGAAGACAACAACCTCCTTAAATTAACAAGTTTACAAGATTATGGAAATTAACATGAAAAGGTCAATAATATATAATTCCTTAATTAGGAAGAAAAAAAAAATTCAAAAACCTTCTGATCCCTCTTCTTGATCGATCCAATCCATCCAAGAAAGTGGGGTGTTCTTGAATTTGTTGTCGACAAGAATTGGTTGTTGTTGTTGTTGTTGTTGTTTGTTGTTGTTGTTATGATGAAGAAGGAGAGTAGTAGTACAAGGGGTAGCCTTGACCAAGCTCCTAGGTTGTTGTTGTTGGTTTTGGTGATCCTCGGCGTTGGCGGCAATGTCGCCCCCGGTCGGGGTTTGGAGGGGAAGAACGATGGGCTTGGCGGCGGCCGGAGATGAAGGCTTTGGGTAGAAGAGATCGGTTGGGAAGAAGTTATATTGTTGAAGGCCAGCCATAGAAACAGAGAAAATGAAGTGTTTGTTGAGAGTATATCTAACTTTCTTTACAACTAAGTGCTTATGTTGCCACTTGTATTTATAGCCACACTTCAAGAGACGCCTTTTGATTCTCTTTAGCCTGACTTTTTCATAGCAATATTTTTAGTCAAATTATTATTTTAAAAAATAGATTTAATTATCCTCCAATCAAGTTTAATAATAATTAGTTATTTTTAGGTTTAATTATTCTATTCATCCCTATAGTTTCGTAAAATTTTCAATTAGGTCCTTATACTTTTTTTTAATTAGGTCTCTGCACCAATTTTTTTTTAATTAAATATATATAATTTTATATATTTGAAATATATACTTATACTTTAATATATATTTTATATAAATAACTAATTTAATAATTTTTTTTATATACATATAAGATAGTTAATAACTTAATTTAGATCATTCAATAATAAATAAAAGTGGATTAACTCGATGTTGAATGCAAGAGTAAATAATTTTAATATTAAAATGTAACTTTTTTTATTATTTTAAATTATCTTTTGCACTTTTGGGATTGTGGACTTGTGGTGGCTTGAGAACCAAGGGAGCATTTGCCTTGGAGAAGGGGCAGCTACGAATATATTATTATAACAAATTTAAAAAAATAAAATAAATAAGTTCTCCATCGTTTGGCTTACAGATATTTAAGTTTTTAAAATTTTTTAAAATAAGATAAATTAAACTTAAAAATTGATGTGTCCAAATTTAAAAAAAAAATTTAAATATATTTTTAAATTTTTAAACACTTTAATGTCCACCTACAAAAAAATTAGGATGAATGTGTCACTTTCTTTTTTTATTTCGTCACACGTTAGTATTGTTGTGTGTTGCTTCGTCGATGTTTACAATTTTAAGGTGTGCGTTTGTTCGTTTTTTCTCACTGTTTCTTTGTTGTTAGATTACTGCAATTTTTAATTTGCAAAACAAAATGCTACAATGTCACACATCAATCATTTCACTTGCATTGCTTCTACCCTTTTTCCAAATATTCTTTGATCCTGCTTTGTCCTATTTTTTGTTCTCTGCTTACAGCTTTTTAATTTTTATTTAACTAGTAGTACTTTAAATACATGAATTAAATATATGAAAAGTAATTAACTAAGCTAAATGTATTGAACAATTTGGTCAAATGCTG
Source organism: Arachis duranensis (assembly GCF_000817695.3). Classification (NCBI taxonomy): domain Eukaryota; kingdom Viridiplantae; phylum Streptophyta; class Magnoliopsida; order Fabales; family Fabaceae; genus Arachis; species Arachis duranensis. Next base: position 10,177,009 of record NC_029777.3, on the reverse strand, counting down.
ATTTATTATATTAGTTCTTATCATATTTTTATTTTGGGTCAAATTATCATAAATTTTTCTTGGTCTTTAAAAAATTATAAAAATTTTAAGCATACCAAAGAAAGATACTAGATTCGACTATTCGAGAGTGCCCTAGAATTGTAAATATTTTAAAATTTAAAATGGAGTCACTCTTTTTGGACGAAGATATTTCATTAATATGTGGAATAGGAGTTGCCAATTGTTCAGAATATGGGCCACAAGTCACATCGCCTGGCCCACTAAGTCGGTTAATGGCCCATTAAGGACACTATTCTTCCAATTTTCATGGGACATATACCCCTTCCGTTGACCAAAAATTGAAGAACTCCTCAAATATAAGTGTATACTGTATAGCAACATAAACTTGGTTCATCACCATTGACCAAAAACAATATATATGTCGTAAATTTATTAAGCATATATTCACTTAGTTATGAATTTTTATAATTCTTTAATTTGAGCGTACACCTAAATAATAATCTCTTATATTTTATACCCATACAAAATTATTCCACTGCCACTCACTAATTTGACGGTTTCTCCTATTTAAATCCATAGTTATATACATCCTACAAATACCTTTATTTTTATTTTTATGTATTTGCTTTTAGATTTAATTATCTCTTATCAATACAAAAATAATTTACTCAAACATTTAATTTTATGTTACCACATCAATAAAAACAACATTTCAAATTTATTATTTACAAAGACAAAAAAAAACTAACATAAAGTTTTAGTACATAAAAAAAAAAAACTTCTAATGAAATCAAAAACGAAAAATAAATGTATTATGAAGTTAACCATTCATTCAAATTACTTGTTTTTTTAATGCAGCATTTGAATGAGTCACTAACAGCCAACTCTCCCAAAGGATGAAGCATGCCTTGCTATGTCATCAGTCATGGATCACTACTCGCAAAATCAAATTGTCAAGTAAGAAATCTATATCAGAGTGAAGGGGGAATTGGGGGATTTATGCTCTCTGCAATTTATACAAGTTCTATTGAAATTAACATTAGCACTAGCAAATTTTGTAAAGGTAGTGCTAGGGAGCCAATAGCCTAAGCGTACAATGTGTACAATAGGCTAAATCTTTGGTCCATGAATAAAATGAACATCACCCATACTATCCAGAATAACCATCACTAAGGATCGAATCCTTGACCTTTCAGATCTAGAACTCGTAACCTGACAGGACAATGTAACACTAATGGTCATATCTCTAATACTTTCTAAACCTCCATTCTACACATTGTACGCTTAGGCTATTGACTCCCTATACTTTCTCATTTTGTAATGATAATATGATTACCAAATTCTTGTTTGGTCATTGGATATTGAATATATAAGTTGAACTTCAATCTAATTCTCCCAAAAATTAAAAGTTACAAACAAATGTATATGTTTTGCTTCTGTAGTACACATCTAATTCTTGTTTTGGCATCTCATCCCCAAATAAGACCACTGATCTGATTTTTTGTTGCATACAAAAGTTTTACCCATTACTCCATATAATCAACATATAGTACAAAGGATAATCGTGAATTGTCAAATTCAAATCCATGATATATAAACTTGAACCAATGAATTGCAAATCCTAGACCAATATGGAGAACTATACAATCATCACCATCAACAAGACATGATAATCATATTATAGATACAAAGAATATAATTTTCACACTGAGAGTTGAGACTACACAAGGAATTAATAATCCAACCCAAAACCCATAAACATAACCAATTCATGAATCACACACACACCAGATTGACATTATCAATTCATATTTCTAAAAATTTCAATAAATTTTTATTGCAGTTGTTAACTGGCTAATACAACATTCTATGCAAAGATTTGCAATAAAGCACTATATAAGTGATCTAATGAAGAACAAAAAACTAAGGCTCATTCATCATGTCCAAAAAATTCACGTTCACACAAACCCTACATTCAACCATTTCACCCAATACACGCACAAAATCCAAACTTTCCAAAATATAGAAAAAGGGGGAAAATTCGCAAAACCTAGAATTTTCTTTGAATCAATCGAGGTCCCTCACAATCTGAATCCCCATGCTATTCGCGGTTCCAATGATCGACTTGGTGATTGCCTCGAGCGACATATTCTGAAGATAGTGATCGTTCTGCTTCACCTTCGCGATCTCATACACGTGCTTCAGCGACAGCGTCGACGCCGTCACGTGACCGGGGCGCCCGCTTCCGGATTCTATGCCGGCAGCTTTCTTCAGGTACCACGTGATCGACGGCGACTTAACGGTGAACTCGAAGGTGTTGTCTTTAAACGCCGTTATCGTAACAGCCATTGGGGTATCGGGCTTGTACTTCTGGGTGCGAGCGTTGAAGTCCTTGCAGAACGCCATTAGATTCAGACGGTACTGACCTAATGCGGGACCTACCGGCGGGGCTGGGCGTGCTGCGGCGGCTGGAACGGTGAGCTTGATGGTCGCCGCCACGGGGCGACGGGTTAGGATCTCCTTGGCGGCCATCGTCGTTGTGGTAGCGAGAGAAGTGAGGGTTTATGGTTTTGTTGGGCCTTAATGGGCCTTTGCCGCGGTTTTGATTCCAGGGTTTTGCCAGTTTAAGCCCAGTTTAAATATCATTTGGAGTTCTGGGAGCTTTCCCAATGCTTCCGAGTCTTTCTAGAAGGAGGAGACGCGATTGTTGTTGGGCTCAGGGTTGTGTACCGGACAAGCCCAGGAAAAAAATAAGCATAAAAAAAATTTGTTGGTGAATGATTCTTTGGTGTCTTATTGTTTTTACGCCAAGTAGGATGTTTCCATTGTATATATGCCTGTGCAATATCAACTTTAGACTTTAGTTTAAATTTTTTCCATGTCAAAACATAAATAAGCTAAACCGTTAACCCTTTCTTATTTTGGTAGTTGTAATTTATTCTTATTCTATACATTTTTTTACAATACTCTGATATTTAAAAGAGGTTAAAATATCAGGTCTGTATTTTGGTTGTTCATATATAGTAATTCAGAGAGGTGTTTATATATTTTTCTAATATCAGATTTATATACATATCTAAAAAACTGCTTGTGTTTAAAATATGAATTTAATTTTGATCTTTTTCATACAGATATCTAATTATATAATGTCAAATCAATAAAAATAACTATTTTTTATATTAATCGTCTGAATGGTAAATAATAAATATAATTGCACGAGTATATAAAACGTTTTACATTGTCAGTATATTAAAATTAAAGTTTTAAAATATAATGGATAATCAACCATGTTTACGAATTACCCAACTACATTAGATAAACAAGAGTTGTTGGATCCATATTTCTTTCACCCAATTATCAATTTGTTTATGCACAAACATTGATACAAACCAATGAGATATTAAGAAATTATTCACCGAATTCGTTGTGTTAGCTAACTCATCTTTTAAGAGAGGAGGGGTTAAAAATTCGAATCTTGTATTTTGTATGTAATAATTCATTAATCAATGATTAAAATTTTTAAATGAAATTGATATGATAAATTTATTCTTGATTTTCTGAGTGATTGAGAACTAATCCCACCTTAGACATATAAAATTGTTTATGAAATCGAGAGTTTGAATTTACCATAGACATAATAAATTGTTTGTCCTTGAATAAGTTAAATGAGCAGCTACCTCTATCTTGATTGCATTGAGATTTGAGAGGAGCAGGATGGGATCCGAAAGAGGGTCTCCATTTTATGTGGTTGACTTAAGAGATGAAAACATGAAGCCGGGCAGCGAGGCATGGCGGTCGGCGTGCCGTGTGGTGAGGACTGCGCTGGAGGAGCACGGCTGCTTCGTGGCGCGGTTCGACAAGGTTAGCCAGGAGCTTTGCAACTCCGTTGTGACGTCTTTGAAGCAACTGTTTAGCCTGCCATTGGAGCTCAAGAAACAAAAGACAAATGATAAGCCATTACATGGCTACATAGGAAGTGTGCCATGGCTTCCATTGTATGAATCGATCGGCATTGATAATCCTTTGTCCATGGATGCAGTGCGAAATTTCGCCCACTTTATGTGGCCCCATGGAAACCATACTTTTTGGTATGTCGCTTTTTATCCCTTCATTCCTTGCATTGTCAAATATATCGTTATAGTTTTCTTTGTTTCAAATAAGTGTATGTCTATCTTAAATTTTTAACTTAATCTTTTTAAGTTTATTTAAATGAATGAGAGGGAGAGGGTGTGAGTGGAAATCGTAAATCTAGAAAAAAGGAACTCATATAACAATAAAGCTCATGGTTTTGTACAATTAATTTTAGCGATCTTGAATTAAAATGTGTTCAATCTTTCATTTAATCCTTTGTATTATGTATATATAATTGTAAATGTACAGCTATTTAGTTATTTTAGAATAAAAGGAGTAAGTTAATGTCTTGATCCAAATAAAAGAGTTATGAATAACAGAATAATTTAACAAAAAATGTTAGACATCATTAAAATTTATTGTTTTTAGATATTATTTAATTATTAATCTAATTTTTTTAGTTTACTAATTTAATAATATATTTTATCTCATAAATTTTAAATATATTGATAGCTAATTTATGATAAAAAATAATAAATTCTGACAACACTTTAATATTTTTTTAGTTTAATTTCTCCAATACAATAAAAATACTTTTTGATGAATATTATGAGTACTATAAAAAAATAAAAATTAAAAACTCAAATGCAATTGTCTTTAATACAAAATTATTAATTGTAAATTATTAGATAATTTTAACATATTTGACTAATTTATCTAATAGCCAATTATCGTTTCACATAAAGACAATTAATTGAGAATTTATCGATATAAAATGTGAGGTGTAAAATGATTTTAGTGTTTGGTCAAATTTAATTTTATTTTTGTTACAAAAAAAGAGTAAATCAAGTTTGACCGAATAGTAAAATTCTGAGTTTAATTAGTATTGTGCCAAATTTAGTTTCAATTAATTATTAAATCTGAAATAAGTGAATCAAGTTTGAGAAAACAATGAAATTGTTATAGGTGACACATGCTCATGCATACTACTTCATGCGTATGTTGGTTGATACAGTGAAAGCATCAATGAGTATGCGAAAGTGATGGCAGAATTAGAGGTAGTGGCAAGGAGAATGGTGTTTGAGAGCTATTATGATATGAAGATGGAACGATGCGAATCATTGATAGAAGAAACAAGCGAGTATGTGTTTCGTTGCTTGGAGTACAAGCCACGAAGCGAGGGCGTAGATGAGAATGTGTTAGGGTTGGAGCCTCACACTGACTTGTCAATCATATCAGTGCTTCATCCCATTAACAATCTCAATGGCTTGCAAGTTAAGACCAGCCATGATTCTGATGATCAAGAACAATGGACAGCCATTGAAGCCTCCCCCAACTCCTTTGTCGTCATGGCTGGTGACGCACTCCAGGTACCTTACCTACATATTCTGTTAGGCAGTTATTCTGTTATTCTGCTGCACCTGACATGGCAATAAGTAGTTAGAGTGAGCTGGCACAAATTGGTTAATCTGTTATTCCACTACTTTCTCATTCCACTACTATTATTTTAATAATTAACAATACTACTAGTTGTATACTAAAATTAACCACTAAAATTAATTAGAGTATAAAATATACATTAAAATACAAAATATATGTTAAAAATAAATTAAATTATACATATATTTATATATAAAAATATAATGTCTGATTTTAATAGTTAATTTTAATGTACAAATAATATTTTAAGAAAAAAGAAATATTGAAATTAAGAAGTTGATGTTGTAGGTGTGGAGTAATGGAAGGATAAAATCATGTTTACACAGAGTAGAAATGAAGGAGAAGAAAGCAAGATACGCAACAGGAATATTCTCATTTTGTGGCAACATATTGGAGATACCAGAGGAAATAATGGTTGATGAAGAACACCCCTTGCGTTACAAACCAGCATTCCACCATTATGATTACCTTCGATTCTTTGACCAGCACAGAATCAGACAACCTCAAACTCGAATAAATGCCTATTGTGGAATATAATAACAGGAATGTTAGATCATGATGATTAGCCAACTTGCTCTTATTTTGTCTAAGTGTGGTTTAATTTAGAGGAGTTGTCATACACTAACATTTGACTCGGAAATTAATTAAGCATTTTAAATATGAATTATTGAACATCTGCAATGTTAGTTTTTTATTTTTAAAATTATATATGTATTGCATACTTTATTTAATATTTGAGAATTTGATGTTTATTATTCATATACTTAAAAATATTAAATTTATTTTATCATAATCACTAAAATTAATGTAATTTTTATTAAATTGAATAATTTCAGTGGGATCCCATGAGATATGTTAAACTTATATCATACTTCCTTCCAAGAAAAGTTTTAAACTAACCATCAAAATAAGGTACTTATTCTTATACAAATTTAAAATATACAAAAATTAAAAAAATCATATTTTGTGAAATTTTTTTATTTACTCTATATGCTACGTAGGCGAGTGTGAATCTCAAAATAAACTTAGAATAGTGCACTACTTAATTATTTTTTTATTGTTCTAAGTTACTCGATCCGATAAAGGGGAGAAAGAGTTTGTAATAGATATTATTTATTTTCTTTTATATTGTCATCAAAGAGACAAAGATAAACAACACCTATATACATTACATCAACTAGCAAAACAAATAAAAGTATCTAAAATATCAATAAAAACATGACAACTCACACATATAATCAAACACATAATCAACATACTTTTATCCGTAAAATCAGCACATCACACATTGTATCTTGTATTTTCGAGGTGTAACTGTTACACTTTATTATGATCATACTAAAAGTTTAAACATTATTTACCTCTTATCCATTAGTTTAACATTATAAATTATTTAATATCGAGCATTTGCGAATATAAACCAAATCCTTAGTTACAAAATTAAAAAGTCTTTATGGTAATTTACTTAATTACATTATTATATTCACATAATAATAAATACATAAACTTAATCAAAACTTCTTAAATACAAATTCTGTCCTTCTATAATCTCAAAATAATAATTGACGATAAGTAAAATCTCAATTAAATCAATAGACAGAAAGTACAACATATATATATTAAGTTTATAAATCGGTCGCGATTTCACGCCAAAACTTTCTGAACCTGTCATTAAAAAAGAAATTTTGTAGGAGAGTGAGAACATCGACCACAAAAGGGTTCTCAGTAGAGAGTTTAAGAATTGTTATAAGAAGATACGTTTAAAGAGAAGAATTGATTTCAAGACAGTGATTATCGTTCGTCCTATAAATCTTTTAAAAATCAACGGCTAATCATCCAAAACTTTTTCAAAGAAACCATATTTAATATTTTCAGAAATCCAAAACCTTTCTTTTCTTGTAAGAAAATCGTAATCAATTTCCTAAACTGTATGAATGACCAACCTGTTCCACTCATAGGTTTATTAAGTCTATGCTGAACCAGCTTGATTTTTCATACTTTACTAATACCTCAATCAGAAACCAATCACAATCCCCAACTCAAGCAACTCAACCAAATCAGCAATCCAATCATCATATCAGGAAAACAACCCTCAGTTTCACCACCACTAGCATGAGAGATCTCTCAGTTGCACATCCATACAATACAAACAAGGAAAATACAGATAGGATGCAAATATAGCAAGTAGGCAAAATAGCAGCTTTTGAGAGCGATAGGAGCTCCGGCGGCATCGCAAGTGGCTTTCCCCCTCTCTGTCGTTGTGTCGTCTCGTTAATTAACCGGGTTTTACAACCGTGGCTGGGAGCAGCTCCTTCGGCAGCGAGGAACAAGGACCCAATGACGACGGCGATTGGCAACTTCTTCCTCTCTCTCGCGCGACACTCTTCTCCATTTGGAAACTAGGGGTGTTCATGGGTCGAGTGAAACCGGGTTTGATGTGACCCAGATCCAGTCCAAAATATATACCGGGTCTATTTGTTTGACCCGAATCCGGCCATAGACCCGATGAAACCTATACACTTTCGGGCCACAATTATACTGGGTACAAATCGGGTGAAAATCGAACCGTTAACATTATATTATCTTGATACCTTCTTGTAAGCTAACATGTGAAAATATCCAAATTTTCAAGACTCCAACCATTATTTGACATGGTAAAATTCACTTAGAAAAATATAACAAGAACCAACCCTTCTTTAAAATTAAAGCATAACCATAATCAATACTAATATTGTCTAATAACACCAAATTTTAAATCAATACAAATAACACAATATTATGTCATTAGTCTAAAGTCTTATGTATTTTAAACATAAAACATTAACTTATAGTCTTATAATGACTAATTGTTGAGTTAAGAAATTAACTAAATTAATTAATGATGACAAATATTATTTTTGAGAAATTATCTAATTAATGTCAATTATTTGTGATTAAGTGTTGCAGGCCAAAAATCAATACATAACAGCAGCACAATTGAATGAAAATAAAAAAAGGCTGGTGGGCTACAAATCAATAAAAGCCCAAAGAAAAATAAAGTAAGGAATCAACAGACTGAAATAAAAAGATCCAATCCAAACCTGATAGCAAGAAATTTCCTCTCATTTGCTTTCACCAAAAGTAGCGTTCACTTTTTCCCTCATGGTCAGCAATTAGAAAAGTGAGAGAGAGCTTAGTTCCTAAGCTATTCACAGAAGAAGAAAGAAAGAGAAGGTTAAGCAAGAAAGGTTGAGGTCTAATCAATCATATCAAACCAAATCAAGCTAAGGCAAAGGTCAAAGGTAACACATTTCCTATTGCATGCATATTGCTTTCTTCTCCTCTTTCCAACTCTCTGCCAGTCTGAAAATGGAATACATGGAAAAGATAATCTCTGTTCTTCACTGCTGTGCATCCACGGTCATAAGTGTGTCTTAGGGACCAAGTTGTGTTTCAATGGCTAAGATCTGGGTTTACCATTGAAAATGTTTATTTTTGCTGTCTTGTGGCTTTCGGTCAACAAGAGAAGGTCAGAACCGAAATTTCTATTTTGATGATTAACTGGAAAAAGTGATGTGGTGAGTTGGTAAAGTACACAGCTCAAGGAGTTGACCTAGGAGAGAGCAACTTAGCAATATGCAAGGAGATACAAAAGAAGATTTCTCATCATTCAGAAGTCAAGGAGAGATAACCAGTATTATTGAGGTGTATATTCTGAGAAGAGCTCTTTGAAGAAGTTCATCTACTTGTAGTACTTCCTAGTCAAAGGAGCATTCTGCCATAATAAAGAACTGAATCAGAGGCTAGCAAATCTGGTTTATCACATAGCAAAGAGGCTGTTAAAGAGTCAATCTCCTTCATGTTTTACAGATTGTAATTCACTTTCCAATGTTTATCTTTCTGTAATTTATTAAGGTAAAAGGATGAATGAGAGAGTCATTGAAAGAGTCTAAGAGAGGAAAAAGGCAGAGAGATACACATGAGTAAAAAGTCTAGAGTTATTTCAGATTTCTTTAGGTTGAGTCTGTGTCTTGTATCTTGTACCTGTGAGGTATCCATTTCTTAGTTGGGTTAGCACTAAGAGGAAGAGTTAGGTATTAGTATAACCAAGTCAAGTTATGTTAGAACTTGAGTGTGAAAGGATTGTATCAATCCTGTGGAATTTGTGTATGTAATACTTTAACTATAGTGAAAATTCCACCATTGTTGTGGTGGAGACTAGACGTAGGTTGCATTGCACAAGGTAACCGAACCAGGATGCATGTTGGTGTCAGCTTCTCTCTTTCCTGCTCTGTTCTATTTTCTGACATTCATGAGATAAAATGAAATTGTCTCATAAATTTTTCGCTATTGAGTTCAAACAGATTCAGATTATTGCAAGTTTATTTTAAAAGGGTTATTTCAGCAACACAAAAGAAGGTCATAGATTCAATCCCCTCTTCTCTAAGCCTTCTACAACCTTCACTAATAACATAAAATATTAAAGTTTACAATACTTAATAAAGTTCACATAAAAATAGCCATCATCCATCACTAATAACACAAAATATTAATTGTGTATGATGACCGAGCCACCGGATCGAGTTCAGGTGACCTAAGTTATGGCCCGACCCGAAATAATGATCGGATCTATTTTTGAGACCCTTACCCGATCCTAAACTTGATGAAATAACACTAAAATAGCTCCTAAAGTGTTTGGGGCCAGACCGAGTCTTCGAGTCAGACCGGGCCATACACACCGCTACTGGAACTATCTCTTTCCCACGTCCCCTTCCCTCTTCTTTCTTTCTCTTTGCTCCCTCCTCCCATTTCTTTCTTTTCTCTCTTAATCCATCTCTGTGTATGTGTCATGTGTGGGTGCGTTTGTGTGTGTATGTGACTGGATGGAGTACTCCTATATTTACAAATAATAATGATAATGATTAAGTCAATGGTGCAAGAAGGTTGTTAACGAAGTCCGTTTCAAAAGATACACATGATTTCTATATAGCTAAGAGATCTGAGAATTTAGGGTTAGGGTGAGTGGCGGTAAGTGGTGGTAAGTGATTTCTCTTTGATTTTAAAAATTAAAATATTAAATTTTAAAATCTCAATTATTTAAATTAAATTATATAAAATTTTTATTTTTTTATAATGACTAAATTTTATAGTTTAAATATAAAAAATTATTTAATAATTAAAAAATTAAATAAAATTTTTATTTTAATTATTAAAATTTGATTTAATTACTTATTTATAAAAATAAAATTTTTAATAAATAAATAAATTAAAATCAACTCATAATAAAATTTTTCAAAATTCTGACATTAGCTCCTAAAACATATGTTGACATATTCCTTTCCATTTTTTCCTTTTTTTTTTAATTATTTTAACATATCTCTCGCACTCATAACTCTATTTTTCAAAAATCCTTTTCTTTTTCCAACTAGTTCTATTACACCCTTTAATCCAGCCTGCCATATTCTTTTGTGATACCATCACGGTTAGATCTTCCTCCCTAATGTTAGCTTCTTCAAATAGGAATTACACAACCTCCTGAAATCCTATACAAACATAACTTCTTTCATGATCTTTTGTTGAATATCCTTTTCTAATAAACATCTTACTTTTCCATCAATTGCCACTAAATAATCTCCAACAACATATGTTATAGAGTTCGATTTATACATAACACATGTTCACAATGTCCAAACACTATCTTTTTTCACCTGTATTTTTATTTGTCTTCTAATACTCTTCATTTTGTTATCTATACTCCACAATTCAAAGGCTAATAATAACCATATGTTGCTTAGTTTAATCTCTTAATTAACATATGGTTTCATTTTCATAATACGTATGATCTCATATCAATATATAGTTGTACTTATTCTTCCACAAATTAAATCAGTATATTTGTGACATAACATAGTACTGTGGTCCTCATCAATAATAATAAAATGGACCACACCGTTAATCAATCAAATCAATGCACGCACCAAGTACGAGTAATTAAGTATATGTTAATTTCAATTATTGGTGAAGTGATGCTACATTATATATTCAGCTAAATTGTTCAGAAGCATATGATCATACAAGATGAGTGTTAACAAATTATTGAACAGATAACATTTAATAATAATCATGTTGCTCCAAGTCAACATACATCGATAGTGACCAAAATATTATCATACAAATTAAAGATGGTATTATATATAATTAAGCAGAAACTACAACATTATTGATCAAACAATAATGGGATCACAAACAAGAGTGTGTCCATTTCCTGTAATTGATTTGAGCGATGAAAAGATGAAGGCAGGCACGGAGGCATGGGTGTCGGCGTGCCGTGTGGCGAGGACAGGGATGGAGGAGCACGGTTGTTTTGTGGTGAGGTTCGATAAGGTTGGGGAGTCGCTATGCAAGTGTGTTGTGTCAGCAATGGAGGAACTATTTGGTCTGCCAGTGGAAACAAAAGCACAGAAGACGAGTGAGAAGCTTTTTCATGGTTACTTGGGACAAGTATCCTGGATTCCCTTGTATGAATCTTTGGGCATTGATGACCCTTTCTCTATGCCTGCTTGCCAACACTTTGCAAACATAATGTGGCCTCAAGGCAATAACCGTTTCTGGTATGTACCATTTTCATCTCATTTATCTCAAAAATTTAAGTTCATAAAGAGATAATTAAATTGTTATATCTTTTGGATTTCCTTAAATTTATATAGGTCTTTTTTATCTGATATTATTTATTTAAAAAATTTAATAAACAGATAAGAAGAAGCACTAAATGACTATATCTTTAAATTCTAATATACTTGATATTATTACTTGTGTAAATTTTGTATAGGTCTTCTTTATTTGATGTCTATGATATTGTTTATCTAAAAAAAACTTAAGTTTATAGAAAAAAAATATATAAATAATTATATCTGATATGTTTAATAAAAAAATATTAAAAAGTCATCAAAATTTATTGATTTTGGCCAGTATTTTTAGTCATCAATCTAATTTTTTTAGTTTAGAAATCCAACAACTTACTTTATCTCGCACTTTTTAAATATTGATAGCTAATTAATAGTAGAAAATAATAAATTCTAATAACTCTCTAACTTTCTTCTTTTTGTTAGATACATAATTGTTTGAATTTAATTTTGATGCAATGTCATTGTAAAATAGTTTTACATGTGTATCTCCAATTACATAATACTATATCAATAAAAATAACTACTTTTCACATTGACCACATAAATAGTCATCCAAAAGAACTAATATAATTACACAACAATATAAAATACTTTACACTATACATATATCAAAATTAAACTCTAACTATTTATATGTTTCCTTCTATCAATTTAACTTTTGAAAAAAGTTATTAGTTCATGATATAATATCAAAATTTATATAATATAAAAGATTAATATAAGAAAATAGATGCTTTAGAAATATAATTATTCAAATGCATTGTCCTATCTAAAGATTAATATCCGTGACAAAAGCAATGCATGTATATAGTGAAAGGATTAATGAGTATGCAAAGCTAATGGGGGAAATAGACCATATAGCAAAGAGGATGGTGTTTGAAAGCTACGGAGTGGACATGGAAAGATGCAAATTGATGATAGAATCAAGCGACTATCTGCTTCGATGCCAAGAATATAGGCCACCCAAGAACGATGAGGATGAAACAGGATTGCAGCCTCACACAGACTTAACCATCACATCAATAGTTCACCAACTCAACAATCTCAATGGCTTAGAAATCAAAGCCAGCGATGGAATCTGGAGAGGTGTTGATGCTTCTCCTTCTTCCTTTGTTGTCATGGCTGGTGATGCATTCAAGGTTTGGAGCAATGGTAGGATAAGGCCATGCGAACACAGAGTTACAGTGAGTAGTCATGTCAAGAATCTAAGATACTCTACGGGGCTCTTTTCTTTCTGCTCCAACACATTCGAGATTCCTCAGGAGTTGGTCAATCAACAACATCCCTTGCGTTACAAAACAACCTTCCACCATTATGATTATCTTCGCTTCTTTGATGAAAGCAAGATCAAAGATCTTGATACTCGGATTCAAGCCTATTGTGGAATCTCATCCAATCATGAATGATTCTTCTACACTTGCTCTTGTCTGTCTATTAGGTTGGACTTATTTGCTACTGCCTTAATTACGTGATGGTGGAAATTCAGGTGCAGTTGACTTTATGTGAGAGCAGTTAGATGATTTAACTTATTTGACTAAATTTTCATCTGACGACTCTCAGCTATCAACTTCATATGAAGTCGACTGTATTTGAGTTTTCACCTTACGTGATTAGTCGAACCCGAGATGATAATCGAAAACTGTTGTATCTTAAATCATCTTTATATAAAAATAAAAAATACATGTATGTAATGAGTGACCACCTTAATTATATATGTGCTGTTCTAGTGTGATATGGTTTTCTTATGGGCTATTATTATAATTACAAACAATTCGTCCTACTATCTTAATTTTTACTATCTTAATTAAGAATTATTAATTTTTTATTTTATTATTTTAACAATTTTTTTTACTTAAAAAAATCTTGATCCATAAGTATTAACGTATACCCACAATAGAAATAAGAAAAATAGATATTATAACGTTATGCCCATGATGTGGTCTATAAATCAAATAAAACAAGAAGTTGAAGATGAAGATATTGGGATGATTATCGATAAATTTAGCTAATTGAAACCTTTTTTATGTAGTACAACTATATACCGTTATATAATTCATTGAAAACTTTGTATATATTTGGATTATTTCATTTTGGTTAAGACAAGTTTAGGGAGATGTTCTTATGCCCAATGTCAATTTCGAACAAAAAGGACGAATTGAAGGAAATAAAACAATTTATAATTAAATTAATCATTTAAACTCTACATTATTGTGCAATACAAGTCTAATCTAATAGATGTACATCTATTCATTCATGTTTGATTACATAATTACATGCTAATTAATTATAAACATCGACCATATGTATGAACAAAAAAAAAAACTAAGGTATAGCTAACTATCGATCCAACATAGGAACATAGCATCTTATGGGTTTTTTATTTAACAACATACCAAAACCCCTATTCTTAACAAGATTAATACTCAAATCCATGCACCTAGGGTTCAT
>NC_029777.3:10129609-10162362 GCF_000817695.3 Arachis duranensis | reverse complement strand
TTCTCAACCACCAACCAGATTTAATTTGACCCCAAACCCCCATTTGCACACTGAAGTTTATTTTATTCCTACTTTGTTCCATGACAAGATTGTCCACAACCCAATCCTTCACACTTGGTTGATCACCATCTATATTCCAATCCTTCCTCCACACTTTAAAGCTAACAAATTTATGTTCCCTTGGTCCCAAAACAATTGCTTTATTAATCTTTACTGAACTCACCCCAAGAACTTCATCTTTGAATAGTACCATACCTTCAATGTGATCAAGATACAATGTTGAAAAGATGTTTGGATTTTTTGCTGCTAATTCCACACCCCATTTGGATGATACATTTTTGTATGAAACATTATTGAGGCCTGACACAGAAAGTCCAAGAATTTCCACCATGGGAGGTTTTGGTTTACCTGAAAGTTCTATGAGGATGCTTGGAGTGCAAGTAAACACCACAATTGTGCATAATAATAAGAACATTAGAAGCCCTGCTAGTTCTGCCATGAGAACTATGTAAGGGCTTTCTTTTGTTGAATGGTAATAATCTTTCACATTATGCTTCCTCAATAATAGAGAATATTCCATTTTTGATAGAATATATATGTGACTATATATATGACGAGTAGCTTTTGAGATTGGAGATAGCTAGAAGAAGAAAGAAGATTTTTTATTGGATTTAGATGAATGTATGTGATGATTAATTGATCATGCATTTATATAAAGGGAATTTTGTAGGGTTTTTTTTTTCTGCAAACAGAAATGGTTGTCATCTAACAATAATTTTGTATCATATTGTTGCATGTGGTTAATTATATGTAACGAAATGTTGACAGTAATAATCATATAGTAGTTATAGAACATAGTTAGTTGATAAAACTGGATCCACTTTGCTTCATTGCCTATCTGTTCACAACCATATTAGCAAATATGAAACTTTTTTAAAATACTATTTATACACTAAAATCGGTCATTAACATTAGTTACCATGTATTTTTATACAAATACATATATAATTTAATTTATTTTTAATATAGATAACAGACACAACAGAAATAATCTGCGAACTTTGTAATTTTATTAATGCACAGGTTAAAATGTAACCAATTATTGTTTAACTACAAAATTAATACATATTTTGATATTTATGTGTTTTTTTACGTTTATTTCATTTTGAATATAATCAACTTAACGGTTGGTTAGGAAAAAAAAAAGATATTTTTTAGTTACTTTCATGAAGTAAAAGTAAAATTTAAAAATTAAAATTGAACATAAATTAAAATATCTTAATAAAAAATATTATTTATAGATTTTATGTGATATAAGCCAAAAAAATGATATGAAATAAATTTTTTGTTATTTTCCTTATTCAATTCCGCTGTTGAACAAATTTGACAAAATCAAATAAGGCATGAGATGTAATCCCTAGTGGCAAAAAAAATAAATAGTATAGGGCGAAAGTAGCATAAAATTTGAAGAAGGACCAAAATTTAATTTTTAAATATAAAAAAATTAAAATAAGATTTTAGGAAAATTAAATTAAAATTTACACACAGTTTATATAAAAAAAAAAAATTGAAGTTTAGGGGGCATTGTCCCCTTGCTATATGAGAGGCTCCGCCCTCAGTATACATGAGATTCTAAATTCAAATTTTACTCCTGTAAATGTAAATAATATATATTATGGCATCTTTCTAATTTAATTTTAAATGATATTACATGTCTAAACGTTTTTGTAACTAATTTTGATGGTTAGTTTTAATGTACATTTAATATGAAATTTTTAATTTTTTATTTTATATATAAAGTTTTAGTTACATCAAATCGATAGGTATTAACTGAAATCTAATTTCTTTTGAATTTGTTTGGAGTTTTTGCATGTTGTCTGCTCTGGGTTCTCATTAAAGAATATTGAACATATAATTATTTTTACAGTTGAGAAAGTCATTAGAGATAACAGACACAACAACAAAAATCTGTGGCCTTTGTATTTTTATTAATGTACAGGTTAAAATGTAACCAATTATTATTGTTTAACTACAAAATTAATACATATTTTGATATTTATATGTTTTTTTTGTGTTTATTTCATTTTGAATGTAGTCAAAGGAACGTTGTGGTTAGGAGAAAACGATATATATTTTAGTTTACTTTCTTGAAGTAAAAGTAAAATTTTAAAAATTAAAATAGAAAATAAATTAAAATATCTTAATAAAAAATATTATTTATAGATTTTATGTGACATAAGCCAAAAAGAGGATATGAAATAAATTTTATGTTATTTTCCTCATTCACTTCCGTTGTTGAACAAATTTGACAAAATCAAATGAGGCACGAGATGTAATCCCTAGTGGCAAAGAATTTAAATAGTATATATGAGGTTACGTATGAAAGATTTGCAAATCTCTATCTCTTATATTAAAATTTTTCAAAGTTTATCTCATGGTATATTTAAGTTAAAAGAGATAAATAAATAAGTATGGTCGTCCTCTATTAAAATATATTCTGAGAATTAGCTGAAAGTATATGAAATACATTGCACATTTGCACCCTCAAAAATCATGGTTATGAGTCTGCCGTTTTTGTGTTATGTCTTCAAATTGTCTTCTTATTGGATATAAGAAAATAATGACATATGATGACATGTAAATGAGTGATTTTGGTCCAATAGTTAAACCATAATTCAATATTTCAATTAATGTTTTCAATCATTTTCGTGTCATAATTGTCGTAACATTTTTAATTAAATCGCCTCATTTATCTCATTTGAGTTGAATTTCCAACGGGTGTTTATGACGACAAGCTAGTTAAGTTTTTCTTTTTCGGTTTTTATAATTTTTTTAACTTGATAAATTAAAAATTAATTTAATTTATTATCAGTCAATAAATTATTATATAAATAACACATAATTTAAATTCTCGATTATAATTATCAATCAGGTTATTCCAGTGTGTTTAGGAATGTCCCACCTAAATTCGTGGATTGAACAAATCTGTTCTGTTTATGGATAAAAAATGTTTAACTTAGAGTCTTTACAAAAAATATCTTTTTTTAAAAACATATTACTTCTATCAATTAATGTTCGTAGCATTAATTAAATCAAAACTCAGTTTATCTATGGTTTTTTTTATTTGTGGTTATAAACGGTTCATTTTAGATTTTTCCTCTTGCCGATCCTCTCCTCTTACCTCCGCGGTCTCTCACTCTCACGGCCTCATCGCAAAGTCGTTGTCTTCGCCTGAGGGATGAGGCAGAATCGTTGCCTTCCCTCGTCGCAGCCTAAGCAACGTTGCCTCCAGCCCGGTCTTCATCGCCATTGCAGCAGCATTTTCGCCGGTCTTCGTCGCAGCTCGTCCGTGAGCCTCTTCGCCATTCGCCGCTCTTCTTTCCGGTAAGTCTTCTGTGATTTTATTTAGTGTGTGTCTTTTGATCTTGATGGATTGTGGTACTTGGAATGTGTGTTGAGGTGTTGATTAGTTTTAGTGATTAATGATGATGATGATGAGATGATTGTGGGTGTTATTGCTGAAGAAGCTCTATTACTTGTGTTGTTGTTTTCAAATAGAGTTGCGAATGATTGAACAAAATGGCTCAGTGGGTGGGTGTCACTCTTTTGTCATTGTTGAATTTGAAATACAAAATTAGTGAATTTCTGTGTAAACAACTAATCTTGTGCCATTGTTAGAATTTGAATTTATCATTGTCATGCATATTTGTATCTTGAAGTTTTGTATATGCAATGTAGATATTAAAAAAAACTTGCAGTAATTCATATGATTTGGTGTTGTCTTGACTCATTTTAATATATCTTTATTTTGATTATGTTATATTTTCTTTTTTTTAGTTGGTTTTTTTAAAAAAGACTAGTACTAATATTGTTGTTATAATTGATAAAGAGAAGAGAATATATATTATCCTGATTCCTAATATAATTTATTCTAAGTTTCTATTTGATGATGAGCATTGTTGGAACCGAAAATCATGTATCATTTTGAATTGAACTAATAATATTACATGCTTCATATGATTCTATTTTTGTATTTTGCAAATGAATCAATTTATATACTAGAGTTTTGATTAAAACTAATGAAAATTGACGGAAAAATTCAAATGTATTTGACAAAGATCATACTTTGATTACATGTATGAATTTAATATTTGCTATAAGAGAATAAGCTTCCTCAAAATAATACATTATAGGTAACTTCTACTACAACAATGAATCAATGCCTATAGTACAGTTGATATTAAATATTTGGCCTATGTTTTGCCAATTTTTTTTAATCTTTTGTTATTAATTCATTAAAATACATTGAATGGTGTAATCACGATGGATCTAAATGCCAATTAATCTCCAATTGAGAGCAGTCAAGTGAGCCTTTCACTCTATTTAAAGCTGCTTGCATTGCCTGTGTTGCATCAATGAACGCGAGGGATCTTCAATCTGTTTGGAGCTTCTACCACCTTCACTTTCGCAGGAAGATTTCATTAACAAATCTTTTCATTTGATTCAAAGGCACAAGGTACAATGATGAAGGAACACAGTACAAAATACATTAACTACAAAGTCATACTGTAAAAGTTTAAAGGAGCTAGGTGATTATTTGATTCAATGTCTAGTCATGATAATCAATAACAAATTTAACTCAGATGATTTTTAACAACAAAAAAAATGAACTCAGTGATTATTCAGCAAAACAACCACAAATTTAAACTTCAATCACTAACAAATTCTATTCAGTAATGACTTTCAGCAATAAAAAGATTTACCTAAGTAATTATTTGAATAAAACAGCAACAAATTCAAAGTTTAGTGATGATAATCAATAACAAATTCAACCAATTTAGGTATTGAGGCAGACCCCTTATATTGTATTTGTTGAATGCACTCCTATGCTCTGTTGCCTTTGTACTGTCCTTTAGTATATTCAGGATAACAAAAGCAGAACACATTATTTAAGATAAAGGCAATTGATTTCTTGAAAATGTTGACATAATATTAAAATTAATTGTGTACCAAAATAATAAACCATTAAAAATGAAAATCCATTAGAGCTTAACGGACAGAACTCTAATGTCATCATGTCAACAACCAAAGAACATGCATGGATAAAGTTCCAAAAAATAATTATTCTGCCTCGTCTACCTTTAGATAGACTCCAAATAATATGTTAGCTAAACATGGTATGCTCACACAATGCTAATTCTACCATTGTAATTTTTTATATAAGAATATAAACGAGTAACAAATTAATATTAAATTTTATGCTTGCAGCAACAATTTTTACAAGTACTGTTTAGCATCCTCAAGATATATCTATCTAAATAAACTATTAATCCAACTTCTAGACTGAAGTATACATATAGTCACAACTAATTAGGTTCAATCCAAACACAATGTAAATAGAAAATTCCAACTCAATAACAAATTATTCAAGGTTTAATGATGATTTTCAGCAATATAAAATCTAGTTCAGTTCAGTGATATTCTCAGCAACAAATTTCAGCAGCAAAATCAAAGTGCAGTGATGAATTACAGTGACAAAATTGAAAAAGAAAGAATAGGAAAATTTGTTGGAACTAACCAAATTGGAGATCAGCTTCTGGTTATGCGAAGGAAGCTGACGGCGAAAAGGAAGGTGATGGCGAAAGTCGAAACAAGAATACGACAACGAAAATCAGTCCTGGGACCTGGTGCTTCTGCCGGCGGCGGCGACGAGAACAACAATGGCCACAAAGGCGCGGGATTGAGTGTGAGACGGTGACGAGGTAGGGAGCGATGACGACCAGTCCCGGGACCTGCTGCTTCTACCGCTACGACGACGAGAGCAGGAAAGGCGCGTGAGTGCGACTGATGTGAGATGGTGATGAATGACGACACAAAGGGGACGACGAGCTTGAGTGGGATACCGGAGACAGTAGAGAGACCAGAGCCGAGAGAGGGAGGGAGCTTGTGCGAGAGCAACTGAGCCACGGTGACAGAGATGAGAGAGCTCAGCTTTTGCGAAGAAGTAACGTTGAAGGAGGAGATGGTGAGGGGTGAGGGGTAGGGTTTTAAATGATGTCGTTTATCAAAGTAAAAGAAAAAAATTGACCCGGTCCGGGTTATGTAAACTGGCCAGGTCGAATCAAACTTGAAAAAAAATTAACCGATTTTATAAATAGACCAATCAATACGTGACACATCAACATCTTTAAGAAAAAGACGTTTGGATTCAAAATCGTGGTGTAACGTGTATCCCCCCCTGTTCCGTTCATGGAATAGATGAAATAAACCAAAAAATGGATTTGTGGGCCTCCCGCTGAGGCCCGCTATGCCAAAAGCGAGAAAAACCCCATCCCTCTCTTTCTTTCTTTTTTTTCGCCCCCGTTAAACTCTATTAATTGGACAAATTCTTCATTGAAAAAAAAAAAGATATAAATGCTAAACGAAAGACAATCATTAAAAAAATGAAAAAAATGGCCAAAGAAAAGAAAAGGGGGAGTTTAACAGCAGAGAGAAATATTTAAACAGGTTTAATTTTTTATTTTATTTTTTAAAAAATATTTTGATAAAAATATTATTTTTAGATAAAAAATATTAAATAAATAATATTTTGTTAGTTGATAGATCAAATTTTTAAGTCAAATTAAAAATGATATTAGTTAAAAATGTTTTTTTATTTAAAAAAATAAAAAAAATTTAAACGAACGACTTGTTTATCTCATGTATTAGTCTATATAATATAACATTTTTTTGGGTTAATGGAACTCAATCTATTTAACCTAAAATTTAAACAAATTTAATATTAAAGATAAAATTTACTCATTTTAACACCCACTCTAATATTTGTTACATTTTTTTAAATAATAATATTTTAAATAGGTCCTCAAAAATTTACGGTCTAATAGATTTGTTTTTCAAAAAAATTAACTAGGTTTCGGGTCTTCAAATAGGTCCCCAAACCAAGTTGAACTGGTTAAGACAATACTCTCTCCTACGTGGAGGTTGTAGATGTGACG
Source organism: Arachis duranensis (assembly GCF_000817695.3). NCBI lineage: Eukaryota > Viridiplantae > Streptophyta > Magnoliopsida > Fabales > Fabaceae > Arachis > Arachis duranensis. The sequence goes on along the minus strand of NC_029777.3, from coordinate 10,155,367 downwards.
TGTCAGATAAAGTAACACGCGTTGCGCTCATGATACATTAGTCCTTGGACACATGGCTAAAATGACGTCGTTATGGGACAACGACAAATGACACTGTTTTAAGGGGACAAATACGTCCCACCTTCGTTTCTTAATTCTCAAAACTTCGACGTTTTAAAGTTAAATAGGTTCCCTAAAATTTTTATTATAAGTCAAAAAGGTCCCTGAATTTATAGTATATATATCAAATTGATCCCTTCAAATTAAGCAACTAGAATCAAAATTAAAATGAAATTATGATAAAATTATTCAAAGTATGTCAAAGTATGCAGTTCCAAGCACATGAAATGATAAATCTCAATTACAATTACAATCAAACAATTAGAATTTGTCAATATCCTCATTTAACATCTTGTTCTTTCGCAGAATTTTGATCTTTCTATCTTCATAAATTAGGTGAATACCAAATTTCAAGTTAGCAGAGGTGAAATCATACTAATACATTGCCTTGTGGTCAACTGGTCATGGTGACCTAAGTCCAAAAAAAATTCTATAGATCAAAAAAATAGATCAAGTCAATGGATGGGAGAAAATTTTTTACTTTCTCTATTAATGTACAAATACTTTTTTGTTGTCTTTAACAAAACTTTCAACATGATAAAATATAGTTACTATGTCTTCACTCATCTAAATACCAAAACATAAAACTCTGTCACAAATTAACCAAACAACCAACACAATACAACAACATCACAATAGAATAAAAATTTTAAACACTTACATTATTTTTGTTATTATTAAATACATATCCATAAACTCTTACTTAATCTACACCTACAACATACTGTCTATGAAGAATTAGTTCGTAAAATCTAGGTGAAGTTTTAGGATACTTGTAATTTTATAAAGAGAGAAAGAGAAAATTTTTTTTTATACAAGTTACCCACTTAAATTCAAGGATTTTTTTACTTATAATAAAAATTTTAGGGGATTTATTTGGCTTTAAAACGTCAAAGTTTTGAAAATCAAGAAATAAAGGTGGGAATGTATCTATCATTTCAAAACGACATTATTTAGTATTGTCCCAAAATAACATTATTTTAGCCACGTGTCCAAAAACTAATGTATTTTAAGCGCAACTTATGTTATTTTACATGGCACATTATATCTACAATTTTTACATAGAATAAAAAATATTGTATTAATCGATTCAATCTGATTTAAAGACATGTACAATATATATCTAATAATTTTTAAAATTCAAAACTTAATTAATTTTTTAAAAAAATAAATTTATTGGACTACGAAATTTTTAGAATTTTAGGACCTATTTGGGATATTAAAAAAGGATTAATGAACTAAGGATTTGATCTTGGGTTTGGACATAGCTAAAACCCAAAGAAATGATCTGACTGGACCAGCGAAACATGCCACTTGCCACGTGTCCATTAAGAGGATTGAAATTCCATTCTTACCCATTGAACGTGGCAAGTCCCCCCCACCTCGATGAGTAGTGCAGTGATGTGACTTATGAGTTATGTACTTATGATACTTTTGATGAGAAACCAAAGCATTTGTGTGTCCAAAATCAAAAGCAAAACAAAAGAACACTTTGAACTGCTTCTTTGTTTCGACTTGCCAGTTGCCACCGCAATCTGCTTCATTTGTACTCCCGTTCCGACAAGGGGACTCATCACCAACGAAGCCTACATGGTGGACCCCACGCAAGTTCAACACCATTCCAATGGTTTTCTATTTTTCTGTTGCCAGGTAAATCAAAATGTGTAATCCCTCCTCTAAATATTTAGCCCCAAGGATAATATCTTTTTAGCCCCTTTTCTTTCTCTAAGATAAACGTCTAATGGTTTTTTTTTTCTTTTTCAAAATTAAAAAAAAAAATTTGTCGAGTGAAAATCATTTTGCAGATTTGTTGTAATAAGAAAAAATTTCTTGTGTGGTCTGTCAGACAACCGTGTGACCACCCCACCGCAGTTGGTGCGGTGAGAACGATCCTCCATTGCCACAGATGGAAGCCTCCAATGAGGATTCGCTCTGGACCATTAATCACGCTCTGATCACACACACGGTCATGATTCATCAACCAGACTTCGGTTCCTGTCTCCTTAGAACTCAAGGATACAGTTGTACGAGCCTATAGAACAGATCCTGTTCAAGTAAGGTCGTGTCCTTCTGTTTCACTCTTTGATTATATGAACGCTCGTGTCTTGCTAAGAACAAGCGATGTCAGACTAACTTTGCTTCCCTTGTTAACCTCATCTCTCTCTTTCTGGAATTGTATTTATTGATTTAAGATCCCTCAATATATATGCCAATAATGAAATGATGGAGATAGTAATGTTTTATAAAATGATGTTGTATTTTGGGTGCATTATCAGATAAATAGCATGAGAAAGATTGTACACCAGTTAAAATTGCTGTAGAAAACTTGACTGGTGGTCCTAAACCTTTCTCGTCATTTCTCTTATCATATTATTAATAAACTTAATTGCCGCATTGTTCCAGCCTATAAGAACTACATAATCATTATTTGTCTCCTGTTCTTATCAGTTTAATATCTGATACATGGGCTAATAGTCCATTTGAATTAAATCAATTTTTATAGGGAGAGACCAGAGAGTCCATAGTGGTAGTTCTCATGTGTCACCTTTGTCTTGCACTATAGCATAGTTTGGTACATTCATCCCACCCAAATCAGTTCAAATTATTCTTCGATGTTAGATTAGGATTTAAGAATTCAAAAAATGGTGTTGATGGATTATAGGGTTCTGTTGTGACAGAATACAAAGTGTGACCCATTGATGCTTTGTTATTATTCACATTAGGTTCTTTAGTAGGAGATCAATCTTCAATCTTATGTATGAACAATTCTGTTATGAAATTCTACCTAAAATTAAAGCTTACAATGGTGGCATATATATATATCTGAAATATCAAAACAAATTAATTGAATGCTCAATTCAGTTTTATGGTTGATCTTGAATATTGATGCTTGATTAGCTAGCTGTTATATTGTTATAACAGGAACAGATGGAAACCTTGAAAGCGAGTGAAATCTGGGCCATTAATCACACTCTGATAACACGGTCGTGGTTCATCGACCATGTCTTTGGTTCCTTAAAACTCAAGGTAAGCCGTACCAGTATACAATTTTGTGTTCATGTATATATACACTTATTTAGCTGCATTCATTAAGAATGATATGTAAAATGTTTGTAACCAGTCTGGATTTTCTAATAAAGTTGTAAGATGTTTCTTACATAGCAACATTTATCTCTAATCATAGACTCAGAGGCTTACTTGAAAAGAACTGTAATATATACACAATTTTTTATATATAATCCCTTATTTTGATCTTATTAATTCCCTTTATAACAGGATTATGATCATTATACTTTTTCATGTGGGCAGCTATCATGAATTAAGATGTGAACCCCATACACTCAACTTGCACAAGTGGAAGGAGATCATAACTCGGTCCCCGATACTAGTGAATTTATTAATGAATTAGAATAAAACCCGCGCGATGCACGGACGGTAAATTAATGATAGTATATAATAAATATTAAAATTGATTATGTTTTGTAGAATCAAATTGATTATGTTTATAAAGACATATTCTTTATAAATTGTTGAGTTGTATGCATTTTCTATTGTGTTGTTTGTTTTATCTTTGCATGTATGTTCTTCTTCTGAAGATGTGTCTTGAATTTGTATGATTTTCATTCTCTTTAATCTTTTGATGTGCATGCAGTTTTCCAATGACATCTACAATAAAAAGAACAAAAATGAGTAGATTTTTTTTAAATATTTTATTTTTAATAAGAATAATTGAAATAGTATAAAACGAAATTACCTTTTAATATTTTTTTGACCCACCCTGTCAAACAATGTCTCAATTAATACAAATTCAAAATAGTGTTGGAAAATGTTCAATTTAAAACTACAATTAAAAATATAATAAATATGTTTATTTTGTACATTTTCATCTAATATAATTATTTCTAAGGAAATAAACTCTTCTTCATTTGTGGGTGTTAATGTTTTTCATAGACGAATTATGCGAATTTTGATAAATCAATTGTCTGTTTGTTTGGTGATATTGTCCAAAGAATAATGCTCCATTGGGTAGGGGATTGAACTTATACCGTTGGAGTAGTTCTACCATTATTGGTGGATAACTATCCCTTTTATTCAGAAGTTGTTGAGATCTCTCTTTTAGAAGTGAGAGATAGCAGGGATAAATTATAACTCCTTCAAAAGGGAGTTATCACTTGGTAGTATTCTAAGAGGTCGATTATTTGGTAACTGTTTTTTGAACATTCTCAGTTTTGAGTCTGGTTTTGAGTTTTAGGTTAGGATATGAACAACTATTAAATCAAAATTAAGGTTGTCCACAAATAATTATGATAGAGCAATTTATAAATATTTTTGTGGTGGATTTGATTTTACCAAAAATAATGATAATGTGAAATTTTAACCATTTATACGTTGAAAAGAACATTTTTTATTTTGTGCCAAAATAGAAATAAAAAGACATTACTTGAACACTTCTGCAGGTACATATCCTAAACTCAAATTTTACTCATGCAAATGTAAATATTATATATTACAGCATCCTTCTAATTTAATTTTGAGTGATGCTACAAGTAAAAGTGTTTTTGTAGTCAATTCTAATTAAGTGGACACAAATAAAAAAAATACGCATATATGCGTTATTGTTTTTTTTTTTCGTACTTTTTTAACACATAATTTTTAATTTGTTAAAAAGCATACAAATTTATTGATATAGTACATAAATTTTTAAACATATAAAAATTTGTATTAATATAGTATAAAAATTTTCATACATAGTACTAAAATTTTTATCATAACATAGAATTTTTGTACTTAACATAAATTTTATTAATGTATAATACAAAAGTAAAAATTCAGGTGTAATTACCAATAGTAATAGAACTGATAAGAATGCACCTGAGTTGATAGAATGGATAAAAATTAATATAAGCTAATAAAAATTAATTTAAAAAATTATAGAGACAGAACGGAAATACGAGTTAGGGTGGAACTTTTACTACTAGAAATAGTAATGGGATAAAATCTACATAAAATAAAATAAAATAAAATAAAATGAAAGAGTAAGTAGTGCAAAAATGCATTCTTATTCGTTCTATTTATACTGGTAATTACTGAGCTTTTACTTTACACGTAAATAGTGGTTCTCTAGTAATCTTTCTAATTATAGATAAAGTAGGAGGAGAAGAAGGATAATAAAATTGGTTGTAATAATTGTTGAAAATCATGATAATTAACTAAGAAGAATAATAATAAAAGATACTAACAAAGGGTGACAGTTGAATTTACAAATTCTTGTATATGACTAACTCGGGCTAAAAAATTATAGACATATATTCCTTCATGTCAAATACAAATTGACGATTGGAAGAAATAATTTTCTTTTTTATTTAAAAAAAATAAAAAAGAAAGATTCTAATTATCCAACATAAGAACATAACATCTTATTGGCTCTTCATCTAACAACATCCCAAAACCCCTCATAGGGACAAAGTTAATAGTCAAATCCATGCACCTAGGATTCATGATAACACTCTTTGAAGACCACCAACTAGATTTAATTTTACCCCATACACCCATTTGCACACTGAAATTAATCTTCTCTTTATGTTTGTCCATCATGATATTTTCCACAACCCACTCCTTCACCTTTGGTTGATCCTCATCATCTATATCCCAATCCTTCTTCCACACTTTAAAGCTAACAAATTTATGTTCCATTGGTCCCAAAGCAATTAACTTTTTCTCTAAGGAACTCACCCCAATAACCTCTTCTTTGTATAGCACCATACCAACCATGTGATCCAAATACAATGTTGAGAATAGGTTTGGGTTTTGCACCACCAATTCCACACCCCATTTGGCTGATACATTTTTGTTTGTGTATGAAACATTGAGCCCTGATACAGAAAGTGCAAGGATTTCCATGGTGGGGGGTTTTGGTGTACCTGATAGCTCTGTGAGGATGCTTGGATTGCAAGTAAACACCAAAGTTGTGAATGATATGATGAAGATTAGAAGCCCTATGAGTTCTGATATGAGAACCAGGGAAGGCCAATCCTTATTGCTTGAATAACAACCTCTCATGTTATTCATTAACTGAAAAAGCATCTTTTTTTTTAAAGTAAAGATATAAACCTATGAGAGATTGGAGAAAAAGACAGAGAGATCTGGTTTGGATTTCAATGAACATGGTCATGCATTTATATGTAGGAGTCTTTTTCATTAAATCTGCTTAGGAAATTTTAGATATGAATTTGATAGCATGTAACGGTTATTTCATGTAAGCATTTTGCATAATCTAGTTGCAATAACTGTGAATTATGGAAGTTAGAATAATTAACGAAACAATGTTAAAATTAGTCACAGGAGATATATACACAACATATATAGTTTCATAATCCATTTGGATTTGCTTTGATGTCTATCTGTTCATAACCATATTAACAAATATATAGTTTTTGTTTTAGATTAAATCTGTAAACTTAATAAATTAATTCGAGAAACAACTTAAAAATTCTTCTTTTCTTTTACAACTGAATAAATCAAGGATGAACGTTGTAAAAGGTCATGGCCGAAGCGAATCCATTTGTTTTAGAAAAATAAAAAATTGCAAATATATAGTTATTTTTTAGGTGCCATCTGTAAAGTTTTATTATTCATTTGACATCTTTAATTATTATTACTATTATTTTTTGTAATTCAGTAGTACATCATTATATAAATACGAAAAATAACTATATAAAATGTCCAACTGTGAACAGAGAATTAAAATTAAAAAAATAATCATTATTAACATAAATAAATGTGTATGACACAAATCAGGCTAAATAGGATACATTAAAATTAAAATAAAATGTATATATCTATATATTATTATACATTTGAAATTGTCCATGGTATTTGTAATGCAAAGGTCTCTAAATAGGATACATGCATCTGCTAAGTGCTAACACCGTGGATGGAAAACAAGGGAAAGAAGTAAAATTTAAAGGATCAATCAAACAGTGCTACTCACACAATGTTCTGGAAAACCAACAATATGCAGACTCATCCCAGAGGATTATGATCAAATAGATCTTCTTTTTGACCTGCAAATATAGAGGAAACCAGCAATTAGACATCTCAATAATACAGTGGCATATACATATACAACTTATAAACTATGAATTTAATTTTGATGCACTGTCAGTGTAAAGTAGTTTTACATGTACATCCAATTATATAATGCCACATCAGTCAAAATAACTACCTTTCACATTGACCGCGTGAATGGTCATCCAAAAGAACAGATATAATTGCACGACTGTGTAAAACGTTTTACGCTGTCAGTACATCAAAATTAAACTCATAAACTATTACATGAATGTTGATATTCATGATCATACATAGTAATTAAGGTAAGCATAGGAGTATATAGAAGAGCCTGCTTGATATTTCTTTTTCTCATGTCATAGAAACTCTCTTTTTCACACAGTTGGCAATCTTTGCAATACTTGAAGAGCAAGAAAAAGTAAAGCCAAAAACTAAACTAAATTGGAAGTTGCTGCCAGGGGAGGGTGGTTTCCTACCTTTCAGCTTGTTTAATTAGCTTGAATCTACTTTGCATACAAAGCTATTATGCTATTTGACCAGCTTTAGTTTTTCATGGTTGGCATGACTGTTTCAAAAGCTTCCACTAGCAGCCCCACCTTTCTTTTCCGAGCTGGGGTTAGTTGCGAAACAACCTGTCTAAGCGCATAATCAAGCATCCATTCTTGTGTGCCTTTCCTTCCTGCCATGTCTAGATGCCTTAAGTCAACCTTTTCTGCTTCTGGATCAAGCTCTATTGGCAGATATTTAGGCCCTCTTGGGTTGAATTTTCTCACTTTTTCCAATGACTTGATGAATCTCCTAAGCAGGATCACCTTTTTAAGATTGCTCCAGCTTCTAGGTAATTTCCTGTCCGGGTTGTTTCCTTCCTTTGATTCTGTTTGATCTTCCTTTTCGCGTTTTTCAGTTATTGTATTTCCAAATGCCATCCTTGGTTCCTCTTGGTATCATCCGGGATGATTGAATCAATTGCTTCTTCTACCATCTTGATGGCTTCAAGCTGTTGGCGTTCAACTTCTTGGTCAGCTAGACCATGATCCTTCATGTCCATACCTTGATTCATCATTGGTGTACTTTCACATGAAACTGAGGTGTCTCTTGATCTGCTACCTTCATACTCAGATTCTTTCCCATCTGCTCCATCAATTACTAACTTGGAATCATTTTCTCCTGAACCGGATACCATGTGCTTATACACCAAGTACCATAGTCCTGTGTAGTTCTGCTTCTCTGGCTGAGTCTCAGATTCTACATTAGCATTATTAGGATCTTCAGATTGCTCATGCATAGGGATATTAGCTTTCTCTGTCCTTCCTTCTGTGTCAGTTTTTGGTTCGCCTAGTTGGTCTGAAGGTTCTCCTGAACCAACCAAATTAGTTCCAAGTGTCCTGACAAGACCTTTTAGTATAAAACTTTTCGAATTAGAAAATTGTTCTGTATTGGCATCAATCTTGGTTTCAAAATCTCGTTGGGGTGAGCCAGATTGGCTTGTTGGATTTCTTTTGTTTGAATCCAGTATTGAGTCTTCTGGAACTTCACTGAGTATCCCACTGAATGGAGCCTCCTCATGATGAATATTATCATTTCCAGTTAATGCCTTCTCCCCATTATCATAACTGCTGGCTATACTGTGTGTGGCATTTGATTTTTCTTTGACAGCTCCAGATGCAGAAATAGTCTCAACTGCCTTGGTCCCAAGATTTTCAAGACATCTTTCTTTAAGCACAACAGAATTGTGCAGTTCAGGCATTGTATTATAACAAGCATTATCTGCAAATTCAATAATAATATTATGAGAACATGGATGCTTTTCCAAGCAACATATCTTATTAGAATAACCATAAATCTGTACCTTTTTCTGTTTCTTTCTTGCTGTGATTCGAGGAGTCATCAAGGGACCGAACTGGATTGGCTCGATTCTCAATTGTTGCAGAAGACAATGGGGCATTTTGAGCATCTTGAAATGGAAGAATTGTTTCAAAAGCTTCTACTAGAAGTGAAACTCTTTGCCTTTGAGCTGGTTCTAGTTTAGAAATGACCTTCTGAAGTGCATAATCAAGCATCCATTCATCAGCACTTTGTTTCTCTTCAGCTGTTTGGCGCTTGAGAAAAACTTTTTCTGCTTCAAACTCAGAATCTAATGGCAAATGTCTCGGTCGCCTAAACTTTAACTTTCTCACCTTGTCCAGTGCCTTCACAAACCTTCTCAACAGGATTAGCTTCTTCAGATTGCTCCAGCTCTTCGGTGTTTTCTGGTCAGGTTTGGATCCCATTCCTTGCCCTGTTATCTCTTCTGCTTGACTGCTCAAGTTTTTGTCTTTCGGCAATGTATCTTCTTTGGAAGATTCTTCAGATACAGAGACACTCCCTTCCCCAGTTTTATCTTCATTCTTTTCTAAGAGCTCCTCATCGGGGCCGGAGCCTCTAGACTTAGAACCATCATCAGAAGCAAGGTCTTCTGTTTCCGGAAGAAGAATTTCATCAAATGCTTTCTGGACCAAGTCAATCACACTCTTATTTTCATCATACACAGCCTGGTTCCTTTCGCACTGATCCTGAATGGAAGAGCTGTTTACTACATCAAATGAGTGAGCTCCTTTCCCTTCTCCTTTCTTATCATTCCCATCATTTGGATGCTTTTCTTCCCTCTCTGGGTTACCTAACATGGCATGCTTATACACTAAGTGCCACATTTTCATATATCTATCATTCCCTTCCTGTATTCTGTAAGCAGGCTTAGCTTCTTTCTGCAAAGAACACACCTGCATTACTTCATTATCTCCTTTTTCTTCACCACTGGTGGCTACTTCTCCCTCCAATATCTCAATATCAAAAGAAGAAGGCTTAACCACATCAACTAATGTTGATTTCTCAAAGGCATCATACCTAAAGTTGTTATTTTCTTCATCCTCTCCCATAGAACTGCCACCTTCACCAAATGTGGAATCTTCATTGTCAACAGCCCTAATACTTGAGTCCTTTACGTTCCTTTTCCCATTCTGAATGTTAGATATGCCACTTTCAGTGTTAATAATTCCGGTTTTCTGAGCAACTTTCCTTGAATTACCAGGCTTGTTTGACCTGGTAGCAGCTCTACCATCCATTTTCATGCTCCTTTGGGCCTTCAACTGACGCCTCCTCATCGACATAAAGCGTTTCAATGGAGGCAAATCCTTGTGCCGACGACCGTGAAGGGAACAGTAAGTGTATGGACAAACCTTGACTGCTGATACTTCTTGAGAACCATTTTCGTCAAGTGACAATTCATTGTGATCAGAGAAATGGGAATCCTTGAGAGCTGAAGAACAGGTGGCTCTATGCAAGCTTGATTCTGTGGAGAGAGAGATGTGATGATGGCCTTTGTCCATGGAAGCTTTCCTTGATTTGGAAGTAGGCATCTTTGCTAGGATCCTCACAGGCTTCAAGCTCAATCTTCTTGTAAGAAAACTCTGGGGTTTGTTACCACCATCATAAGATTGTGTATCATCACTGCCACAAATGGATTCAGATACTTTTCTTGTTGATTTTTGGCCATTCAGAGTTCCAATCTTGATTGATCTTGATGACTTGAGTTTCCTCCTCACATCATTCCTTCCGGATATCTTTCTGCTCAGACTCCTCTTCAGTTTCACAGTTGTGAATAGCATTTGTGTATTCTGCAGGCAAGAATCAAGAATCCATGTCAGAGATCCAAGAAGGACTTTACATCTATGGCTTATTAAGGTACAGTTCCACAAGAATCAAGACTCAAGAAGCAATGCATATTTTTTCATTTTATCCTTTTCACAAACACTGAAGCTGCCCAAAATCAAGCTTTTACAAATTTATAAATTTATCAAGAATCAGTAAACTTTCTTTTTACCTGAAAGCTCTCCTTTGCATGAGAGCTACTTGTACCCTTCATGTAATGAGGTGACGAATCTGACATCTCAATTGGGGTTGTTGGCATTTCTGAACTTTCTGTGGCAAAAGATGAGAGAATGGAAAGATTCTCAAGCTTGGATTTCCCTCTTCTATTGGTTGATCTCATGCTTGAAAATCTGGAAAACCTTATTGATCTCATTTTCTTCAGTTTCTTCACTGATCCCAACCTTCCTATGCTTTCATGCTGAAACGAAAGAGAGTCCTCCGTTTCAGGCACACTTTCAGATTCAACCTCTAGATTGATCATTCTGCAGAACTGCAGAACACATTCAACACATTGAAATAAAATTTGGTGGAAAAACAAATAAATTCTAGATTGAGTAATGAAAACAAATGAACAAAATTAAATGGTCTGGCACCTATTCGTGAAAATGCTCCAGAGAAGTGTGTGTAGTGTACTTTGTTCTTTGTTGTACAGCTGTGTACCAGTTTTCTTAGTTGCACTTTGATATTAAAATTAATGGAGGAATTAAAAAAAATTATATATCTTATAAAAAGAAAAAAAAAAGCTATGGCTCTTGAGATTTACGTCTAGGAATTGGAATTGAAATTGTCAAAAGATTTTTTTTTTCTTTAATTAAAAAAATTAAGTGAAATGGGGACATTGGAGTGCTTGACTAGTAGGCAAGAAAGGAAGATTCTGTTGCGTTTAATTGACCTGGCCTATGGTCAATACTCAATAGAAATATAGAATTCGACGTGATAACAACAACTCAAATTTATTTTATTTATTATTACATTTATTTTGGAAAGATGATGACAATCATGATTTCATGGCTTGTACGTTTCGTTTGCGAATTGTGATCTCCAAACTATATTTTAATGTTTGGTAGAAAAAGATTTCATTACGTATATATAGGTGTGGAAAAAGTCTTGACACTCATCATTCTTTCTTCCTTTCTTTGATAACTACCAACTTTTATTATGGTTTGTAATAAAAAGTCATCCGTTAATGCCATCCATTATATGGAAAATTTCTATTTAAAGTTTTGATATATATTTAAATTCATTTTAAATTCTAATGACGATACTTTAATGAGTGAGAAAGTGAGAGTTGATGCATGCACAATGAGTGTGACAACTGACAACTGTGAGTTGTGCTGCTATGAAGAATAACGCGTATTGTGAGTCATAGGTGATGACCGAGAAGAAGACTATCATATGGATCTGGGCTCAATGGGATCGTTTTTTGAAGAAGCCCATCTAAATTTTTTCTAGGCCCATGAGAGGAGTCACTTTCGGCCACGTTTGGTTGTTCCCGTTCCTTTATCTCTGGGAAGTATGGAACCGAATGCTTGTGGGATTGGATAGGTTTGTGCATTATGCGAAAAGTTCCAAAGCTGCAATTCCCAATTCCCAAAGATATGGTTAGGTTTTCAGTTATCTCTAGTACCCACTACTTTTTGTTTAATACCAAATTTTATGACACACACCTTAAGAAAGTCTAGAAATAGTGAAATAAAATAAATAAATAAATGTTGATTTGAATGTTCAAATAACATTTTCCTATTATTGGATATGGTGCGTTCATGCATAGTATATGGGACTACGTGTTGTGTTGTGTCCTAGTCATCAATTCATTTTTTTTGTGATTGGGGCTCTGCTTCTGATTCTGCTTCTTGACCCATATCCGAATCTTTTTATCTAATCTCATCCTTGACTCTTCTTCCCCCAACTTCGTTGCTTTCTTTGACTCCCCCAACTTTATATCTTCTCAAATCCACCGTTTCGTTTCTCAGCTTCATTAAAGCTTTCATCTTTTCTTCAGCTTCTATACTATACCACACTTCTTGGGTTTCTCCTTGTAGTTACAAGAAACAACAAAGATTTTCAGCTGCAATACTGTAATCTTGTTGTATTTAATGTTCTGTCAATTTGGTTGTTACTAATTTAGGGTTTATTTGGGAATTTTATGAGCTCTGTCGGTGGCTAAACTTAGAACTTCAACCTTTCGTTTGTTAAATTCTCTTGTTGTTAATTATTCATTTGTTTAATTTAATCTAAACCCTAGGGATTTTATAGTTTGCGATTTGAATGGATCATATTAGTAATGAGGCTCGAGTTGACCGTTTTCGAATTGGCCCTTCCGGCATACTTGGTAGGACGGTTGCTTATAGGGTTCTTTTCTGCAAGTCTATGTCAGAATTGAGGCACCGAATAGTTCATGTATTGTTGCATCTAATTTTTAGGTTTAAGGGATTTTTTGCACCCATTTTGTCATGGTTTCATCCAAGAAACCCTCAGGGGATATTAACAATGATGACAATACTTGCTTTCTTGTTGAAACGATATACTAATGTAAGGGCAAGTGCTGAACTAGTGTATAGGAGGAAGTTCTGGAGGAATATGATGAGATCTGCCTTGACTTATGAGGAGTGGGCTCATGCAGCTAAGATGCTCGATAAAGCGACTCAAAAGATGAATGAATCCGATCTTTATGATGTGGAATTGGTGAGGAACAAGCTCCAAGAGCTGCGCCACCGCCGGCAAGAGGGGTCTCTCAGAGACATAATATTTTGTATGCGTGCTGATCTTATTAGGAATCTAGGTAATATGTGTAACCCCGAGCTCCACAAGGGTAGGCTTCATGTGCCTGCCTTAATCAAGGAGTACATTGATGAAGTATCAACTCAGCTCAGAATGGTATGTGACTCTGATTCAGAGGAGCTCTCATTGGAAGAAAAGCTTGCGTTCATGCACGAAACTAGACACGCTTTTGGGAGGACGGCTTTGTTGTTAAGTGGGGGTGCTTCTCTTGGAGCATTCCATGTGGGTGTTGTACAAACACTTGTAGAACATAAACTATTGCCTAGGATAATTGCTGGTTCTAGTGTGGGATCCATAATGTGTGCTGTTGTTGCCACTAGGTCTTGGCCTGAACTTCAAAGCTTCTTTGAGGATTCGTGGCATGCGTTGAAGTTTTTCGACCAAATGGGTGGGATTTTCACAGTTGTCAAGAGGGTTACAACATTTGGCGCTCTTCATGAGATCAGACAATTGCAAATAATGTTGAGGCATCTGACAAGCAATCTTACATTTCAAGAGGCTTATGACATGACAGGTAGAATTCTTGGGATTACAGTTTGCTCCCCGAGGAAGCATGAACCACCAAGATGTCTTAACTACTTGACTTCGCCGCACGTTGTCATATGGAGTGCAGTCACTGCTTCTTGTGCTTTTCCTGGCCTTTTTGAGGCTCAGGAATTGATGGCAAAGGATAGAAGTGGTGAGATTGTTCCTTACCATCCTCCTTTCAATTTGGGTCCTGAGGAGGGATCCACTTCAGCGCGCCGATGGAGAGATGGTAGCTTGGAGGTTGATTTACCAATGATTCAGTTGAAAGAGCTGTTCAATGTCAATCACTTTATAGTCAGTCAGGCTAATCCTCATATTGCACCCTTGCTAAGGTTGAAAGAATTTGTGAGAAATTATGGAGGCAATTTCGCTGCTAAGGTACATATTCATGGACTTACAGCTTACTATTGACTATTGTACTACAAGCACAATTCATGATTTGTTCATGTGCATGTTTATATTTATTGTCATTGCATACGCTTGTTTCTGAAATATTAATAGTATCTCATCTGTATCAAAATTTTCATCCCTTAAGCAGAGGATTCTTAAATTCACACTATAATAAATTTGTGTTTACTTTCCCGGACTGATTAATGAAACAATTGTATCCCTTAACAGCTGTCATTCATAATTTCTAAATTCTAAGGCATTGTCATACATATTAATTATTGCATCTATAATATATTCTTAAGACAATGATTTTAGCATTTTTAACATTTTTTTCAATTTTCAGCTTGCTCATCTTGCGGAGTTGGAAGTGAAACACAGGTGCAATCAAATACTTGAACTTGGCTTTCCATTAGGTGGACTTGCCAAGTTGTTTGCTCAAGACTGGGAAGGCGATGTTACTGTTGTTATGCCTGCAACTCTTGCTCAGGTATGTGTTTATGGAATCTTCATAGTTCATATTATCAGCTATGTATTTAATTTGAGTGATCGAAGTAACTTCGGTTATATTTTAACTCAAAAGAAAAAGAGCTAATGGTTAACATCAAGTCTTTATTGCCAAACTTGTTGAAATTTTATTGTACATAGATACATTCTTATATTTTGAGAAGTGTCCTGATATTTATCTTATATTATTTTACCTGTGTCCTACTCCAGTACTCAAAAATCATACAGAACCCTTCGTATGCGGAGCTTCAGAAGGCAGCCAACCAAGGGAGAAGATGCACCTGGGAGAAGCTTTCAGCCATAAAAGCAAACTGTGGAATCGAGCTTGCTCTGGATGAATGTGTTGCAGTTCTGAATCATATGAGAAGACTCAAAAGAAGCGCACAGAGAGCTGCTGCTTCTGCTTCTCACGGTTTATCCAGCAACAACAGATTCAATGCTTCAAGAAGAATCCCTTCATGGAATTGCATTGCACGAGAGAATTCAACAGGTTCCCTTGAAGACCTTACAGATGCTGCTTCCCCAGTGCATCAAGGTGTTAGTTGTTCCAATGGAGGCAATGGTAAAAACTGGAAGACCCATCGTGGCGCACATGATGGAAATGACAGTGATTCTGAAAGTGTTGATTTGAATACATGGACCAGATCTGGAGGCCCTTTGATGAGAACTACTTCTGCGAATAAGTTCGTCGACTTTCTCCGCAGCCTGGATGCTGATTCAGAGCAAAATAAAGGCCTGATGGCTCATTCTAACCCTCATGATTTCCAATATCACAGTCCTAGAAACACACCACCAGATTGTAGCTTTGATAGCGCAGAATCCGATCAGAAGGAACAAATCGGTAATAGGTTTGTTAACGGTTCTAGCATAGTGGTAAATGAAGGTGACCTTTTGCAGCCTGAAAGGATACATAATGGGTTTGTGTTCAATATTGTCAAGAAAGAAGAGTTAACACATTCAAATCGGTGTCATGATTTTGAAAATTACAGCAATGAAGCTGCTGAGAGTGTCCAAATTGAGTCTCCAGAAAAGGATATGGATGCTGCAAGCTCATCTTCTGAAAGTGGAGATGATGATCCTTTGGCAGCTAGGTCCCTAACTTAGACATAAGATTATGTTTCCATGGATCACAGCTTTATTTACAGTTAGAGATCAATTCTTTTCCACTTAGTCTTTAATTTTTAGGTCCATTTTATTCCACCTTGTAAGTAGTAGAAACTAGGAAATCCAATCTTGGGTTGCATTATTTATTTATGTAAATTATGTTTCTGATTTTGAAGGGAATATAGCTCTCAATTTGCTTTACTCATAAATGTAAGTAAGAAAAGAAAGAGATATATTGTACATTCTAATCCCAGAATGCATTGAAACTTTTACTTTTTCCTACTTCTGATGATGATTTGAAATTCAATCAGTTTTTAGTATTTTACATGAATAATGTTATTTTCTAATTTGAATGTAGGATATTCGAACAGTTGGATATGTGACATTTCTCAATAATATGATAATAAGAGCCAACAACTTGACCATATTAAACTGCCATTTAATTTTTTGGTTGCCCTCCGTATTTCCTACTCGACAGGTCAAGGGGGTTAATCCATCATGGATCTGAAGTTCATTTAAAAGTTTGTCACATGCATCTGTCGATACTTGTTTAAATGGACAAGTGAGCTAACCATTCGACCAACCATTTAACCAACCCAAATTGATTGTCATTTATTTATTTGGTATTAATCATTTAATTTGTTTTTATTAAACCTTAATGCAACAAGTTGAAAAAACAATTGGGTAGGGCTACAAAAGTAAGCCCAACCACTTGTTTCACTTGAAAGTGCAGCTTACTCTACTTGAGCCACTAAAATCAATTGGAGAAACTATTTTCAAATATGAGGAAACTATTAAAGGAAAGGATACTTAAACCAAAAACCATTTATAGTAGACTCTAACAAGATTAGCTGTAAACCTTTATAACACTGGCAACAAGATTAGTTTTGGACAAATACAATGTTAATGTAATCCCTTCAATCATGCCGCTATATCTAACAATCTGTGTTTATTTTTCCCTCATATATATGTATATATAATTTTAAAACTGTTATGTGAATATAAAAAATTAGTTACTATGTATTTATTAATTTAATTTTAATATGTATCTTATATTTTAACCCGTATTTTAAATACTTAGTTGATTTAATAGTTCATTTTTTAGTATATATGTAGTAAGATACAATTTTTTTTCTTTCTTTGTTTATGGTTGTGAGTTACAGAGAATGAATGATTGCATGATTCGGAGTTGTAATAGTGTTGTTAGAGTCCTAATACGTTTTAGTGAAATCAATCATTGTTGGATTTTTTATTTTTATAAATAAAATAAATGTAATATTTACCAAAATAAATAATTTTTAGAGAAATTATCGAAATAAATCAACCATTGTACGTATTTTGTTTATACTGTAAACGAAATATGACACATAAGCGTGACACGTGTATATCTCATTTACATTGTAAACGAGATATGGCCCGTATGCCCCTATATATAGAAGTAGTTTACAGCTGACTTTCGGGCCCAGTTTCACTTTCTCGACATCTTTCTCCGCTCTTTTAATCCTTTCTAACTATACCTTTGGCCCGAGCGGTGATGGCGCGCCAAGAGGGGAATGACTGGGATATAAACAGGCTAAATGAGACGACACATTACGTCGGGGCGGTCGACTTCGAGGTTAGTTTTGTTATAGTTATTAAATTTAATGATTTTAGCATTGTTAGGGTAGTCATGTATATCTAGAACGTTGATAAAATTAGAAGTTAGGTTTGTAGGCTTAATTTAGAATTCTATCCGTACTAGGTTCGTATGACATAAATGTTATCAGTTTGAAACGCTGTTATTCCCGTGCTATGTTGTTTGTGTTTATAAATGTAATGCCATTATAGTATAACACTATTTTTATTTTATAAGAATTTTAGGACTTTATTTGGTTGTATTATGTTATTTAATTTGTAATAAAAGTAATAATAAAAATAATTAATCTTGAGACTTTTGGGAGATAAATATTATTAAAGGTAAAATTAAATTTTTTAAATGTTAAAAAATTTTTATAAGTTATAATTGATTGTATATAATTTAAATATTATTTTTGTTTGTCATTAATCAGAGGCCTCGCCTCCTACTGGCCCGGCGAGTGAACTATACTTTACCTCCACAGGACGCCATCGTCCCGTATTTGACCGTGGCCAGATTCGGCGACACCGTGCCACTCAGGGATTCTACTTTTGACAATTCCCTGATTTTGACACTGGTGAAGCGATGGCGTCCAGAGATGCACACGTTTCATCTCCCGTGGGGTGAGGTCACTATCACCCTGCAGAACGTGGCGTACCACCTGGGACTACGCGCACACGGTAACCCCGTTGGCGGGTGCCTCCGAGACTTTGGTAGGTGGTACCATACGGAGACGTGGGCATTAGTGGAGCAACTCCTCGGTGCCAGGCCTCCCGTGGCAGCACAGCAGGCGGCTCAGAGGAAGGAGTAGTTCACGCTGAAGCTTGTGTGGCTACGGGATTATGTTCGCCAGATGCCCCAGACTGACGATCTCGAGACCCTCTGACAGTACGCCAGGTGTTATATCATGTTACTGATCGAAGGGTATCTAATGACCGACAAGTCCAGCAATATGGTGCACCTTCGTTGGCTACCACTGCTCCAAGACTTTACGGAGTGTAGATCGTTTTTGTGGGACTCCGCTGTGCTGGCCTGGACGTATCAGTCCCTATCTTTGGCGGCTCAGCGGGGCGTCACGGACATTGCTGGCTGCTTTCCGTTGTTGATGACATGGATATATCAGAGATTCCTCTAGTGGTGTCCACTAGATAAAGGCGTTTACCAGTATCCGTTGGCTGCGAGGTGAGAAATGCCTTTTTATGTATTTTAGTTAAATAACTTTGTCAAAACTTTTGGTATGTTACTCAATGAACCGTATGTGCTCTCCTTCAATGTGTTAGGTTGGTTGGATTGTCGCAGTAGAGCAGGGATCAGCATGAGGGCAGGGTCCTGCATTGGATGGTTTCCCTTGACCAGCTACATTTCGACGAGGTTAGTTGTAAAATACGCATGTTTTTTATTTTGGATAATTAGATAGAAATCGTATGCTTTAGTATGATTGTTATATGGATAATTCGAAAGTTTTCGTCTAATAATTGTATTTGTGTTACACTGAAAACTTTCTTTCTTCAGTTTGCATGGAGAGTCTACGATGATCCCGCCCTGCAGGCTTTGTGTCCGCCATGATTTCGTGAGGAGGAAGAGTGGGGGACATGGTTGTCAGTGGTCCCCTATTGTGCTTCAATATCGTTCGTTTTCACCACGTTGATTGGGTGAAACGGCAGTTTAATGGAGAGCAGAAGGTACCAGGCACGCCGATAAATCTTGATAGGTGAGATTGATGCTATATTTCTATTTACTTATCCGTTAAAAGATTTCAGTTATTATGATTTAAGGAAGTATCTAACACACCATCTTCATTGACAAGTACCTGACTACTACTGGTTGAGGTGAGGATGTATGGTGGCCACTCAAGCTGAAAGAGCGGTACGATATATGGCACCAGAGGTTTGAGCCCGGTCGACATATCACTGTGCAGCACACGTTTGACATGAGGCCGACCCTGGAGTACTATGACTGGTAGCGTGGGGCTTGTCGGGTTAGACATCTATCGGGGCCCACTCAACGCTAGAGGTGGCGCACCCAGCAAGTGCCTGCCGGTACGAATAGTGGAGAGATTGGAATAAACCGCAATCACATGTGCCATTCGATAGCCAAACCTGAAAGGAGCCCTGACACCACCCCTCGAACGGCTCTAGTTCCTCCATGACAAACATGAAGGCCCGCCTATCGCAATGGGTCACACGCATCTTTGAAATACCTTTTATATTCTTCTCAATGGCCGCTAAGAGTCCTTGTGAGAAGCGGTTTCCAACCGCCAACTGGCTCTGTGCTTCACTATCCTTTGTAACAAACAACTTCTGCAGTCTTTCGTACATGATACGTACGATGGCCAAAATGAGCAAGTAGCGTGTTCGCTTCAACACAGCATTGATGCACTCGAACAAATTGGTGGTCATGTGTCCAAACCTTCGACCACTGTCGCAATGCTGAAGCCAGATCTCATTTCTGAAGCGACCAGCTCAGTCCGCCATCATCAGGGAGACACCCCTCAATGCATCAATGTACCACTCAAACCGGCCTGACTTGGACTGTAAGCAGCGTTTATGAGGTATCGCTTGCCCTCAACTAACTTGAACTGGCTCGTGAAATTTGCAGCCATATGTTTGATAGAGTAAGCATGGAAGGCCCTACGGGGATGCCACCCACTATCATCAGCTCCAAGGGCGACCTTGATGGCCTAAGATCTGTCCAATATAACTAGCAAGCCGTCTTGTGGGGTGACGTGGCGTCTCAAATTAGTAAGAAAGAATGACCATGACTCGGTGCTCTCAGACTCAACAATGGCAAAAGCAATTGGCAGTATGTTGCTGTTCCCGTCTTGTACCACCACTATAAGCAACACTCCACCGCACTTGCCATACAGATGTGTGCCGTCTACAGAGACAAATGACTTGCAATGCTTGAAGGCCTCGACACATGACAAGAAAGCCCAAAATACTTTGTCGAACATGTAGCAGTCGCGCACCATGAGGTGACCTTTGTAGTACGGTTTGACGCGTAGGTCACATATGTTGCCGGGGAAACAGCTCTGCAGTGTCTGAAGTAGTTTCGGCACCTTATTGTACGACTCTTCCTAATCATCGTAGATCCGTGAAATGGCCTTCTGCTTCGCCATCCACACCTTTCTGTATGAGGGTTTGAAGTGATAGCTTTCGTGGAACGCATCTTGTTGAGACATGGTGGATGCCAGACAGCTGTGTGGCCCACCAAATCTCTGAACCTCCTTAGTCACAACAACAAAATATATTCTTACACAACATGTCTAACCAAAATAACATATCATACAAAACTACTCAAATTCACAATTAAACTTGAACTTACCAGTATCCAAAATTCTGACGAAGGGCCACACGGAGGCTCCATTGACACCCACTGTCGGCTTCACGATATTGCACATGGTACTTTAACCGGTCGGACTCGATCACCCAGTACTCAGCACTCCTGCGAATACTGTAGTTCTTCACACCTTGAAGCACCGCCTCTCGGCTTTTGAACCTATGTCCGACCCGAAACTCCACACCGTCGTCTAGGTTGTAATCCACTCCACAGGTGTCAGAAACTAGGATCCTCTCATACATGGCGTCTGGATCTAGACTGTGATAGAGACTTGGCACAGCCGATAGTGCCGAAATCGGGTGAGGTGGAGGCAGCACATGGCGCGGCACAGCCCCTGCAGGTGTCTCCGGCACAAACTCATCCTTATCGCCACCATCGGAAGACTTACTGTCTCCACTATCCGCCATGTATTCCTCGTCCGACTCCTCCTCACTCTCCTCTGCCTCATTCTCCGGAATCATGACATGAATGGGCGGTGGTGCGAGAGGTCGGTCATCTTACACATACGTGTCCTGTGCGGAACTCCCACTACCACTGTGGCCCACCTCAGCGGACAGCTCCATTACCTGTTCACACATGATCCTCCCGTGAATGTCGAACATCAATCGCACATGCTCGTCCCCGTGAAGTCGAAATAGCCGAAACCGGAAGACTCCATTTTCCATGGGTGCCAGCAACCTATACGCCACACTTTCGATTTTCCTCGCTTGTGTCCCCCCAAACTTGCTCAATATCAAACTCTTCAAATCCGACAACGTCTCCACATGCTGAGTACGAAACAATATCGGATCCTGACACTCAAATGTCATCCCGTTGTCGCCATTTCTCATACGACAATTCGGATAAAGCTCCACAACTATGAATAGGTTGTTACTGACCATTCAGCTTTGTTTTTGAGAGAAACGAGATAAAAAAAGGATATAAAATGTGTGTGAAGAATATCAAAGATTACACATCCTTTTATAGATACTGAATAAAGTCATATATATATATATCGTTTACAATATAAATGAGATGACGTTTTCATGTATCTCATTTACAGTGTATACGAGATATACACGTCCCAGTCATACTTACCATATCTCGTTACGTGAAAAATAATCTCGTTCACACTGTAAATGAGATATGATAGAATTATTTAAAATGATAAATATTCGTAAAAATATTTATTTCGGTAAATTTTATATTTATTTTATTTATAAAAATTAAAAATCCAATCATTGTTTGTTAAAAAGACGTGTGATATTAAATACTTAAGTACATTTAACGTAAATGTACTTGTCACACCAAAATAAAAAATGATGCCCCAACAAGAATTGGTGAGCCATATCATTGTTTATCATTTATCCTTATCTGCCCAACTCAATGAAAAAAAAAATAATTTAAATATAAATAGAAAGAAAAAGATGAGCCGACTAAGATCACATGGCCGGTGCTCATGCAAAAGCCGACAACAAAATACAATGTATTTTTTCAAACTTTTGAATTGCATTCCAAAAACATCGATTTTGTGGTTGAAGCAATAGCTAAAATGTTGCTTACTTTACAGTTCATATATAATTTCATAATATTTGTGGTTTGATAATTAAGAGATTTTTGTTGGTTAAGTTGTTATTAATTAAGAGATTTTTGTTGCGTCTTGATTTTGGGTTGACTCCTTTGTCTCCAATTTGTTATAACATATAAACAATATGCTTTCGGTTTTCTATAATTTCATTAATTTGCCAGCTTATTTAGGTCATATATTAACTAGTTCCGCTTTGTTAAGACAAAAGTCCTAAAACTCAATTTAGTTATGAAATTTTAGTTTAAAATAAAATATATTTTTTGTTTTTAAAAGTTGTTAAAATATTTAAAAATATTTTTTAAATTTTATTTTATTTTAAATTTATTTTTAAAATTTTAATTTATATTAGATATATCTCTATTAGCTTAATTTTCAGAAAATTTAGATTCAATCTAACAATAATGTATAATAATTATATTTAGTTTATTTATATTAAAAATTATTTTTGCAAAAATATTAATAAATTGATTTTAAATTTTTTAAAAATTAATTGGTAATATTTTAAAATTTTAAACAAATTTTAAAGATAAAAAATATACTTTTTCTTTAGTGTGTTACAATCCTAAACCTATTTATAATGATGTTAAATTTAATATCTTTGTAAAATGTTTTATCGACACAATTTTTTTAAGTAGAGACGGGTTGTGTCCTCATTCCACTACGCATGCATTGACAGAGGTTCCAGACATATGGAGTGTACTCTTATAAATGTATGGTATATATATTATTTTTTTATGGGAAGTTAATATTTAAAATGGTCTTTAAAATTTGACTTCTAACTTAATTTAGTCTTTAAGATTTTAATTGATTCTAATTAAATCCTGTACTTTTGACTTACGTCTCAATTTGGTTCTTCTGTAACTTTTCGTTACTGGAGAGCTGACTTGACAATTTCAGTTGACACCTGACACTACTAAAACGACGTCGTTTAACTCTTGACGTCCAAATTATTTAGAAACGACGTCGTGTGACATGAGAAAGGGGTTAAACAAAATCCAAACGTTAACCACTTCAAAATGAAACCCCCTTTGACCCTTCTTCTTCCTCCTCTTCCCTCGTATACGTACCCTTAGAGAAGAATCATGGGTGTCGCTATAACTAAAGCTTGAAGCTTTTCTTACTTGTTTCGCCCCTATTATGAAGACTAATTGCCTGAGATTGTGAAGACTAATTGCTTGAAAATCACAATCTCTTCAAAAACAGGTAAGTAACAAAATGGTTACTCTCAACATACGATGATATGTTTTTTGCAAAATGTTACATATGAGGTTTGTTTTTCAATTTTTTCGCTCTATTTTCATCAGTGAAACTTTTGGAGGACTTTGATTGATTACGATTGTTGATGATGGTAGAGTTATTGTATGTTAGGGTTTAATTTTTTTGTATGTATGTAGCTGTGGTCAACTGAATCTTATTATTTTTGTGTGCTCCATTTAAAACACATAGTGTAAGAGATAGATGATACACTTCTTACATTCAAATGTACCCTTTTTTATACAAACTAAGCCTATTAGTTATGCACTATTTCTGGCAATTTGAAAATGAATTGTTGCATACTGTGGCAGTGTGTCTAATCCCACTAGCACTTGCGTTATTAGGACTAGGCTTGTTTGGGGTCAGTTTGCTAATTTGCTTTGAGGTTCTAATAACCTATGGTTGCTAATACGTTTATTCATGATTAAAAAGAAGAAATAAGAACAACTAAATTGATTCTGCACTTTGCAGAGTGTTGACAAACCCCATTTTGAGGGTTTATCTTGTGCTAATTTCAAAGGGTTTATCAATGATTTCACACACTTTCTGCATGAAAAGACAAGGATTTGCATTCCTTTCCTAGTTTTGTCTCATGAATGAAAACATGCTTATTTTGCACTAAAATAGATACATCTCTAATCTTCTCTTGATGCCATTCGATGCCGTGACTTGTGCGCTAAGTGGTTTCAGGATATAGAGTAGGAATGGACAGGAAAAGAGAAGGAAGACGGGTGCAAGGGAAGGAAGCATGAGAATTGAAGCTTTGGAAATTTCCGCAAGGGCGCGTGCGCGTGCGTACGTCCCATGGATTCTCATGGACGCGCACGCGTACGTCCCGCCTCCGCGTACACTCTAAAACCGCATCCATGGCGCGTGCGCGTACCTTGCGCGTACGCGCCGATGTTCGAAAAAGATTTTTTAAAAGTCACGTGATTTAGGCGTGGAGTTGGTTAGAGGTCCTAACTATTGAGGAGTGCTTTGGCGGGAAAAGGCTTAAGAGGACCAAGGGGGCAAGGGTTGAGAGACTTAGTTCATTTTTTTTCTAGTTTTGAGATATTTTAGTTAGTTACATTGTTAGAGAGAGAAACTCCAACTTCTCTCTAGGATTGAGAGGAGAGAGGACTCAAGTTCTTACTAGGGTTCTTCTTCATCAAAATTCTGGATTTCTACCCATTCCTTGGTGAGATCCATTGCAACTTTCACTTCATTTTGTTCATGTAATAGGTTTTCTTTTCCAATTTCAAGTTGTAGTTGTAATTGCTAAATTCCTTGGATCTAGGATTCAACTTAATGAATTTTTGGATTCCATTGATGCTTTGAGATTTTGATCCTCATTATTGCTCTTTGACAATTGTTGTTAATTCCTTGCATTGCAACATCTTTAATTCTACCCTTCTCTTCATTTTACTATGACCTTCTTTCATGCTCACGACATGTTTGATAAAATGTCAACACTAGCTATGGAGTAGAATTTTTACACTTGGCATAGGGTTTGGTCATTGGGAGAAATTGAATAGCTATCTCAATAGTTGATTGAGAGTTAGGGATTGCTAATTGACTTGGAGTGCACTAAAGCTAGATTCCCATGAGGTGAAGCTAGGACTTGTGACTCAAGTTGATTGTTTTCATTTGATTTTCCTCTATACTTAGGGGATGACTAAATGAAGCAAGGCCTAATTGTTGTCAAAATGGCGCCGTTGCCGGGGATTTACAATGGTGTTATGTTATTGGTTATTGTACATATGTGAATAGTATAAATAGCTTGTCTTTTGCTTGTTTACTAGATTTTGTTAGTTTTATTTTGTCTTTCCATAATGAATTC
>NC_029777.3:10128838-10129479 GCF_000817695.3 Arachis duranensis | reverse complement strand
GGGAGGAGCCTCAAGGAATTGATCACTCCTATTGGCAACAACCCCCGGATTATAGGTATAACTCCCATCCTAATGCATGTCAATTTAACGGCTATGATGACTCTTTTTGTGACACTCAACAACCACCATCATATGCCTATGAATCTCATCCTCAACATGAACCTCAACCATACTCACAAGCCTTTCCACATCAAGCACCTTCCTATGGTCCATATTCACCATATGACCAATCATTCATGCCATATTCTTATGACCATTATGAGCGAGAACCCTTAGAACCACCACAACCCTATCAAGATTACTCCCAAGAACCACCTCAATACACACCATCTCCACAATTTTATCAAGAGGAACCACCTTCCTACCATGAATCCCCTCTCCAAAATAATGAACCTTCCTACTCACCCCAAGCCCCAATAGATGATTCTCTTACCTTGCTACTTCAAGGACAAGCGGATATGCAAAGGAACACCTTAGAGTTTGTGACTAACTTGACCAAGGTAGTGCATACTTTAGCCTACAAATGTTTGAACACTCAAGGTGCTTCCATAACCACATATGGAGAATCAATTGAAGAGCAAAGCATGAAGGAGAGATTGAAAACTCCGGTGGGGGATGAGGGATGCTATTTTGTGTTGGAA
>NC_029777.3:10125121-10127318 GCF_000817695.3 Arachis duranensis | reverse complement strand
GGCGCGTACGCGTCCTTCGACCAATATACCCATCGACGCATGAACGTGCATGACGCGCACGCGTCGGTAAAAAAAAAAAGAGTTTTTTTTCTCCCCTTCCATTTTCTTTTGCTTATCACATTCGCATACTTCTACTCTTCCCATTTTCATTTAGTTTTTGTAGCATGTTTTCGTTTTTTTTTTCTAAGTCATTTTAATAATGGTGTTGCATCTTCCTACTCAATTGTTGAGAATTCCTTACATTATTTTGGTGCTTCTTGACTTGTTTGATATTGTTGGGTGATGACACTTTTAAATCAATGCTTCATCTTGTATGACTCTTATGTCTTTGTGCATTGATATGACCTCATATTGTCTTTCATGACCCACTTCTTCTTATGTGAACTTGATGTGCCATATGCTCTTCATGCTTCGATTTTACTCTTGCATCAAGTATCATTGATATGCCATTTTCTCTTATTGTTTCCTCCTCTACATGTTGTAGCTACCATGTAGTAGCGTACCATCCCTTTATTTGGCATTAGCCCCCGCCTATGTTCTACTTGTTTTGATACCTTTGCTGTAGGCCTAATTGTCGTTCTTCTTTCCTCCCCTTTTAGGTTGGCCGCCAAGAAGGGAGATATGAATAGCTTTAAATGGGGCAACAAACAAGTCATCCGCACTACCATTTGAGAAACTCATCAATTGTAGCAACCCATCCACCTTGCTCATCCTTCAATGCACCGAGGACGGTGCAAACTTTTAAGTGTGGGGAGGTCGTCCGACCGATCTCCATGGGTAACAACTTCTTTTCTCAACATCAATTTTTTTTTTCAAATTTTTCTGCTAGTTAGTTGTTGCGTTGCATGATAGGTTGCATGTTAGTTAGAATTTATACATATTTTACCACTTCTTTTTATCAAGATTTCTATCTATAGGGCACCTCAATTGATTTGAGTAAAAACTTTTCATAGAACTTGCTTGAATTATATATATTGTGGATCATGTTTTTGAGCTAAGAACACAAGCAAGTGAGATTTGAGCCTAATGGTGTGGTTACATCCTATAACCACTTATTTTCCTTCTTGTGTGCATTAATCTCTTTCTATGATTGTAATCTTTGAATTGTTTGATTCTTTATGTCCATTATTTTGTGTATTCATGCATTTATATGATTGAGGCCATCATTTCATTAGCTCACTTACCCAAATAGCCTACCTTTTATCTTCCATTGTTAACCAATTTGAGCCTATGATTAACCCACTTGTTCTTTAATTTAGCACATTACAAGCCTTAAAGCGGAAAACAATGAAAGTCCTTAATTTGGATCTTTGATTGGCTTAGGCTAGTGTATGTGAGTAACATTCAAGTGTGGGAACCTTGGGACATTGAGTGAATAAAAGGGTAGTTTTGTATTGTTATTAGAAATATTGAGGAATTGGGTACATACTCATGTCTTGATTAAATGTATAGACCTTATGCATTGATGTTCTTGCATATAGTTTGAAAGAAAAAAAAAAGAAAAAGAATGAAAAGAAAAAGAAATAAAAGTGAAAAAAAAAAGAGAAGAAAAAAAATATAGAAAAGAAAGAAAAAGAAAAGCAATAAAGGGGACAAAATGCCCCAAAGTAAAGTTCAAATAAAATCAATGCATAAGTATTGTGAAATGGATGGAAAATACATGAGTATGTGAAAAAGTGAGGAATGGGTAGTTAGATTAGTACTTAATTGAATAGGTCATTATATAGGTTAGGTGGAAAAGTTTAAGTTAATCAAAGATTCAAATCCTAAGTCCACTAGCCATATATGATCCTACCTTGACCCTAGCCCCATTACAACCTAAGGAGAAGACCTCATGATAGATGTATGCATGCATGAAATATATGTTGATTGTTAGAAGAAGAACAAATCTTGGAAAGCATGATTAGGGGAGAATTGAGAGAATCAACCCTAAACACTTGAGCGACCAGAGCGCAAATACTTCCGGTGAGGGTTCGATGCTCAATCCCTTGATTCCCGGCTCTTGCGAGCATTCCTCATGCAAGATTGTGTATATTGCATTTGATACTTAGAAATTGGCAAATCCTATGCATTGACCACCATCGTGTCCCATATGCTCGCATATGTCATAAGGAAGCTGATTTGTTCCCAACCAAGTAGACAACAGCACTAGTCGTAGTTGCATGCATATAAGTAGGTTGCATTTCATGAGTCCTAT
>NC_029777.3:10118382-10124659 GCF_000817695.3 Arachis duranensis | reverse complement strand
AAATTCCTTGGATCTAGGATTCAACTTTATGATTTTGGATTCCATTGATGTTTTGAGATTTTGATCCTCATCATTGCTCCTTGACAATTGTTTGTTGTTAATTCCTTGTATTGCAATATCTTGGATTCTACTTTTCTCTTCATTTTACTATGACCTTCCTTCATGCTCACTACATGTTTGATGAAATGTCAGCACTAGCTATGGAGTAGAATTTTTACTCTTGGCATAGGGTTTGGTTATTGGAAGAAGTTGAATAGTTGTATCAATAGTTGATTTGGAATTAGGGATTGCTAGTTGGCTTGGAGTGCACTAAAGCTAGATTCCCATGAGGTGAAGCTAGGACTTGTGACTCAAGTTGATTGTTTTCATTTGATTTTCCTCTATACTTAGGGGATGACTAAATGAAGCAAGGCCTAATTGTTGTTAACATTGAATGGACTATAAGGATAGAAGTTCTAATGCCAACCCTAAGCCAAGCCTTTTGATAATTGATTGCTTGTTTCTCATTACTTTGCTAAAACCTTCAAAGAATTCCAACGAGGCTTACTAAGTCAATAAGATGCACACTTTGGCAATTCCAAGGGAGAACGACTCGGGAGACTAGTACTCTCGGATATAGATTGTAGATTTGTTTGATGATGGATTTTGCGTTGGTTTAGACTATACTACGATTGATCACTTGATAAATTCTATACCAACAAAAATTCATTTGTCAAGTGTCAACCACAAAGTGTGTTGCAGGAGAATATTAGCAACAATTTGACCAAGACGCCAAGTTTAAACTCTAGACACTGAACTTGTTGCTTACATATAAATTATAAATTGGAGTAAATTTCTAGAGATTATAAATTCTTATGAAAATACATGTAAGATTTGTTTTCGAATTCTATTATTTATTTTTTGTTTGTATTCTAAATTTGTTTCCATAATTTTACATAATTCAATTGACACTAAATTCATTTTAAATTTTGATCTGACTGTCTAATCCTTAGCATATTAGTACAAACTAAAGACCTAAATTTTCAATTCTGTTAAAAGTCTTGCTAGGTCCCTCTATCAGATCCATTTTCATCTCCACATCTACCTCCACAACATGTGACAAGGCATGAGAAGCTACAATCTAAGTGAAAATTAACTTTCAAAATGGATCCAATGCAAGGAGCAAGCTTTGGGACAGGTGCACGCTTGGCATAATTTATGAAATTCGTCCCCACCCCGGACTTTAAACTACCAACAACAAAATAGAATACAATTTACAATGTTAATTAGAAGTTGTATAGGACATATTTTGTAGAGTGCATTTGATCAAACTATGCTCTTTTGATTTTGAGACTCTGTTATGTAGGGTAATCTGTTCTGGCTAAGAATATTCTGAAACTATATTATATAGGGTATTGTGTTGTGTTACAGATACTGCTTTTGTTAATGCTACTTATCACTGATAACAATGATTAATTACTATGTGTTACTACATGAATGACTATTTTTTTTATTACTTTTTGTAAAATTTTATACTTCTTTCATATAATCTCAGTTTTATACAACTTTCACAGTACACATCATTACCTAAGAGAACATAAAACTTTATTTCTAGTTTGTCATCAACTTCTAGGTCCATGAAAAAAAATCAAATACATACCAATATTTCATTCACATAATTGATATCACATTTACATATATTTCATCCCACCTAATCCGAAAGCTACAATCATAAATCCAAAAATAATGATAAACTAAGACAACATAATATTCCACATGCTTAAGATTCTAATTTCAGCTTCAACTGCACTAATTTTTCATTCCAAATAAAATTTTCAATAATCTTCACTAACTTGGATTTCATTTCTCCCAACTATGGCTTCTTCTTCTTCATCATTTGCCCATTTAAAAAAGTTGCACCATCTCATACCAACAGTCTACAAAACCAAAAACCAAAAAAATTTGAGAAAGAGCAACTACAAAATCAAGAAGAATTTGAGAAATAAGACACACAATCAAGTTGCAACAATTAAACAAACTCACATTATAGTTAGGGCATCTATAAAATAGTCTATTTGGATTGGAATTTGTCCCAAACCATCGAAGAATAGGACGCAACCCACAACCGCACCAATGGAAAATCTTTCCACCTTTGTCACAGTTTGTTTTTCACCCAGCCACTATGCGAACGAGCTCTACTAGAGCTTCCTGAGTCTTGGCTGCTGCTCCCCAACATCCTTCTCAATTCTTGGAAAGACTCTTGCGATTTGAGAAAATTGGGGCAGTTATGTTTTATTTAAAATTTTTAGGGGTTAAATTGATGCCTTCAAATATTTCATCACATTATCTAACTGCTATGGTGTCAAGTGTCAACTAAAATTGCCAAATTAGCTTTTCGGTGATGGAAAATGATGGAAGGGCCAAATTGAGGCACGGATCAAAATTTCAGAGTATAATTAGAGTCAATTGAAACCTTGAGAACTAAATTGAATCAGGGGTCAAAACTCAGGGATAACTCATTTTTTTTTGGTAAATAATTTTCATGTAAAAATTACATTATAAATCATTATATAGATTGATATATATTTGATTGAATATATTTGATTAAATTAATTATTAAATAATTAATAAGAGGTGGTACTGAAGAAAAGAAGTAATATATGGTCCCTATATTATAGAAGAAAAGCTAGAGTTGTGGTTAGAGCTCATGGGGTTGAAAATGAGTTGGGGTGTGCTGATTTTATTCGGAGGAGATTTCAACGATATTTTGATGACTGAGGAGAGGGCGGGATGTAAAGCATTGTCACAGAATAGTAACGAATTTAAAGAATGGGTGGATAATATGGAATTGCTAGAACTAGAATTGTTGGGCATAAAATTCATGTGGTATAATAAGAGGAGTTGCAGGAGAATAGATAGAGTTTTTGTTGACAGTGAATGGCTAGAGGCTTTTGACATGCTCATTTTGAAGGGTTTGAATAAGTCAATGTCTGATCATTTTCCTTTATTAGTGAATTCAGAGGTGGTAGATTATGGCCTTAAACCTTTTAGAACATTAGATGCATGGTAACACATAGTAACTTCGAAGAAACAGTGAAAAAAGAGTGGGATAAATTGGAGAAAAGTAGCATAATTGACAAGATGGAAGTCTTGAAAAAGCCACTAAAAATATAGAACAAAGAGAAGTTTGGGAACATTGATTCCCAAATTGAGAAGATTGAGGCAGAAATGCAAAAAATTGATGAAAGAATAGAGGATGGGGAAGTGGACGATTGTCTTGTAGCAAGGAGTAAGGCCCTAAAAATTTTAGCTGAAAAGTGGTATGACAGGAAAGAATTATACTGGAAACAACTATCAAGGTCAAATTTTACCTCAGATATGGATCAAAATACACGTTTCTTTTTTCATAATATAGCTAAGAATAGAAGAAATTGCAAAGTTATTGACTCAGTTTGTATGGTGAAAAACAATTTGAAGGTCCGACTAGAATTAAGAAGGAGATTCAGCAATTTTTCATGAAACTGTACACTAAAAATTAACACCTTGATTTGGATTCAATGATGGGCTGGTGAATAAAATTACAAAGGAGGAGGTTGATTGGATAGAAAGAATGTCGCTAATGAAAGAGATGAAGGATACAGTTTGTGATTGTGAACCATCTAGAGCTCCAGGTCTAGATGATTTCAATTTCAAATGTATAAGAAAGCTGTGGGATATGATAGGTGGGGATTTTTATAGTATGGTGCAAGATTTTTTTGATAAAGGAACGCTCCCAAAGAAAGCTAGCTTGACTTGGGTGGCGTTAGCGTATAAGGAAGGAGGGTCTGATGAGTTAAAAGATTATCGGACAATTAGTATGGTGGAGTGTATATACAAAGTAATAGCAAAGCTACTATCAAAAAGACTTCAACCGTTGATGACTGCCTTAGTGGGTGAAGAACAGTCTGCATTTGTGAAGAGGAGGAAGATTGTTGATGGCGCATTAATAGCTTGTGAAGCAGTTCATTGGTTAAAGAAGAAGAAGGCTTCGGCTTGGTTGATTAAACTTAATTTTCATAAGGCTTATGACATGGTCAGATGGAGTTTTGTGGATGTAGTGTTGAAGAATATGGGGGTTCGAAAAAAAGTGGAGAGAGTGGATTCGTGTGTGCCTCACGACAGCATCCATGTCCATTTTGGTGAACGGAACACCAACCATTCTATTTAAGCTACATAGAAGCTTACGTCAGGGTGATCCATTATCCCCTTCTTATTTGTTCTAGTTGGTCAAGTGTTGAATAGTATGCTTGGAAGGTTGTCTGAAATTGAGAGAATAAAACTGTTTGAGATAGATAGAGAGAAGATACAAATCTCACACTTACAGTTCGTAGACGACACAATCTTGTTTTGTCCTTGTGACATTGAGTCTGTGACGAACTATAAGAAGATCTTACAAGACTTTGAGATTATGTCTGGTCTAAAGATCAATTATGACAAATCTGTGGTCATCGGCTTAAACTGTAGAGAGGAGACAATTGATGAAGCGTGTGGTATCTTGGAGTGTAACAAAGCTAAACTTCTGATCCGGTATTTGGGAATTCCTCTAGGGACAAATCTGAAATGTGTGAAGACATGGGATCCTATTATAAAGAAGGTAGAGGAAAGACTTAAGGGTTGGGAAGGAAAGTTTTTAACAAAGGCAGGTAAACTAGTCCTTATAAAAGCTATCCTAAATAGCCTTCCTATGTATTACCTTAGCATGTTCAAAATTTCTAAGGCTGTTGCTGCAAAGATTATTTTTCTACAGTCGAAATTTTTTTGGGGTAAGGCAGATGGTGGAAAGGGTATGCCAACGGTAAAGTGGAGTGTTGTACAAAAACCAAAAAAAAAACAAGGAGGTTTGGGGGTGAGAGACATATCTTTGAAGAATACTGTCCTATTATTTAAGTGGTGGTGGAGGTTCAATAAAGAGAAATGTCCAATTTGGAAGAAAGTAGTTTGCTATTGCAATAATCTTGATGGTGGTGTGTCTTTTGAAAATCAAAATTTGAAGATAACTGGGGGTGTATGGGCTGACATTGGCAACATACGTATGAGTGAGAGTAGTCTTGTGGGTATATATCAAGAGGGTCTTCAATTGCAAGTGGGTAACAGAACTAAAACCAAATTTTGACATGACCTTTGGGTACAGGAAGGTAGATTGAAAGAGGTATTTGATAAACCACTATTTTATGGTTTATAATGTGTTTAATTGTGTGGTTTTATCATGATCTATACCCACTTATTCATATAATTAGCATGCATTTATATTTCCTTCCTAAAATTATTACATGATTGAAAACATGCTTCTTTGGTCTTAATTTAGCTAATCTTAATCCTCTCTTATTACCATTTGATGCCTTGATCTGTGTGTTAAGTGTTTCAGGCTTCATAGGGCAGGAATGGCTTAGAGAATGAAGAAGAAGTGTGCAAAGATGGAAGGAATACAAGGAATTGAGGAGATGACCAGCAAAAAGTCACGCGGTCGCATGGCTCACGCGACCGCGTAAAATAGAAGAAATCAGAGTGACGCGATCGCATGGCTCACGCGACCGCGTGGATTGGAAAAGCACAAGTGACGCGGAAGTGTGGACGACGCGAACACGTGGCAGGGAAAAACGCAAATGACGCGTCCGCATGGATGACGCGATTGCGTGACGTGCGTGATCTGCAGAATTACAAAATTCGCCGGCAAAGATTCTGGACCGCATTTCAACCCAGTTTTCAGCTCAGAAACACAGATTAAAGTCAGGAAACTTGCAGAAACTGAGGAGGCAATTCATAATTCACTTTTCATGTTTTAGATGTAGTTTTTAGAGAGAGAGGTTCTCTCCTCTCTCTTAGGATTTAGGTAGAGTTTCAGATTCGTCTTAAAGGATTTAGGATTTATTATTATTCCAACTTACAATTTTCTTCTTCATTCCAGGTTTAATGTTCCTTTCTATTTAATTTCGTTCCTATTTTTATTCACCTTAGTACTTTAATTGATATTTATCTTTTGAATTTGGCTTATGACTTTCATGTTAGGATTTTCTTAATTAATGTGATTTGAGGTATTTCACTTATTTAATTTAGATAGTTTCCCTTTTTGGCTTTGGTTAAATAATTGGTGACTCTTGAGTTATCAAACTCATTGTTGATTGAAAATTAGATTTCTTCATTTCATTAATTCAAGTTCCAATAACTCTGACTTTTCCCAAGGAAAGACTAGGACCTGAGGAATCAAAATTGATTCATCCACTTAACTTACCTTCATAGTTAGAGGTTAACAAAGTGGGAG
>NC_029777.3:10105460-10118310 GCF_000817695.3 Arachis duranensis | reverse complement strand
AGGATAGGACTTCCAGTTCTTATACCTTGCCAAAGGTTTATTTTACAGTTATTATTATTTTATTTTACTTGTCATTCAACTAACTTTTTACCTTAATCCAAAACTCCAAAATACACTTTTTCATAACCAATAATAAGAACATACCTCCCTGCAATTCATTGAGAAGACGACCCGAGGTTTAAATACTCGGTTATCAATTTTAAAGGGGTTTGTTACTAGTGACAACCAAAACGTTTGCACAAAAGGATTTTTGTTAGTTTAGAAACTATATCTACAACGCGACTATTTTTATAAAATTCTTTACTAGCAAAAATCCTAACGTCAAAATGGCGCCGTTGCCGGGGAATTGCAAACGTGTGCCTTATTATTGGTTATTGTAAATATTTTTTCAAAAAAAAAATTTCAGATTTTTATTTTAAAATTTTTATCTTATCTTATCTTATTTTTCAAAATTCAAATCTTTTTCAAAAAAATTATATCTTTTTCAAAATATTTTCTTTTTATTAATTTCTGTTTTTCTTTTCTCTTACTACTATGAACTCACACCCCTTTGGCTATGAGTCTGGTTATAATTATGTTGCAGGAAGAGGAAATTACAATGAGAACAGGCATCAAGGTTGGAACAATCAAAGATGGGAGGAGTCACAAGGATTTGATCAACCCTCATGGCAACAACCGCCTCCAATGTACTACCAACAACCATTCTGTGATGCATATCAAGATGATGGCTATGGTGAGCGCTCTTTTGATTATCAACAACCACCACCATATGCCTATGAACCCCCTCCTCAACATGACTTTAGACCACCATACTCACAAGCCCCTTTCCACCATTCACCTCCATATGACCCTAACCATCATCCACCATACCAACCACCTTATGAGCCAAATGAACCATACACAGAACCACCACCTTTCCAACACAACTACTCTCATGAACCACCACCTCAATATTCACCATCTCCATATCATTATCAAGATGAACCACCTTCCTATTATGAACCCTCTCTCCCAACCAATGAATCCTCATATCCACCCCAACCTCCAATGGATGACAGACTTCGTGTTATTCTTCAAAGGCAAGAAAGGATGAATACGAGTGTGCTAAATTTCGCGGCCACCTTAGGCAAGTTAGTAAATATATTAGCTTTCCGATGTTCGGACACTCAAGGAACTCCCATGGCTTCATGTGGACAATCTAATGAAGAATGTAGCAGGAAGGAGAAATTGGGCACTCCGGTGGATAGTGAGCAGCACGATTTGATATTGGAACAAGTGGAGGAAGCCAGAACTATTGAAGAAGAAAAGGAGGCAGTGGTTGAAGACTTAGGAGATGCTGAACCTCCATGGGAAAGTCAAGTTATAGAGCATCCTTCAAAGACGTTTGAAGCTGATGTTGAGGAGGGTGTACAACCTCCAAAGCATATCATGGTTGAAGACTTTGAAGGAGACGATCAAGAGATGGATTCAATCATTAATGAATTCTTATCTACATTTGAATCCTTTCCCATTGGACTTGACATGAAGATTACAGAAGAAGAAGCACAACCTCCCTTGCCTTTGGTGAACACTGAAGAAGAGATTGAATTGGAAGAAATTCACCAAGAGGAAGATGTTGATATTGAAGAAGATTGCCAAGAGGTGGAAGATGTCGAAGAAGAGCACAAGGGAGTGGAGCTTGCACGTTCATTAGAAACACCTCCCCCTAAGTTGCCATCATCCTTCACAACATTCAAGTGGGTGAAATTCATATCCCTTAGCTTTCTAATTCCACTTGAATACGGGCTACTGGAGACGGATGGTCAACTGAGAGCTCTCTGTGGCATTAAGTGTAAGAAAAAGATGGTCAGTGATAAGATTTATCCTGCAAGGTTCAACTTGGTTGTGTGCTCAACATTCAAACGCAAAGGTTAGTTTAGAGCTCAACTGAGTGGGTCTAGGAAGTTGTCTGGCTGCTTCAGTGAGAATTCAGACTGCTTGTCACCCGGATGGAACAATATTGCTCAACCAAAAGACGGGTGCAAGGGCAAGGTCTGGGACCCCGGAATCCATTCTACCAATCACCACTCTTGGGGCCTTGTCACTTGATTTAACTTACTTGAAGGCTTTCTGCGCCTAGTTTGGGACCCCGGAGGCTACTGGAATTCTAAACACTGGTGGAGATTCTTGGATCAGTACAAACACAAGCCACCATAACAAGGAGCTCACCAGAATGTCCAACTTAAGGACTTTAACTAAAAGTGCTAGGTGGGAGACAACCCACCATGGTATGATCGTTCCTTTTCCAGTTTAAATTTTAGTCTATTTTTGAGTTTTGATTGAACCTAGAATTTTGCATACCATTCATTTCATCTGCATTTGCATCTAAAAAAAATGCCACGCGACGCGACCGCATCAGCGATGCGTCCGCGTCGCAAGGAGAGGGAAAAAAATAAAAATGAACAGAGAGTCACGCGAGAGCGTGGCTGGAGGCGTGCCAATGGCACAAATCGTCCCACGCGACCGCGTCATATGGGAATAATGGCCTCCCACGCGACCGCGTGCCCCAATTTTTGACGTAAAAAGGGTGCACTACGAATTATTGTGCGAGAGTGGTGATGGATTGGTGCTGAACGCACAATTCTATCCATGTGGACGCATGGCTCATGCGTCCGCGTCATTCTTCTTTGAAGCCCACTCATGCGATCGCATGCCCCACGCGATCGCGTCACCCAATATTTGGCAATTAATGATTTTGAACAGAGAGTTGTGCGAACGTGAGGCTGCCCTCGCACCAGTAGCATCATCTGTGTCACGCGACCGCGTGTCCGACGCGACTGCGTCAATCCGTATAAGTGCAAGTCACGCGACCGCGTGCCCCACGCGATCGCGTCGCTTGCGTCGCACAGCTTATCCTAATTTGCCAAAATTTCTTATCTTTTCTTTCCCAATCCTAATTTTTCCTCCATCCTTTCTTCCTCACTTCTTTCTTCCCTTATTTTCCTTCTTTCTATTTTACTTACTTTATCTGCATACTTTCATGCATTGCATTCATGCATATTTTTTATTGGTGTTGATATTTATTTTGTGGATTGTTGAGAAATTATTTGACAATTATATATCATTTTTATAGGGTTGCTTGCATGTTCTAATTAATATTTTGCATACCTTATTTAATATGTATGCTATGTGCTTGTGAAAACGCCCGTATGACATTGTGCATTATTTTTAAAGATTTCTTTTAATCTACTACTCTAAATGCTTACTTTTCACAAAACCCTTTTTATATTTTATTAATTAAATATAATTGTCAATACAAACGTTATTGTTAGTTTCTTACGACTAACAATACATTAAAGCTTTTGATACTTGATCTATGCTACTCATGCCCTTGCCGGCATGCTAATAAACATCTTGCATCCAATACTCCCCATGCCTTGCTATATTTCCATTGATGAACTGATCAAATGGAATCGCGACCATGTCTTCGATTCACTATTTTCCTTACTTGGCATGATATTCACTCGTACCGCCCTCCTCTTTGCTCTACACCTTTGACTTCATATCCCTTTCTCTTCTCCCTTTTTCAGGCTGGTCACCAGAACGGGTAAGGAGAAAGCTTCTACAACGAGCAACAGCTGAGGAACCACAACACCCGCCCACCTGTACTTCTCAGCATGCACCAAGGACGGTGCAATCTTTAAGTGTGGGGAGGTCAATACCGATCTCCACGGGTTAGTTAGCCCCTTCTCAACACCAATTTTTGTTTTTCATTGTTGCATTTGCATGTCAGATTGCATGTTTGTTTTTTGTGCATATTTTACCACTTGGTTAAAGTAATATTTTCTTTTACAAGAAATTTTTATAGTATTTCACTAATTTGAATAAAATTTTTTGAAATACTTGTTTGAAGAAATATTATTTTGGAACATGGTTTAGAGCTCGAACACACAAAACCTGTGAGATTTTGAGCTTATTTGAATTGGTTGCATTTTATCAACCAATATTTTATTTTTTTGGTGTGTGTTTCTCTCTTTAAAAATTGTGATCTTTGTCTTGCTTAATTCTATATTTCCATTATTTGATGTATGCATGCACTTATATGATTGAGGCCTTGTTTCACTGAGCTTACATACCCTTATGGCCTTACCTTTTATTATCCTTTGCAAACCCATGTTGAGTCTATTTTACCCCTTGTTCTTTACTTTAGCTCATCACTAACTCTAAACGGAAAACAATAATGTCCCTAATTTGAATCCTTGATTAGCTTAGACTAGTGAGAATGCTCATGAATTAAGTGTGGGGAAAAGTGGGTTTGGAAACGTTTGGTTTGGAAATTGAGTATGTTAGACTTTGTGTGAAAATATGAAAAATATTAAGAACATGTTTATGCATTCAAAACCTTAATCATATGCATTGAGAAGAATAAAATAAAGTAATAAAAGGGGACAAAATGCCCCAAAATAAATAAGTGAAATCAATGCATATAAGCGTACTCAAAACTTGGAATGCATAGATATGTAGTAAACACAGTTGATGGGAAGTTAGATTTTGTATTTTAATTAAACGGATTGTCTTAAGTTAGGTGGAAAGTTTATGTTAATTAAGGATTCAAATTTTAATCCACTTGGCCAAATACAATCTTACCTTGATCCTAACCCCATTACAACCCTTAAAAGACCTCTTGATTTGTGTATTGGTGCATTAAATTTTTGTTGATTGTTAGATGAAGAGAAAGCCTTAGAAAGCAAAATTAGTAGAGAATTGAGTGAATCGAACCTTAAACACCTGAGCGATTAGAATGTATACACTTCTGGTGAGGGTTCGATGCCCAATTCTTTGTTCCCGGCTTCCATGAGCTATCTTCTTCTTGCAAGTTATTTATATTGTATTTTGTGATTTGAATTAGTGAAATCCAGTTCATATTTATTCTTGAAAGATTTATTTACTTTTTCACCAAGTAGGTAGAATCATTTTAGCATGTAGTTGCATTCACATTCATAGGTTGCATTGCATGAGTCTTGCCTCTCCCTACTCATTTATTTGGTCTCCTTGAGTTTAGCATGAGGACATGCTAATGTTTAAGTGTGGGGAGGTTGATAAATCACTATTTTATGGTTTATAATGTGTTTAATTGTGTGGTTTTATCATGATCTATACCCACTTATTCATATAATTAGCATGTATTTATATTTCCTTCCTAAAATTATTACATGATTGAAAACATGCTTCTTTGGTCTTAATTTAGCTAATCTTAATCCTCTCTTATTACCATTCGATACCTTGATCTATGTGTTAAGTGTTTCAGGCTTTATAGGGCAGGAATGGCTTAGAGAATGAAGAAGAAGTGTGCAAAGATGGAAGGAATACAAGGAATTGAGGAGATGACCAACGAAAAGTCACGCGGTCGCATGGCTCACGCGACCGCGTGAAATAGAAGAAATCAGAGTGACGCGATCGCATGGCTCACACGACCGCGCGGATTGGAAAAGCACAAGTGACGCGGAAACGTGGACGACGCGAACGCGTGGCAGGGAAAAATGCAAATAACGCGTCCGCATGGATGACGCGATCGCGTGACGTGCGCGATCTGCAGAATTACAAAAGTCACTGGCAGAGATTCTGGGCCGCATTTCAACCCAGTTTTCAGCTCAGAAACACAGATTAAAGTCAGGAAACTTGCAGAAACTGAGGAGGTGATTCATAATTCACTTTTCATGTTTTAGATGTAGTTTTTAGAGAGAGAGGTTCTCTCCTCTCTCTTAGGATTTAGGTAGAGTTTTCATAAATTAGGATTTAGGACTTCTCTTAGTTTTAGGAGTGACTCTCGATCCCAGGTTCAATGTTCTTTGTATTTATTTATTTTCAATGTTCCATGTTTAGATTGATTTTCTTAATTAATGTTATTTGAGATATTTCAGTTTATGATTGTTTTATTTATGAATGCTTTTTATTTAATTTAGATAGTTTCCCTTTTTGGCTTTGGTTAAATAATTTGTAACTCTTGAGTTATCAAACTCATTGTTGATTGAAAATTGGATTTTTTCATTTCATTAATTCAAGTTCCAATAACTCTGACTTTTCCCAAGGAAAGACTAGGACCTGAGGAATCAAAATTAATTCATCCACTTAATTTACCTTCATAGTTAGAGGTTAACAAAGTGGGAGAAAAATCCAATTCTCATCACAATTGATAAGGATAACTAGGATAGGACTTCCAGTTCTTATACCTTGCCAAAGGTTTATTTTACAGTTATTATTATTTTATTTTACTTGTCATTCAACTAACCTTTTACCTTAATCCAAAACCCCAAAATACACTTTTTCATAACCAATAATAAGAACATACCTCCCTGCAATTCCTTGAGAAGACGACCCGAGGTTTAAATACTCGGTTATCAATTTTAAAGGGGTTTGTTACTAGTGACAACCAAAACGTTTGCACGAAAGGATTTTTGTTGGTTTAGAAACTATATCTACAACGCGACTATTTTTATAAAATTCTTTACTAGAAAAAATCTTAACGTTAGTATTCCCGAGTCTTTACAGAGTGACGCTGAATAAGGAGTGCTCAATCAATGAGTGTGGCATTTGGGATGGTTATATTTGGAGATGGAGTCTACAATGGAGAAGAGCTTTATGAGAATGGGAGGAACAAGACCTTGTAAAGCTTCTTGTAATTTTGTCAAAAATCTGAATTAGACAAGAAGAGGTGGACACTTTGAAATGGAAGCATGACAAGCAAGGTACTTTTTCTGCTAAATCTTTTTTAGATGTGGTATATAAGAATAAGAAGATAGGAGTGGAACCAAGATGTATAATTTCACGAAACAATTGTGGAAAAGTATTGTGCCTCCACGGGTTGAGTTGCTGATGTGGTTCGTAATTTTAGAAAGATTGAATACTAGAGATAGATTATGTAAGTTTAAGATTATACCAGAAGCGGAATCCTTTTGTGTCTTATATAAGGATAGGTTGGAGACGGTACATCACTTATTTTTTTCTTGTGATCGTATATGGAAGTTGTGGGGATCAATCTTGGTGAATTGAAGTGCGATTTGGGTTTGGTCAGGAACCACCAAAGAATGCTTTGAGGTGTGGATGGATAGAAAGATAAGGAAAGATATGAAGAAAGTGTGGATGGTGCTATTTTTCTCTGTAATATGGTGCACATGGAGATGTAGAAATAACATTGTCTTTAATAATGGAGTGTTGGTATTAGAGAAGTTAAAAGAGGAAGTTGTAGAATGCACAAATCGATGGTGTCAAGATCGACAATATAGGAGTAATTGATGTACTTATGAGTGCAAATATCAAGTCTAAGGTGAATAAGAAGACATATGAAGTTGATCTTTGATGCATGATTTACTGATCTTTGGAAAAGACAAATAATTCTGCAAAGTAAAAGTTGGAAAGAGTATGATCATGATTTGATATTGTATATTTGATCGAGTTCATCTTAAAATATCTTTAGATGAGCTAAAATCATTATATTCTTTTACTTCTTGTTTGCTGCCTAATGCTAGTTTTTATGTTTTCTTTGTATTTATTGTCCTGTTTTTGTTGCTGTTTTTTGGAACTACGCCCACTTTATTTAGAATTAGGTGAAGATGTAATTATTTAAAAAAAATAATATAATTTTTTTGTGAAACATTATTATTAAAATATCCACCTTCATTTTTCATTTAATATTTTTAAGAATTTCTCTCTTTTCAAAGTATCTTTTATTGTTAAACTTATATAATTACAAAGAAAAATATCTCTTCTAATATAGGTTACTCTGTTATGAAGATTCAAAACTTTTCTTCTTTAATAGTGTTAATGACAGATGTGAGAAATGCATCTAAGGACACAGTGTGTTTTGCTTTTATTAGAAAAAAAAATTGAACTTACCAATAAAAGGATACAAACCCATAACAACATCCTGCAATTTGATATTAATTAATAATACTATATGATACGATAAAATCCATAATTAATAATTAATTTGGGCATGTGGTTATGGTGTAATATCCCCATTTGATATTGAGGGCAATTGAGTAGACAAAACCTTGTGAACCAATCAAATCTGCCTCCCACGTTTAATTTCGATTTTGCATGCTTTCAACATTGCTGCTTAAATTAAACTGTTTTTATTAGAAAAACCTTTTAGGTATTTGAGCGCAATTCAGTATTTTTGTAATGATTAATTAATTGTCTTTCACGTCACTATAAGTTTATTATTATTTTAAAATATTAATAAAATAAAAATTTAAACTAACAAAATAAATTTCTTTTAGAATAAAATATTATTTTTTTCTTAAATTTTAAAATAAATTTTAAAATTATTTTTAACGTTTAAATTATTTTATTTGTATCTCTAATATTTAAAAATTGATTTAATATTATCCTATGTAATATATATTAATAGAACATGAATTAAAAAAATTTATAATGAATTAAAAAAAAAATTTTTTCCTTTTATTCCATATATTTTTGCTCTCCTTTCTTTTGGTACCTTGTACCAAAAATACAATTTCATTTTTTTCCATTTCCACATTCATAAATTCCAAACCAGACAACACCTACTACATTTTCTTTCATTGCTAATTCCATGGCTTCTAGTCATACTAAGGGTGAAGCTACATACATAAAAAAAGGAACAATAATCTCCCTAATTTTAATTTTTTAGATGTAAATTATATGTAAATTTTAATTTAGTCTATTTTTAAAATTTTATTTTAGTCTTATTTTATTTTTAACTCTCTCTAATATTTCATCTAACTCCACTCCTGAATTATACCCACACGCACCTCAAAGTGCGGTCGATGCGAGCATTTGTTCTCTCTTTACAAAGACCGCTACATATGGGCAGATATATTGCTTTTCTTTGGCTCCTACTCTTCTGTTCAAGATCATTGCGTGCAGCGCAAGTTCATATGTGGTACCTTTGGTGGTGGTCGCACCATCCTCTTTTCTTTTACTTGGTTTGCATCTTTTGCCTTTTTCATCGCGACAGTGTCGAGGACAACGTTGTTTCTGGTTATGAGACTGAAATTAAAATTTCGGTTTCTCAAAATTTCAATCTCTTTAATATTTTTAGAAAATGAAGTTTCAGGTAAAATTTAAGAAGAAATTAAATCTTTAATGATTTTTTTAAAATATCTTTATTTAACTTTTTAAATTCTAAATCTATCATTCAATTTCTATATTTATCTTAAATTAAATATAATAATAAAACATAACTCATTCAAATATATTTATGTTAAACACAATGCAATAACTTAATTTAATTTTTATTTCTCAATCTCTATTTCTATCTCAGTCTACATCTCCCAGTCTCAATATCTCAATTTTTGTCCCTATTCCAAACTCATAATACCCCAAATTTAATTACGTCACAAGTCTAAATAAAATGCAACTTGTTCATATGCAAAACAGTGTTATTATGGATGCTATAGACTATAATCATGGCATTATATATAAAATAATTTTTTTAAAAAGATTTGTAGGCATGAGCGCAATAGCATAAAGGAATGGATGGAAACAAACACACGCTGTATGCAACTATGCATGCTCAAAATGGACCTAATCATTTTAAAATAAATGTTATATTTTCTTATTCTTTGTTATATATTAAATTGATTCATTTTTTTAAATAAATTGTAAACTTTATAAAATGAGAATTTTACGTCTTATTAATAATAGAAAAAATGTGTTAAATTATTATATAAAACTGGTGGATTAATATTTTTATTATTATGTTATTGTTAATGTTTAAAATAATAGT
Source organism: Arachis duranensis (assembly GCF_000817695.3). Taxonomy (NCBI): domain Eukaryota; kingdom Viridiplantae; phylum Streptophyta; class Magnoliopsida; order Fabales; family Fabaceae; genus Arachis; species Arachis duranensis. Next base: position 10,108,562 of record NC_029777.3, on the reverse strand, counting down.
TAATGATCTTAACTAAGTACATGAGTGAGAAATTAGAGAGACTTATTTTAACACTTTAATAGTCTTCATACATAAGTATCAATTAAATAGATGGAAAAATACAAAAACTAAGGATAAATAATAGGATAAAGATTGAAATTAAATATAAAAAATAAATAAAAAATAAAATATATTGACTGAAATTAAATACAATAAAAATTATTCTATTTTTATCTAATTTTTTGATACAATAAAAAATAAATTCATTCAACTTTATTTATTCATACTATGATTTCATTGCCAAATTAAAAATTTTGATTTTCCAATCCTCTAATGTCTATATCTAACTGATCACTACAATATTTTAAAAAATATTTATACATCTTAAATTAGATTAAAAATAAAAAAAGTTCTAAATCTACTAACATAAAGAACAAATTATTAATTAAATAAATAAAATTAAAATATATAAAATTTAAACATTCTAATACTTAAAAATATAAACTAATAACTATTAAATAATACTTGTACTTTTTATATCATAAATATTTGAACCACTATAAAAAAATTTAAAAATCACACAAAAAAAGTCACTATAAAAAATTATCGGAATAGAAATCGATTTAGCAACAGCACCGAGACTTCAGAAGACGACGATGACGGCAAGGCCTCAGAAGACGGTACTGCAATCAGAAGATGATGAAGACGACGCTGCGATGAAGAAGACGACAATGGTGTGGATAACTAAGAAGATGAAGAAGACGGTGCTGTGCTTCAGGCGAGTAACTCCGTAACTGAAGTGAGAAGATGAGAATGATGTGGGTGAGTTAGGATTAGTGAGAGTAACTCAATAACTATATTATTTTATTTAAATTAACGACCGATTTAGTAACTAATGAGTTTATAGCGACCGAATTAGCGATTAACTAATTTTTCATTATATATCTTTATTGGTTGCAAAATCAATCACTAAATTAAAAAATAGCGACTGATTTTGTGACCAACAGTCCCAAAGTTGTTACTTTCTTTATTTTAGTTGCTAATTCGGTCGCTAAATTAAAAAATAACAACCAAGTTTAGCGACCAACTTTATTCTGGTTGTATAAAAAAGTAACCAGTCGCTAATTCAGTTACTATTAGTGACCAATTTAGCGACTACTGTCTTAGTGGCTAAATTAGCAACCAAATAATTTTTCACCCTTTCTCTATCCGTTGTAAAATCGGTCGCTAAATTAAAAATAGCTACCGATTTTGTAACCAAAAATCCCAAAGACGTTACTTCTCTTGTTTTGGTTGCTAATTCGGTCGCTAAATTAAAAAATAGCGACCGATTTAGCGACTAACTTTATTCTAGTTGTATAAAAAATTTATTGATCGCTAATTCGATTACGACTAGTGGCCAATTTTGTTGGTCACTAAAATCGACCGCTGAATATAATTTAGTGACCAACTTTTTTTTAATTCTAAAAGTTCTATATTAATTTTTAAATTAATCGTTATTAGTAATCAATTTTTTTAGTTGCTAAAATCGATTGCTATTTTAATAATTTCTTATAGTGAACCACAATTTGAAATACACAACCCCATACACTTTTGTTGAACTGAAACTGCAATAAATAGATGGTGGTCCAAGTGTTGATGAAAAGCTAACATGGGCAGTGCCCACTCAGGATTGGACTTTGAAGTGCTCAAAACTGAAGGCCAAGGGTGAAGGGTCCTACAAATACAATAACTTCAATTTATGTGCGTGTGGAATGAGTGTGCCCTCTTAAAAAAATTATGGATAAGTGCATAAACCATTATATATCGTTTTGTGGGAGTTTCTTTATTGATGGTTGAAATTTCTTACAATCTTTCGTCTAAAAAAATTATTTTAAAAATAATAAAAATTAAACTCTAAATTTTTTGATAGTAGAAATTCTCATATCATTTTATGAAACTATTAAAAAAATAAATAAATTAATAAAAAAGAAACATAAATTATTATATTTTTAATATAAAAATTAAACTCTAAATTTTGTAATAATAATTTTTTTATATTATGTCATAAACTTAATTTAATAAATAAAAAATACATATATAATTATACTCTTATAAAAAATACATATATAACTATATTTTACATATATTTAACAAATAAAAAAATGAAGTATCTGTGGATTGAAAACTCAATGGTTCAATTAATTAAAGTTTGTGTGTAATGAGAATTTTGCCGTGTGCCTAAGCATTTCCGCGTGCTGTGTTTTGAGTCGGCGATTGCTTTTTAATCCAAGTTGCCGAATTTGTGGACATTTGTGTTACCCTTTTTTGTTTTCATTAATCACCGCCCCTTTTTTAATTCCAAATTGCAGAAAAATGTTTCACCAGAGTCATGACTTGTACTCGGCTCCAAAAACTTTTTTATTTTTTTTAACTCTTTCAGATATCAGAATTACATGTGCCTCATTGACAGTAATATTATTATTTTTTGACATGGATATAGTTTTTTTTTCTACGATATTCATCAGCACCACAAGACAAGGACTAATTCATCGTGGTACTGAACCACATTGATATAGTTAATATCAAATTAGCGCCGTTAAAATGGGATAAACCCATCGGACCAGTCCATTTATCTATTTAAATGGACGGACTTTGTCTCTAAAATTAAATTTGTTTAAATTTCGGGCTAAACAGACTGAGCTCGATTACCCCGAAAAAAATGACGGGTTAAACGGGTTAGCCCGCGGGTTAAATGGATGGCCCGTTTACTTTTTTATATTTAATAAAAAAGCAGTGCTTTTAGCTGATATTTCTTCCGATTCGACTCGAAAATCCGACCCATCAATTAAAAAAATTTTATTTTTAAAGGTTTTTTTTACCTAAAAATAGTATTTTTTGTCAAAATATTTTTCAAAAAATAAAATTAAATGATAAACGGTCTGACCCATTTAACTCATCGAACTGACCATAAACGGTCTAGACTAAAAAATTCTGGCCCACAAATAAAACAGATTTAAACGGATCAGCCTATTTAACACATGAACTTAATAGGTCGGATCTAAATGGATCGGACTAACCTGTTTGACAGCCCTATATCAAACTATGTTAGTAAATATTATTATTATTATTTTAACAATATTT
>NC_029777.3:10102679-10105423 GCF_000817695.3 Arachis duranensis | reverse complement strand
AATTAGATATTTAAAAGTGTTATATATATATATATATTAAAAAAAGTTTTAAACTTTTAATAATAAAAAATTATAATCTCACTTAGATCTTTAAACTTTTAATAATATTTAACTAATTCACTAGTTTTTTTAATGATTTTGGTAATCGAAATTTTTATCTAAATTTGACTGATAAAATAATTAATTCTTGGTTAATCTAATTGAACCAACCAATACCACGCAATTCTTGAAATCGTATTTTTCGATCAATAATTAGTCAAATAAATTTTAACTTGTTTTCATCTACTATTTTGTTACATTAATTAACCAGAAATGTTACGTTAATTAACTGATTATGTTATATATTATATATATTAAAATTAATCACTAAAATAATTATCAGTATAAAATATATATTAAAATATAAATATATTAAAAAATTAAATTATACGTATATTTATATATAAATATATTAGTAAATAATTTTAATAGTTAATTTTAAATGATGTTTTTATAATAAATAATCAAGTTATAGTTACACTAAAAACTAATATAACTACAATAAATCAAAGTAAAGACACGAGGTTTTTGTAATTGTGTACAATGGTTATCTGTTTGAGGTGTTAATTTAACATTATTAATATAACAATATAGATATGGATATATTGTGTGAACGTGAAATGCAAGGAGTAGTACATTACAATAAGTTACAATAATGGAGCAGGACTATTATGAATAATGAAGAAGAGAAAAGTGTGAAAACTGAAAAGGACATATGAAAGCAAATAAATAAAAGAAGGAACAAGTGGACCTATTACATTCATCACATGTCATTTTAGATCTTTATGCATGGAATCCTAGTAGCTTTCTAGCCCTAAACGTCTTAGCAAACTAACGTTTTATGACTCTTGGGATAAGCTGTTTATGGTGAAGCTTCATGACTTATAACACGAGTTAATAGTTAAATTAGTTTTTAAAAGATAATAAATTTTTTAAATTTGTTTTTAATAAAATTTATTAATCAAATTAATTTTTTTTATAAATTAATCATATTTATTTTTCAGTTATTTTATTAATAATTGTTGTCAATAATTAATGATGTAAAATATTAATTAATAATATTTATTATGACACTTAACATATCTAATTTGATGTTAATTAAATATATTTATGAAAATCTATGAATTTAATTGTTAGATTATATTAGGAATATAATTTATGTAACTGAAAACAAAAATTAAATTAATAGATTTTCATAAATATATTTAGTTAAAATTCAATGAAATATATCAAATCTCATGTATGTTGTCAATTAACATTTCACAATATCAATTATTAACAGAAATTATTAATTAAGTAACTGAAGAATAAATATAATTAATTTTTAATTACGAACTTGATTGAAAAAATTTTTTAGAGATAAATTTAAAAATTATCTTATTTTTAAAGAACTAATTTAATTATTAAGTATTATTAATCCATTATAATAGGTGAAATTTTGTGTGTAATTATTTTCACGCAAAATTCATAATTAAAAATTATTAGATGAAAATCTAATAAAACGTATTAAAATATTTTACATTCTTAATTATTAGCAATAATGTATATTTATCTAATTCTTTTAGCTTTAACTTCTTTCTTTAGAGTTGTTTATCAACTCGGAAATTTTCCATCGCTATTAATTTGGTTGTAATCTTTCGAGACACTTTTACACAGTTACACTCTTAGCTTGTAATACTTATTCTCTTGATAATATCGCTAATAAAGCAATCTTACAAATGAATAAAAAGAAAAAAGAAAACTTACATATCAGATACAGAACTTAAAAAATTGCTGGCCAAAATTTTGTACACTTAATTAAACAAACTAATTAAGTTGTATGTGAACGACATAATCGTCAATTAGTGGTATAAGAGAAGTTCTATCACCCTGTTAACTTCATTTAAAAAAAAATTTTAATTTTTTAATTCAAAAATATGTAAGTATCTAACTAATTAAAAATATAAAAATATTTTTATTTTATAAGGATAAATAGATTAAAAGGATTTAGATGTTTTTCGTCTTAGAAAGTAAAAGAAGCTGTTATATTTTCAATTAATTAAAAATTTATTTATCGTCGAATTAAAAAGTTAAGATCTATTTACTTTTTTTTTCATTTTATTTAACATATTGTCTATTATTCTATCTATCCTACTTAGTACGTACTAGCTAGCGGTTACAAATAAATTCATTTGCAAAAGGATGTTACATTATTGTACTTTTGTTATGTATAACCAATAAGGTGAATTATATGGTAAAGATGTAAGTTTATAGATTTTTCTTTTTATGGGATGAAAGAGAATTGAAAAAAATAGGACTCACACTTTGAATAATAATAAAATAATAAAAAATAACTATAAAAAGAATTTATTTTCTCTCTCTATACCATTTCAATTTGTACTGTCCCAACAAATAATACTACAACTTTCACAAGACCATAAAGCAATGTACACTGTACAACTTTGTCTGCTTCTTATATTGCATCTTGTTTATACATGGGAAAATAAATCTACTGATTATATCTTCCAAGATGAGTTATCCATCTTTTATACATCTAAAAGGTTAATTAAAAAAGGATTAAACTTAAATCATGACGATATGCATGTAATTCTATTTAATTGGCAAAAAAATATATGATTAGTGAGAGAAATAAAAATAGGTGACGAGATGACTGAAGATATAAGTATCATCCTTGTCATCCTTGAAAACTCGGTAGATTCTTCAGT
>NC_029777.3:10100118-10102654 GCF_000817695.3 Arachis duranensis | reverse complement strand
TAAAAAAAAAAAAAAAACTAAAGCATTGTTTTTGTATCCATCGTTTGGGGTTATTTAGTTCCTTAACGTTTTAAAAATGACTCAATATTATTCTGTCGTTAGGGATCCGTTAATAGAATTGACGACGAAACGATATTGAGACGATTTTAAGACGTTAGGGACTTAAACAAGACGAAAATGTTGGAGATAAAAATGTTACATAGAAATAAATTTTAATTTTATCCTTCAATAATATCAATTTTTTATTATACATAATATTCAATTATTTTTAATCACATCTAAGTAAATTACACTTAATCATATTACTTTTATTTTAAATAAATTAATTTTTTTATAATTTTACTCTTAAAGATTTTTAGTTATCATGAAATATTTGTAGAATGACTAGTATATAAACTTGCAGAAAAAAATAATATATATACAATAAAATATAAATTATACTTTTTGTCTTTATTGTATCAAAATTTTTAAAAATTATAAAAAAATAAATATTTAAAATAAAAATAATATGATTAAGTGTAATTTATTTAGATGTAATTAAAAAATAATTGAATACTATGTAAAGTAAAAAATTAATATTATTGAAAGATAAAATTAAATTAAAATTTATTTTTATGTATCGTTTTTGTCCTATTTAAGTCCCTAACGTTTCAAAATCGTCTCAATTTTGTCTCACCGTCAATTCTGTTAACGGATCCCTAACGGCAGGACAACCTTGAGTCAATTTTGAAACGTTAGGGACTGAAATAGGACGATTGAAACATTAAGGACAACTTTGGAACTAACTTCAAACGTTGGGGATAAAAATAATACTTTACTCTCACAAGTAAATTCTCAAAAACTCCAAGGGGGTATTTAATAGAACGGTCAGCAAGTTAAAGAGAAATACAAGTAGGCTTTACCTCGTCAATTTGGAGCTTTCTCATCAATGAAAGAGGCATGAGATTGATGTTAGCTCGAAGATCACATAAAGCTCTTTGAATAGTGATATCTCCAATGGTATAAGGAATCAGAAAGCTTCCTAAAAAAATAATTTATTAAAAAGATATTTTGGTATGTAAAATTTATATTAAAAAATAAAATTTTTATTAATAGGTATTTTTTAAAAAATAATTTATTTTTTTTAAAAAATGGATAAAGTTAATATTAGTTAACACAAAAAAATTTAAATAGATTAAAAATGAGGTTTTTTAAAAGTTAGAAGGGAGGAGAATGTATATTTATAAAATAAAGGGAAGGGAAATGTCATTTTAGCATTTTGCAGAGGAGGGGAGTGAAATTTTCTCAAAAATAAATTTATTTAAAATGAAAGTAATGTGATTAACTGTAATTTATTTAGATGTAATTAAAAAATAATTGAATACTATTTACAATAAAAAATTAATATTATTGAAAGATAAAATTAAATTAAAATTTATTTTTATGTATCATTTTTGTCCATAACATTTTTCGTCCTATTTAAGTCCCTAACGTTTCAAAATTGTCTCAATTTTGTTCCGCCGTCAATTCTGTTAACGGATCTCTAACGACAAGACTAACATTGAATCAATTTTAAAATGTTAGAGACTTAAATAAGATGATTGAAATGTTAGAAACAACTTTGGACTTACCCCGAACATCGGAGAAAAAAATTATTTTACTCTTAAAAAAAATTCATTCTTCACCCTTTCTAGATGTTTGTGCACTTATGTATGTATATGAGTTGTGACTTTATTTTTATATATTTGTTCAAATTTTTAAGACATTAAATTTTGTATGATAATAAATTTAAAATTTAATCCTAATTAACTATTTAAAAGAAATAATTTTAATATAAAAAATTAAGAAAACATGAGTAATATTCATTCAGGTTGAAAGAAAAACTTTTACTTAACAAATATAAGGTATATAATTATTTATAGATTTTTATTTTTGATAGTTATCATAAAATTATTTATTCTAAAAATTTAAGCTGAAAAAAGATAATATGAATAATTTTATCTCTAATATTCTCTTAAGCAATAGTATTTTTTTATTCGAATTTAAATTTTTTGAATATCTCAATACAAAAATCAAGATTTTTTATGATCCAATATTACAAAAATAAGATTTTTCATAAGGAAATTTCTACGGTGGTTACACTCAAAATAAGTACGTGATGCTGATAAGAGGCGGTGCATTATAAAGCTGCCGTGTGTGTGAAAAATAAGCTGTTTCTGGTACGCTGTTCAAAACCGCATTGTGATGGAGGCTAAAAAGTCTCGTTTCCGTTATTTTTATGGTAATTTATTAGATAAGTTGTTCCCTGATGAAAGTGGATTGAACCCGCAAAATACCGTGGGAATTGAAACTTTTGTTTTTCGGTGGAAGGATATTGAAAAATCTGCTAAAATTATAACTTGGCCTTTGAAAGTTTTTATAGAGTCAAAAGTTTTAATTTTTTTTCACACCGAAATTTAATCTTAATAAGTCGAAATTAGTATACTTTAGGCCCAGTTTTGGAATTTAAAAAAAAATTTGAAAAAATAAAAAATTTTAATAAAAAAATTATATAATA
>NC_029777.3:10092766-10099779 GCF_000817695.3 Arachis duranensis | reverse complement strand
ATTATAAAAAAATAAATGAGTTTATAATTATTATTAAATAAAAATATAATTAATTTAAGAATAAATGAATTTATAACTAAATTTAAAATAAATTGGATAGAAATAAATTATTTGATAAAAGATATGTATATATATTATAATTTGGATATATATTAATGAAAACCATCCTGGCCTAGTGGTTGTCAATAGAAGGGTTTGAACCCTTTATATTACATTTTGTTAAAATTTAACTTCTAACTAGTTTGATTGGACTGAACTTTTTCGAATTCAACCAATTTTTATCGGTTTGCATCGGGTTTAATCGGTTTACAGTGATTCTAAACCTTATCCAATCCAAACAAACGACCGAACTGATAAGGGTCCGATTCACCAGTTTTTCGATTGAATCGGCCGATCTAGTCCGGTTCTACTAACACTGCATGCAACCACCTATTATTTTCCTTAAACAATCCCATTAACAACTAATTAAGTAATTATACATCTTTCATTTTAGGAAAGATGAGAACCAAAAAGACGCATCAATCCTCAACGCCATTCCCTCAACACAATTTCTTCGACATTTCAATACACGTGTTGCTTGCTCATGCTTACATAACTTGTAAGCATACTATGCTGATAAAGGGAATCAGCACCACAAAACTTCCCTTCTCACAAAAGAACTTAATCTGGGATGCACTTGCGTGGAGTGTTGCACCAAATCAACTTTTTTAGGTGAATTTGGAATTTGGGTAATATGCACAGATATATTTTCAGGCTTCACGATCAAGACAATTAAACATTAAATTGGAAATTCACGGGAAAATTACTGAGAAAATTAAAAAAAAGGTAATAAGGTATTTAAAATGTCCTAAAAAATAATTTGAAATTTGTGGGGATTGAAAGCATAGTTATCATAGTGTGCTCCGTCACTCCAAGAGTCTTCGATGCTCCAGAAGGTTTTGTGTCCTCTGTGGTCTACCTTTCCACGTGTCTTTGGTGCTCCAGCGCGTTGCTCCAGCCTCCAACATACACGCGGACCACAACCTCGAGTACAATGAATTTCTTATGTTACAACAAATTGTTCTATGTGCAGGTGATGAAGATAAATTGACTTACAACAGTTTTGATATTCTACTTTATGATTAGATCGCTGCTGGTGAGCACAGTTTGGGAAGAAAAATTAGGCATGTCAAAATCAAAACATTATTTTGATAATATTGAAGATTAATTTTTTCAAGACTGGAGATGATAACATGGTTTGATATTACTAACCAGCTTAATAAAAAAATAAAATTGGTGAAGATAACGTCCTCAGTTTAGACGAAATAGATTGTGGCTTATATAAAGAAGTCCTAGGAGATGGAGATCAATTTTTTATCCATTGTAAGTATGTGAAAAAAGTCAATTCACATGGAAGGAATTAGATGGGTTAGACCGTGGATCTAAAAACTTTCTTCGCTTCATGGTGTGATCAAGATGGAATAAGATGCGAAACAAAAAGTTGGATCAATCTATGGTTTGCTATAACGTGGACAATATAGAGAATTAAAAATCTTAAGCTCTTTGAAAATAAATAATTTTAACAAGATGAAAATAATAAGCACCATTGGAGTGAATGAAAAAAATTGAATGATTGGTCCCCCTTATGAGAAGTTGAGACCGATCAATAGAAGGAGTGAAGGAATAGACTATAGGAAGCACCATGAGGAAAAAGGAATTGGTAGTTATGTATAGAGTATATTCATGAAAAACATGTGACTGTGGTAGTTATCTCTTGAACCATAATAATAATGTGCTTGTTTTTTTGTATGAATTTGTAGGTGTAGGATGTAATGCGGGTGCAGCTGTGCTTGGTGTGGAATTAGTGACCCAGTTTATTCTTCAAGAAGAGTTAAGAACCATTACATGAAGTAGTATTCATATTTAAGGATCAGTATTTGGTGAAGTGGTCAAAAGAAAAAGTGAATACATATTGGATGCTAAATTTTGAGAGAAAAAAAATTTATGAATCTAATATAAAGATCGGACTTTTAATATTTTATCTAGAGATGTTAAAGAATTTTACTTATTGAAAAGTTTGGAAAAAAATAGCAACACAACAAAATTCAATGAAAATAATGGGGTGCATTGGGCTTGTTTCTTGTGTGGTATTTTATCTACACTTTGATGCCATAAAGATTTGTATTCTATTTTATGTTGGTGATTTACTTGAGTTTAAAGGTGCTTAAATTAACCCCAGGTATAGAATTTCTCTTTTTTTTGTGTTAATATATAATTATAAATAGACATATATATTATATAAATATAAATAATCCTAACTGATTTTAATTAATTATAATTATACTCTAACATCTATTAAGTTTTTTAAGACTTTTCTCACCCTTGAGTTGAAGTTGTCACTTAACTATGGAGAGAAAAAACAAAAAACAAAAAAAAAACCATGGGATTACGTTGATGACTTGATGCAATGATCGACATCCTTTTTCGTAGACATGTGCCGTAAGAACTAAGAAGCAAGTGCCCATTCAATAACAATGCCAACTTCCACGAAACTTCCACGAAATTCGGTATTTGCTGCTCCCTTTCTTTCTTCAATGTGTCACACTACCTAGATTTTTGGACTAAACCTTCAATTTTCTACGAAGAAAAATAATGAATTTAGCTATTTTTGTTTTAAAGAAATATTTTATAATTTTAAGAATAAAAATTATTGTTTTAATAACTCTTGTAATTTTTTATAATATTTTTAAAAATGTACACTTTAAATACATGTTATTAGTAGAATCTAAAAAATTAGGAGGTTTATTTAAATTTTTATTTAATTAAAATAAAGAAGATAATTTAGAACTCTTAATTAGTGGTTCTTGTAAGAATTTTCTTTTTAATTTATTAAAATTATAAAGTTGTATAGTCACATCACTCCATCCGCAAATTATGTAAGAGTTTCATTTTTTAAAAATAAGAAAAGAAAGAAGAAAAGACCTCTTATGTTATATGTCTATTTTAAAATTTCATGAGAATCAATTTGAAATTTCCAAGTAGCATACATGATAGATAGATAGATACTATTAGATTTCTGATATTTCCCTTTCTTTAGTAAAGTTTACATGCATTCATATGTCATTACTTATTAGCGGGGTCTAAATAAAGAAGAGAGGGTGAGTGGTGGAAACAAAAAATCTCGTTAAAAGAGTTTCAAATTCACAAAGCTCAAATTAAACGTGTCAATCACTAACACAAAGTGTATGTGGAAAATCTTGAAAAACAATAACAATTAATTTAAGAGTAAACGTATATACGTCCCGAGTTTTTATTTCCAAAATAAATAAATTATTGACTAATTAAAAATATAAAAGTATTGATTATTTTTTAAAATATAAAATATTTAATTTTTTTTAGAAAATCGATTTTTTTATATATTTTAGATAAAAAAAGTTAATATCTCATATTTTAAAAAATTAAAAAATATTTTTATATTTTTAATTAATCAAAAAATTATATGTCTTTAAATTAAGAAATTAAAATAAAATTTATTTAACTTTTTCTCTTAATTATTTAATTTTCGGAGGCATTGATGCAAATTCGATGTAAATTAATTTAAGTGAGTGGCAGGAAAATAAAGTGTACACTAAGAAGCAGGCAACTTGTTCACCTCAAAAATCAAAATGATTCAATCAGAGCATCTTCCCTTTCCCTTACGTCTATGCTGCACAAATAATATAATTATTAGGGAGTATAGATCCCCATGCATGAAGAACAAGAACAAAAAATTGCAGTGTCAATGAAGTAAAAGTGGGTGTTTTGTCTTTATTATTACAAATAATATATATATATATATAGCTGTTGGCCAATGAGTTGCTAAATACACAAATCGGAATTCGAATCCCCGACACCTACTTAAGCGGACGAGTGAGCTGACCACTCAACCAATCCAAATTTTATATTTGATCTACTACTAATCTATCAAATAATTTTTTGAAAAATTTTCAAGTGTACCGTCGTACCGTCGTACTGATGTATCAGTAATTTTTAACCGTTGATCTTAATTATATAAATTTTCTTAATTTTTTATATTTCATCTACTACTAATTAATTTTCTATTATTTTACCACTAAAAATAACGACTCCCCGCATTTTTTGGGTCTCACTGAAAGTATTGACTCGAGAAACCCTAACATTCCCCTATGTATAAACTGAGTAGAAAATTTAAGTTTTAAATATTCAATAGATTAGATCATATAATAATTGTTGTTTTGAATATTATCTGAAGTCTTGATATTAAATTGTCATATAATTTGAATTAAAATATTTTGAGTTTTATCCATAAGTGCCATAGCAACACTTTTATTAGATTACAAAAATTGTGAGTAAAAAAAAGTTGCAAAAAAACTTAAACTTTAATTTTTAATATACTGAATGTGTTAATATATTTAAAATTTATATTTCTTTTTACAAATACTTAGAGTCCGTTTGAAAAATTTTAAAAATTATTTTTTTGAGCTTTTAACTTATAAAAAATAATAATATTAATATTTGGTATAATTTTTAAAAAGCTATTTAAGTATTTATAGAAAAATTAAACAAAATAATTTTTCTCATAATATAAAATTTTTTTATCACATTTCTTTTAAAATAAATACTTTTAATATAAAGTCACCAAAAAAATACTTTTAATATAAATATGTATTATTTCAGCTATTTTTTTAAAAGAAGATTAATTAAATTATTTAGACAAACTGAATCTTATTATTTTGTAGTTATATAAACATAAGAGTATTTATTCATAAAATAATTTTTTTTTTAACTTTTACAAGTATTTTATAGTCAATGAATTACTGCATGCAACAGGTAAAATTTGAATTTCTAACACTTGTTTAAACAGACAAATAAACTTATCACTCGACCAATTCAAATTGATTATTTTATAGCACTTGTTGTTGATAAATAATATTCAGAATTTTTTTTCCCTAAACGAAAATAAAAATATAAACTAGTTTGGTGCACAGGAATCAATGCAAAAACAAAGATCATATGATTGGTTTCATATGAAACCACCATGTTCTCTCATATTTTTAACTTCCCTGATTTAGTAATTTATAATATCAAATATGCTGCCAATGATTAAAAATGATGAACAAACCAAACCAACCTTCTTCTGCCTCTCATTACTGTATTATATCCGTCATGTGCACACCAGATATTCTAAATCTACATAGAATTATTTATATTATGTTTGTCTCAGTAAAATTAAATCTCACAATTTTATTTGCCTAACGTTCTCATGGATGCAAATATTATATCATGATTTATTGATGCAACACAAATTAACCAATTTAATTTCAGAACATCCCATTTAACCAATATTCAACTACTTTCCATGTGAAAAAAAAAATGCAAAATAAAAGAAATCAACAACTTCTTATAACCTTTGATTATATACTAACCAACCACTAACATAGTGACACGTTATTAACCTAACTAGCATCCTAAGTTCCTAACAAACCAAAGTCAATAGAAGTTTGATTGTACCAATGAAAAAAAAAGCAAAGAAAGAAAACCTCATGTTTTAAGCTTTAGATGGAAGGGGAAAAAATCTTGAATAATATTAATATGCTTTTTGCTTTGTTTTTTTTGTGACTAAACAGAAAAAAAAAGAGATAAAATCAAATTAATTGGCTAAGTTCATATTTAAATTTATTAGATGTTGAAGTTCATTTTATGGTTGATTTCAATCTGAGTAAATATTCACACCAAAAGTAGCTACTTTAGCCATACAATCTATAACACTATTTGTATTTTTCTAAATTAAAAGAACACAGACTCTCTAATTCCAATTCATAACGGAGTATATACTTTACCAAATTCCATTCCAAAATATTCTTACGAAGCATTCATTAATTTACCAAAAAAAGAGCTTCTAAAAAAAAAAGCCGAAATCGATTAGTCAATACTTTGGTGATGCTTTTTGTTTTGTTCAAGAACAAGTCTTTGTGTTCTAAAAGACTGTATTTATTTATAAACAACCGATAATAAAATAAAAATATAAAAATATAAAATTATATTTAACTGATAAAATATAAATAAAAATATTATGTTTAAAAATATAAAAGTAATATAGAAACACAATTTTTTTATATTTTAATTTTAATTTTTATATCTTATTCTCATTCTTTTATTTTGTTCTATTCTTATAACTAAATGCAGTGAGTTTGATTGCACTATAAGCATACGAGAGTCTCTATTCAAGATATTAAGATCCTCCAATGCAACATATTCCATTTCTTATGATTTAAGTAAAGTCTCGTCGTACAAATAGTAGACAATTGTAAGGATTTTCTTAATTGCTGCGGATTAACTAATAATATGATTTGAAGTTTGCAATTATCTTTACCAAAGAAGAATTTTATTGTAATCTTACCCTCTTAATTAAACCAGGTTTAGTTCTTAAGAAATAATTCAATCTAATCTTCCATCCCTATCTCTTAAAGTTTTGTTAATATTTTTTAAGAACGAACACATATTTATTTAATTTATGTATACATGTCTTTACATGTTCTCTTAAAAAATAATTATCTATCAAAATAATTAACTTTTTTACATTAAAATAATTAATAATTTTATAAGAGTCAGTACTTCTGCATAGGAGTGTGAGAAAGGATCCAATAGAGCAAAAGTCTAGTCCTTTTCCTATCCTTACTTGCACTTCCCCTAACATAAAAAGGTGTTTAACTTTATAATTACTAATAATATTATTATTTAATGTGCCAATGAAAATATTTTGTGAAATACTTGCTGGATTTTTTTTTTTGAGTTTCTAAACTAAAAAGAAAAAAATGCAATAAAAAGTAGTAAAGAGTCGCTAAAAGATATATCACTTATACAATAATGAATTAAAGAAATGCAATAAATATTATCAATCTTAAATTAATATTTTTTATTTGAGAAAAATTTGTTATAAATATATTTTTATATTAAAAATGAAATTTCTCAAATTAAATAAAAATAACATTATCAATTTAAAAATAAAATATAAA
>NC_029777.3:10087786-10092747 GCF_000817695.3 Arachis duranensis | reverse complement strand
CATATATCACAATGTATCAAAATTAAATTCAACAAATAACCGTACCTATTCTCTAAAACCAATTTTACCCCATTCATGTTTTGATTCCCACAACATTGAAGGAACGACCCATAGGAAACCAACGAGAAGAAGTGGTCAAAAGTCAAACCCCACTCTTCTTTAGAAACCTCACACTCACCTTATGAATTAAACTAAAGATTTAATTATCTTACATTTAATACTATAATAATAAAAATTTTAAAAACTTTTTACATATTAAATTTTACATTAAAAATATAACATATTTTTTTATAATATTCTAAAAGTATATCATTAAAAGTATATATTGACAAATAACCTCTTAAATTAAATAACCTCCACACACACATCCAAAATTTTCAAAGACAAATCCAACCCCACCACTTTCCCACCACTCCATTTTACAATTACGAACCAGGATCCTGCTCTCAACAATAAGGACGTCCACATCAGCAGGTTATGTGTAATTGCACATGAACTTCTATTATTGAGATTTTTTATTTAAATAAATAAAATAAAAATATTAATTATCAAAATAAACAAATTTAAAAATATTTATTGATTTGTGATTTTTAGTCATATCTCGTTTATACCGTAAAAAAGATGACATTGCATGTATTTCGTTTATAGTATAAACGAGATATGATACGTCAGCTGCATTAGACTCTTATCTCGTTTACACTGTAAACGATATAGATCTTTATCTCGTTTACATTGTAAATAAGATAGACCTTTATCTCGTTTACACTGCAAACGAGATAAGAACGAACGGCATCTATAAGTATTACTCGTTTACAACCTGTTCCTGAACTCCACTTTGACCTAGTCAAACTTTTTCTTTCCTCTTATATTTGAGTCCGATACAGTGATGGCACGCCAGGTGGACAACAACGGAGACATCAACAGACTAAACGAGACGTCGCATTATGTTGGGACAGCTGACTTTGAGATTAGTTGCGTTATATTCGGTTAATCTAAGTATGTGTATATTGTTATTTATATTCATGTTCTTTCTTATGAATATTTATGTTTATGTTACTCTTCCTTTCAAGGAAAAAAACCAAGATATCATTAGAAGTTACAATCTTACACGCCCATTGTTATTACAACATTAGATAACACACTACATAAAAAAAGACCAACACATGCTAACTTTGATAAACATACAAACCTAGTACGACGTACACATCACCTGTGGGCTGATTAGGACATCCCCTTTTAGTGTGACCGTATTGCCTACACAGGCCACACCGCTTCTCATGTCGTTCGGTCTTGTCCATGTCATTCCGGAATCTGATGGACACGGGCCTTCCAGTTGCCTTCTGACGCATTACTGGATTAGGACACAGCCTAGTCCCATGCCACGCCGCCCACATCGACTCATCTAGGATAGGGGAAAATTTCATCTCGTACACCTTAAAAACAACTTCCTGTTTGTACATAGGATGAACATATAGGACCCACTCAATGCTAGCAGCGGCATACCCAGTTAGTGCGTGACGGCACGGATAGTGGAGGGACTGGAATAAGCTGCAGTCACATGTTCCCTCTGATAGCCGAACACGGAATGAACCGCCCCCATCCCTCAAGCGGCTCAAGCTCCTCCACAATAAGCACCGATGCCTGCCTGTCGCAGTAAGTGACACGCATCTTCGGTATCCCTTCTCTGTTCTTCTCAATGGCGGCTAATAGTCTCTGTGAGAATCGGTATCCAGCAGCGAGCTGTGAATGCGCCTCTCTGTCCTTCGCGACGAACAACTTCTGTAATCTCTCGTACGTGATGCGCACAATGGCAGATATCGGCAAGTACCGGGTGCCCTTCAACACTGCATTGATGCACTCGGACAGATTTATCGTCATGTGACCAAACCAACGCCCGCTGTCGTAATGTTGTAGCCAAATCTCATTCCTGAAACGACCAGTCCAGTCAACCATGGTAGGCGACACTCCTCTGAACGCATCCATGTACCAATTGTAACAGGTCTTGCTTAAACTATAAGCAACGTTAATGAGGTACCTCTTGCCCTCTGCTGACTTGAACCGAGTCATGAAGTTCGCAGCTATGTGTCTTATGCAGTAAGCATGGTAGGCTCATGGGGGATGCCAACCACTGTCATCGGAGCTAAGTGCGGCCTTGATAGCCTGAGATCTGTCGGAGATAACCAGCAGGCCATTTTGTGGGGTGACGTGGCGTCTCAAATTAGTTAGGAAGAACGACCATGGCTCGGTGCTCTCAGACTCCACAATGGCAAAGGCAATAGGTAGGATGTTGCTATTCCCATCTTGCGCCACCACAATAAACAACACACCACCATACCTGCCATACAAATGCGTACCATTTACAGAGACAAAGAGCTTGCAATGCTTGAAGGCTTCTACACATGACGGAAAAGACCAAAACACCTTGTCGAACATACTGTAATCACGTACCAGGAAGTGTCCATCGTAGAATGGTTTGACGCGTAGGTCACAAATGGTACCAGGAAAACAGCTATGCAGTGCCTGAAGCAACTTGAGAACCTTATTGTACGACTCTTTCCAATCCCCATAGATTTGTGCAATTGTCTTCTGCTTGGCCATCCACACCTTTCTGTAGGATGGTTTGAAGTGATAGCTTGTAGGGGTGCACAGACCCGGCCCGGCCCGGTCCCGAACACTTTAGGGGCTAATTTGGTGTGATTTCATCGGATTTAGTGTCGGGTAAGGGTCTCAAAAATAGACCCGGTCATTATTTCGGGTCGGGTCGGGTCGGGTCGGGTCCGAGCCATAGCTCAGGTCACCCAAAGTCGGCCCGGTGGTCCGGTCATCATACACAATTAATATTTTGTGTTATTAGTGATGGATCATGACTATTCTTATGTGGAATTTAAGTATTGTAAACCTTAATATTTTGTGTTATTAGTCATTATAAGACTATAAGTTAATGTTTTATGTTTAGAATGCATAAAACTTTAGACTAATGCATAATATTGTGTTATTTGTATTGATTTAAATATTTGGTATTATTAGACAATATTAGTATTGATTGTAGTTTTGCTTTAGTATTGATTGTGGTTATGCTTTAATTTCAAAGAAGGGTTGGTTCTTGTTATATTTTTCTAAGTGAATTTTACTATGTTAAATAATGGTTGGAGTCTTAGAAATTTAGATATTTTTACATGCTAACTTACAATAAGGTATCAATGTAATGTAATGTTAACAGTCCGGTTTTCACCCGATTTTCACCCAGTATAATTGTAGCCCGAAAGTGTATTAGTTTCATCGAGTCTAGGGTCGGGTACGGGTGCATATTTCGGGTCGGGTCTATGTCCCATCAAACCCGGCTTCACCCGGCTCATGTGCACCCCTAATAGCTTGCTTGGACTGCACCTTGCAAAACTGGAATGCTTATAGAGGGGTTGGACTGAATCAACGGCAAGATGACCCGGCATATCAGACTGTTGTTTAGTTGACGATGGTCTTGAGACATGGTGGGTGCTAGACAACTATGCACTCCACCCACCCTCCGAACCTCTCTGAACATAACAACACAGGATTGCTTTAGCAATGTCGTACACCTACTTAGTATATCATATAGAAGTAATGAAAGGCACAGATAAACTTAAGCTTACCAGTATCCGAGATTCTGTCGAAGGGCCACACGGAGACTCTATTGACACCCATTATCAACTTGACGGCACTGCACATGGTATTTTAGCAAGTCCGATTCGACTACTCGGTACTCCGCACTCCTCCGAATATTGTAGTTCTTCACACCCTGAAGCACTGCCTCTCGGCTTCTAAACTTGTGGCCGATCCGAAACTTTACACCGTCGTCTAGGTTGTAATCCTGTTCACCCGTGTCAAGAAACAGAGTCCTCTCATGCATGGCGTCCAATTCCAGACTGTGATAGTGAGAAGGAACTGTTGAAAGCGCCGGTATTAGAAGAGGTGGAGGTAGGACGTGGCGGGCCGCGGTCGAAACTGGTGTCTCCGGAACACACTCATTCTTATCCCCACCATTGGACAAGTCGCTATCACCACTATTCGCCACGTAATCCTCGTCCGACTCCTCCTCGCCCTCCTCTGCCTCATCTACTGAAACGACGACATGAATGGGCAGTGGTGCGAGGGGTCGGTCGTCCTGCACAAAGGTCGAGTGTACAGAAGGACCACCGCCATTGTGTCCTACCTCTGCAGACAGCTCCATTACTTGCTCCACCATGATCCTTTAATGGATGTCGAACATCACTCGCACATGCTCGTCCCCTTGAAGTCGGAATAGTCGAAACCGAAAGACTTCGTTACCCATGGGGGCCATCAACCTATACGCCACCCTTCCTATTTCCCTCGCTTTTGTACCTCCGATCTTACTCAGTATCAAACTCTTCAAATTCGACAACGTATTCACACGATGAGTGCGAAACAATATCGGATCCTCGCTCTCAAATGTCACCCCGTTGTCACCGTTTCTCATACATTAATTGGGATACACAAGCACAACTATGTACGGACTATTACTGGCCATTAATGCCTTGTATTCGTGAGAAATATGATACGAAAAATTTGTGAAGAATACTAAAGGTTACACATCCTTTTATAGCCGGTGGAACACAATGTAAACGAGATATCTGACGTGTCATATCTTGTTTACACTGTAAACGAGATACACGCAATGCCATCTCATTTACAATGTAAACGAGATATGACTGGAAAATGTAAATCGGTAAATATTTTTAAAATTATTTATTTCGATAATTAATGCTTTTATTTTATTTATTTAAATAAAAAATCCCTATTATTGATTTATTTCCCATTCTAAATTATTACTAATATTTACAATTTTAATAATCCAAATTAACATGGTTTGATAAAAATTAAAGAAGTTTTATAAATATAAATAATTAATTACCAAATTAAAATGACATAATTTTATATATTTATATATTCGTTTAATATAATTT
>NC_029777.3:10083977-10087773 GCF_000817695.3 Arachis duranensis | reverse complement strand
TTATATAAAAATAAATTTATTATAGAATATTAAAAAATTATTTGTGTGATAAAATTTACCAGTATTATAAAATTCTATAAATAGAAGGAAAAAAGACAAATAGGTCCTGACTTTTTAAATTTTTGACAAATACATTTCTGGCAAAATTTAAATACAAAAAAGTCCCTGACTTTAACAAACGGAAGACAATTTAGTACTTCCGTCTATTTGCCTCTCATACACCAAACGGAACTGGCTGACATGGCTGAAACGGTGTCCAGGTGTCCGTTATGGTGCCACGCTGGAAGGGGAATAAAGTTCAAAGGACAAATAAGTTATTGACGTCATTTTGCAGATAATGTTCGAAGGACAAATAGGTCCTTAAGAATTTAATTCATTATGCTTCTATATGTATCATATATTACTATCTAATTGAAATATACATATATTATGTATTATATATTACTATCTAATTTAATAATCAAATATGTCACATGACACTCTTATTAAAATTGAGAGAATATTTTTTTCAAAATTAATAAACTCCTTTCCTAAATTCTCTCATCTATCTCTTCCTATTTTTCTATTTATCTCTACTATTTTTACTCTATATATAATTATATTTTATATTAGTAATTTGACAAATCAAAATATGTCATCTAATATTTTTTTGACGATTAAAATATTTTAAATGTAAAAATATACACATTAAATTATTTTAAATTTTAGATAACGAATGTTAAAATTAATTATTAATAAAAAATAGACTATTTCATATAAAAATAATAACTAAAAATCTTATTATTTAATTTTTTATCTGCAGATATCTTGGTCTTTTTTGTCAGAGACTTTTGTCAACTTACGACTTTTTTGTAAAAGTTGTTTGATTTTATAAATCTTTTATGCCATGCATAATTTGTACTGTTAGAACAAAGTGAACTATAATTTAAAAAAAATTATTCTCGTAATGTTATTATGGATAAAAATACTAGTTCTAATATAATACACAAATGCACTAATGCTAACTTAATACATGAATGATGCACAAATGAACTAATGCTAACTTGATGCATAAATGAACTGATGCTAACTAATGCCACTAGTATGATGAAAACTGAACTAATGCAATTTAACAAATTCTAATATAATACACAAATGTACTAAAACTGAACTAATGCAATTTAAGAAAAAAAAAGGTAGAAAGAGCACAAGCGCAATTTCTGCAATTTTAATACAAATAATTTAAATTGCAGAATACAACAAGTTAACTAGATTTCAAAATACAAGCATAATTTTATAAACTAAGTTCTCATAATAGAAGTATAATAAAAGTATAATGAACTAAATTCTCAAGGACCTATTTGTCCTTCGAACTTTATTTGCAAAATGACGTCAATGACTTATTTGTCCTTCGAACTTTATTCCCTTCCAGCGTGGCACCGTAACGGATACCTGAATACCGTTTCAGCCACGTCAACCAGTTTCGTTTGGTGTATGAGAGATAAATAGACGGAAAAACTAAATTGTCCTCCATTTATTAAAATCAAAAATTTTTTTGTATTTAAATTTTATCGGGATGTATTTATCAAAAATTTAAAAAGTCAAAGACATATCTGTCTTTTTTCCTAAATAGAAATAATAACGACAAAATTGATTTGTTTAATCTAGTAATAAATAACTACAAATGTAAATTTGATATGTAAGTTAAAGGAATATTCAGAAATAGTAATAATAATATGAAAATATAAATAGTGAAGAGGGAGTGAGAAACAAAATGATACCCGAGGAAACTTCGTGGAAGGTGACTGAAGGTCCAAAACATGGAGATCCATTTAAGGCAACCTGCTTCGTCCCTCCTTCCCCTCAATCCTTTTCTTCTTCTTCTTCTTCTTCTTCAAACACTTTCTCTCTATTCCAACACCAACCACCAATGAAGCTCATCAACATCAATCCCAAGAACCTCAAGCTTTCCCCTAAGCGTCTTTTCCGTTCCTCCAAGAAGGACCGTTCCGCTCCCTCCAGATCCGATCCTCCCTCATTCGGATCCTCCGCGTCCTCCTCCGAGGGCTCCACTCACAAGTCCGCTGCCGCCGCTGGTTCCGCCACGCCTACTAGTGTCCTCCCTGATGCTTCTGGCGACTGGTCCATCGAGCTCCACCTCGAGCTCTCACAGGCCTTCCGCCTCATCGACCGCGACGGTGACGGCGTCGTCTCACGCCAGGAGCTTGAGGCGGTTCTGAAGAGCTTGGCGCCGCTGCGATCGGAGGAAGTGGCGGCGATGCTGCGTGAGGTCGACGCTGAGGGCCGTGGATGCATCAGCGTCGAGGAGCTGGTGAGTCGAGTCGGTTCCGTTGGCGATGTTCCCATGACGGAAGAGGATGAGCTGAGGGAAGCATTCGAGGTGTTTGACAGCGACGGCGACGGGCGGATCTCGGCAGAGGAGCTGCTTAGGGTTTTCCATGCGATCGGCGACGAGCGGTGCACGTTAGAGGAGTGCAGGCGCATGATAGAGGGCGTGGATAGGAACCGGGATGGGTTTGTGTGCTTCGAGGACTTTTCTCGTATGATGGAGTTGCAGCAACAGCAACGGTGATCGCGTGTTTGTTGTGAATTTTAACGGTCGTGATGAAGCCTGTGATGATGAGTCATGATCATATAATGAGTTCATATAAATATATAAAGGAGGCAACTTCTTTTGATTTTTTCTTTTTTTATTATTATTCATGTCTTTTTTTCTTAAATATTTTTTCGGTGTATAATAACGTTGGAAGGCAAGAGGAAGGTGTAAAAGGAAGAAGAGAAAGCTAAGTTTAAGGGAGAAAAAAAAAAAAGGAAAAGAGAAAAACTTGATCTGAAATTAAATATGGCAATCCAGTAAGATATAATATGTTGGTGAATTCTAATTGCAGTCTTTCTCTAGTATCTTGCCCATGGAATAAATCTTATTCGAATCTTTATTTGATTTTTTATCTCACAAAATTCTTTTTATAAAATTTTAAAAAATAAAACTAGAAACAGATGTTGAAAACCGTTTTCATAAATCACAAGATCTTATATTCTATAGCCCATCGTTTTTAAGATAGCTTGTTACAGCTTTCGAATGTCAAAGTAAAATTTTGTGGAGAAAAATTGTCTTCCATGTTTTAAGGTTTTAGAATGAAAGCAAGTTGAACTTTGAAGACCTACTTTCCCCTGCTTTTTTTTTTTTAATTTTGAATAGACTTATTTTTCTTAACATAAATGCTATATAAGACGTCAATACTATTGTGTTACTGTTATCACAATTTATTATTTTTGTTTAAGAATTAATTATTAATATTTAAAAATATTGGTTAAAAATATAATGTTAAACTATTAGACTAAAAAATTAAATAGTTTAAAAATATTAGTTAATGTAAATTAAAATTATCAGCTTCTGAAATTTTCTTGTTCTTTTTTTTTTCTATAATTATTGGTGCATCTGAAAATCCTAATATATTGGATTTTGTTAGGACATTTAGAGGAAAACGAATTTTATAAGAAAATAAAATTTTAACTTTTTTTACTAATATTAAATGCGTAAAATGTATAGTTCTGACAATTTTTATGTTATCGAATTTTGTATATTTTTTTAAAAAAAAGGGAAGAAAATTCATTAACAGTAAGTTCTAGTTAGTTAGATAAAAATATCAAAAATATTTTTTTTAAAGATAATTTTTAAAAATTAAAATTTAAAACAGATAATTAATTAAATTATAAATTAGACCAAATAAATCAGTTTAGCAAAAAAATTAATAAATTAAAATTTAAATTGATATAAATTAATATTTTTTACAAA
>NC_029777.3:10076516-10083712 GCF_000817695.3 Arachis duranensis | reverse complement strand
AAAAAAAAAAAAAAAACTGAAAACTGTGGTACTAGTGTCCTACAACGATCCCACTTGTTTTGGTTGATTACTGCGATTTGATGATGATAGATTATAAGAAGAAAAAGCTGATGAAGAAGGAAGATATTAATGGCAAGGGAACTAATTTGCATCACTAATAATGTGGGCATGTGGCATGGTTTATGATGATGCTTTGTTTTACTCTGCTTTCTTTGACTTTTCAACAGCAACTGCACTATGAAACCATTGGCTGCTATTTTACCTTCGCCACGTGATGAACACAATACAATGGTGGGGTACAAATAATAATCCTTCAACAATAATGTGACAGTATACGACAAATTAAATAAGCTACGAAACACACCTGTATTGGGGGCACCATATATAAATATTTTTCTATGGTTTAATTATTCCATCCATCTCTATAATTTTATTAAATTTTAAATTAATTTTTTATATATATTTTTTAATTAAATCTTTTTACTATATCAGATATTATAATTAAATTTTTATTATGATAAAAACGTTAAAATTAATAGAATATTTTATTGAATTATAAAAAATATTCAGTCAATAGTATATATATTTATTTTATTTAATAGAATATTCTGTTAATTTTAATATTTTTTATCACAACGATTTAATTACAAAATCTGATATAATATAAAAATTCAATAAAAAAATAATATAAAAATTCTCTAATAGTAGTATATGGTTGATGTGCTCTATTATGCCATATAAGTAAAACTTAATTTTAATGTATTAATAATATAAAATATTTTATATAATTATATCTATTTTTTATTATTAATATAAAACATAATTATTTTTATTAATATAACGTTATATAATTAAATATATATAATTATTTAACGCATCAAAAATAAATTCTCATTCGTATAAGAGTAATTAGGGGTGCACATGGGTCGGGTGAAGCCGGGTTTGATGTGACCCAGACCCGGCCCGAAATATACACCGGGTCTATTTATTAGACCCGAACCCGTCTCTAGACCCGATGAAACCAATACACTTTCGGGCCACAATTATACCGGGTGAAAATCGGGTAAAAACCGGGCCGTTAACATTACATTACGTTGATACCTTCTTGTAAACTAGCAAGTAAAAAATCCAAATTTCCAAGGCTCCAACCATTAGTTAACATGGTAAAATTCACTTAGAAAAATATAACAAGAACCAACCATTCTTCAAAATTAAAGCATAACCACAATCAATACTAATATTGTCTAATAATACCAAATATTTAAATCAATACAAATAACACAATCTTATGTATTAGTCTAAAATCTTATGCATTCTAAACATAAAACATTAACTTATAGTCTTATAATGACTAATAACACAAAATATTAAGGTTTATAATACTTAAATTCCACGTAAGAATAGTCATGATCCATCACTAATAACACAAAATATTAATTGTGTATGATGACCGGGCCACCGGGCCGACTTCGGGTGACCCGAGCTATAGTCCGGACCCGACCCAAAATAATGACCGAGTCTATTTTTGAGACCCGTATCCAACCCTAAACCGATGAAATCACTCCAAATTAGTTCCTAAAGTGTTCGGGACCGGGCCGGGCCTTCGGGCCGGGCCGGGTCTGTGCACCCCTAAGAGTAATTGTGTTATATGTTCGCTATTAAATTTTCTTATGAAAATCTCCAAAGTAATTGGAGGTCTTTCGGTAGTCTTTCCAATCCTCTCTTCCCGGGCTGCACGGTGAAAACATTATTTAAACTTTAAAGTCTAAAGTCTAAGCCTGAATTCACAACTTGTTTTGCAGAAGGAAAAAAAAAATGGAGGTTGAAGATGACTCTTGAGTATAATAATAATATCCGTTTCTAGACTTGGAATATTGGGAAAAATGTGAAAGCTAGAAATTTATGTCGATTATGGGCTTATGGCATGGTTTTATTTTGAATAAAATAAGTAAAATACACATTTGTCAATCAAAAATAGACACAACATAAATAATCAAATGAAAAATTGCTATGTAGTGTGATAATAATATTGGATAAAGAGTACAAACTAATTTTTTTTTATTTTGGGTTGAAAATTTGAAAATAGTTTATGTTTAATATTTTTAACTATTATTAATAACCTTAAATCCTTCAATAGCTGATTATTAGGATTTGGTTGAATTAGTCACATATTACTTAGGATAGTTAATGGAGTGGGTAGCCTATGCTATAAATATGAGGCTAAGTTCTCCATTTGTTTTTGCACCAGTCAAAAACACTTTAAGCTTGTATCTGATTTTTCTTTTCCTCTGTACTCTTTGATTAGAGAGTGTTGTGAGGTGTAGTTAGATATTTGCTTTGAGAGAGTGTGGGTGTACTGGGGTGCTGTTATTAGAGAGAAAGGAGTCTATGTGTTGTAACAATTTTCACATAGTGATATTCTCTGGTTGTCATTTGACAACGGTCGTGGTTTTTTCTCCGGTAATTGGAGTTTCCACGTTAAATTCTTGTGTTGTGATTGTGTCTATTTTATTTCTCTGTCAAATGTGTTTTCTCAAAGGAAAATGGTGTCTTATTCCCAACAAGTGGTATCAGAGTTTCGGTTCGGTGGGATTTATTCTTAGTATGCTCTGTGGTTGCAGCCTAGTCTGACCTTCCACATCAGAAAAGAATTTTGTCATGTAGCTTGAGGTTGATCTTTGGTTGCTGTTGTTGTTGCTGGAAGGCAGTGTGACACTGTGAGAGTGCAGTTTGGAAAGGTTCTGGCTAAGGAAAGACTTGGTATTTAAGTGTGTCCATTGTGACCCACCTCTCTTTCCTGGGGACCCTTCCTAGTGCACGGTTTACAGTTGAGTTATACTATTTCAGTATACGGTTGCAATAATGTCAGGATATTCAAGTGCTGTGAAGCTTGAAATAGAGAAATTTGATGGAAGAATCAATTTTGGCTTGTGGCAAATACAAGTCAAGGATGTGTTGATACAATCAGGTTTGCAGAAGGCATTGAAGGAGAAGATCTCTGGTTGCTCTCTCTATGAGAGAAGATGATGTTCTCTAGAAGACAATAAGTATCCTCATGGTATTACCGCACTGCCATGGATAAGGATAAGTTGTGGCAATCGGGTCCACAATTGCACGCTGGCATTGGTTGGCGTTGAGATGCAAGGTGTGTAGCGGAGTTAGGTCGATGGCCGAAGAACTTCTAGGAAAAGCCAATTTGGAAGTTGCACCATGAATTTTCAGCAAGGTTTCGATCTGTACCAAGGCAAAATGCTTAGAGTGGTCTAATTCCAAGTGAGTATACTTTCATGGTGGAGTATGATAGTTCTCTGAATTATGATTGTTGGTATAGACAATGGCAGCAAAGAATTGTCGGTGTTGACAATGGAAGTTGAAGATGTGTGACTATTTCAATCAAGGTGGAGATTGTTAGGATTTGGTTGAATTAGTCCCACATTGCTTAGGATAGCAAATGGAGTGGGTGGCCTAAGCTATAAATATAAGGCTAAGTTCTCCATTTATTTTTGCACTAGTCAGAAATACTTTAAGCTTGTATCTGATTTTTCTTTTTCTCTGTACTCTTTGATTAGAGAGTGTTGTGAGGTGTAGGGTGTACTGGGGTACCGGTGTTAGAGAGAAAAGAGTCTATGTGTTGTAACAATTTTCACATAGTGATATTCTCTAGTTGTCATTTGATAACGGCCGTGGTTTTTTCTCCGGTAATTGGAGTTTTCACATTAAATTCTTATGTTATGATTGTGTCTATTTTATTTCTCTGTCAAAGGTGTTTTCTCAAGAGAAAATGGTGTCTTATTCCCAACACTGATTAACAAGATCCTTAAATTGAAGAAAAATAATAATTAATTAATTAATGTTTTCTATTTTTATATCATATTTAAATTAATTTAATTATTTTTTTTCACCAAAACTGTTGATAAACACTGTGACTTTGTTGGAATTGGAATTTGAGAGTGTTTTTGGTTTCTAGTTTTGACTAAGAAACACACATAAAACACGAGCCATTGTTTTTTGTCGTTGAAGTTAGCTGTCTTTTTGTTTGTTTGGCCAACTTTTCTCGGTTTCCTCTTTCGAGGAAACTTCATTCATGCCCATCGCTATCATCAACATCCACTCTTCAACTTTCATCAATTATATTATTCTCAATTTTATTAAAAAAAAGGATTAATTTTAATGTATTTTCCTTATAAAATAGTCATGTACTTATTATTCAATCACATGACTCTGTTTATCTGATTTTTAAAGAAAAATGAAGAGTGAATATTTTATCCGGATTCTGAAAATTATTTCGAAAGGACAACGAAATTTCTAAAAAAAAATATTCAATTCGATTTCTGATTTTTTTTTGGGATTGATTAGTCCATGTACAAAAAAAAATAACATTGACTTTTTTTAACACAAAGACTAATCAGTCTCATAAAAGTAAAATTCAAGAATCGGATTGGATATTTTTTTTGTCAAAAACCTCGTCTTTTGAAATAATTATCAGGAACTGTTTTAGATTTTTCTCAAAAATGAATAATTGAATCAAATTCTTTACTCATACTATGTTAGCTATAGAAAAAACAGAATTAAGAAATAAAGAGTAGTTATAATGTACTAGAGAAAGAATGAGATAGAATGTAACGGTGTTATTGAATTGAAATCAATGGTAGAAATTATAAAAAAAAGGGTATTATCCCTCCTTCGAGTCAAAGGAGAAATTTTTATAAACTAGAATATCAAATACATATTAAATACGAGTTAAACTATATATATATGTGATAGTTAATTTGATAATTAATTTTTTATGTGCAGTAATCTTTTTGCTTCAAAAGAATCTCTTGATATCTATAACTAACTGTGATTCAATGTTACACAGGTTTTTTAAGTCAAATAGATTAGACAACTTCCAATCCTAGTTATTACAATATAGTATAAACTCACACACACTATATTCACACACAATATTTATCGGTTCCATCCACTGCTAGGCCTAGCTAAATCTTTAACCTGGATGCACTTTTGTTTTTGGTCAACTGTGTAGACAGGTAACAAACCAACCCACAACAACAATAACCTATCCAACCTGGGTGCACTTTGTTTTGGACAGGGTAATGTTACGAAGTTTTTTATTTTTTGGTAAATGCTACGTAGTTTATTTTCTCACAAAGTCTGTCATCCACTTTGGGACTAACCTGAGCCTCGTGCTCCTGGTTCTTAACTCAGGCCTTAACTCAGGCCTGTTCCCATTTTTTTCCCCTGAAACTGCTGCTTCCTCTTTGGGCCTTCTCTTGCTTCATTGATACTCTCTTCATCAATTGGGCTGCCTCGGCTAATATATTAATTTCTTAAATTTCATTTTTATATTAATTAAGTAAACACAAAATGTTAATAGTAAAAATGTCAATATAAATATTATTTATTAAAACTAACTTATTTTTCATTTTACTAAAGTACTTCAACCTCTTTATTATTGTTTGATTTAAAATGACACATTATGTATACATAGAGTAATAGTATTTTTGGGCTTGGGCTCAATTTTTTTAATATAAACATAATTATGTTAAAAAATAATGGATTTTTGTACCCCAAAAAAAAATAATGAATTTAATTATATTAATCAAGAAGAAGATGAAATTTGTATCTTCAATTTTCTTTTTCCATTTTCTTTGTGAAGAGGATCACAAAGGAAAAAGCATATTTAATTTCAACTAGGGATGTGTATGGATCGGGTGAAACTGGATTTGATGTGACTTAGATCCGGCCCAAAATATATATCGGGCCTATTTATTAGATTCGAATCCGATCCTAGATCCGATAAAACTTATACACTTTCGGACTACGATTATACCGGATAAAAATCGAGTAAAAACCGGACCGTTAAGATTACATTACCTTGATATCTTCTTATATGCTAGCATGTAAAAATATTCAAATTTTTAATACTCTAACCATTATTTGACATGGTAAAATTCACTTAGAAAAATAAAACAAGAATCAACTATTCTGTAAAATTAAAGCATAACCATAATCAATACTAATATTGTCTAATAACACCAAATATTTAAATCAATACAAATAACACAATATATATTATGTATTAATTAGTCTAAAATCTTATGCATTTTAAATATAAAACATTAACTTATAGTCTTATAATAACTAATAACACAAAATATTAAGGTTTACAATACTTAAATTCCACATAAGAATAGCCATCATCCATCACTAATAATACAAAATATTAATTGTATATGATGACCAGGCCACCGAACCGATTTCGAGTTACCCGAGGCATGGCTCGGAACCGACCCAAAATAATGATCGGGTCTATTTTTTAGACCTTTACCCGACTCTAAATCCAGTAAAATCATACCAAATTAGCTCCTAAAGTGTTTGGATCTTCGAAACGGACCGGGTCATGCACACCCCTAATTTCAACGAATAATCCAATAAATACTGTCCACCTATTTGTTATCTTTGCGCTGTGGACCTTTTCGGCCATTTGGGCTTCGGCTTCTTCATGAACAGCTTCTCTTACCAAAAATTATGAATACAACGTAAAAAAGCACGTCATGTACAAAAAAAATGTACTGGTCAGTTCAAAACCTAAACCCTAAATTAAAAGAAAATCAATTTATATTAGTTGAGTAATTTGTTCATTCTCTGTTAGAATAAAAAGTAGTATATTCATTCATCTGTTTAAATAAAAGGTAGATTTAAATCCTCTTTTATATATGAAAAAATTCATTAGTCAATGATAAATTTTTAAATAAAACTTAGAATATGAAATAGAATAGGGTTCAACAACTAACAATGTATAGTAGAGGTGTTTGCGGTGCAGTTTGGATCGGTTTTGAGTAAAAAATTCATCCAATTCGAACAGTAATTTTACTTGGCTTGGATTGGATTGGATTTACGGTTTATAAATTAAAAAAATTAAATACATATAACAAGTCTCAATATCAAATTTTAAATAATCAACAATGACATAACAAGTTTCAATAATATCTTAAAAAGCCAACAATAACATAACGATAGAAATAAAATTATAGATTAGTTAAAATAAATAAATAAATAATATTTTGAACATAAAATATTTATTAAATAATAATAATATATGAATAATATAATAATAAAATAATAATATTATAGTACATTGTGCAGTTTGAATTGGATTGAAACGGTTATAAAAAGTAGATTGATTCTTAATTTTT
>NC_029777.3:10051540-10076114 GCF_000817695.3 Arachis duranensis | reverse complement strand
ATTATAGTCTAATCTAAACTTTAAAATATCATTCAAATTAAAAGTACTACATAAACCAAATGTTATAATCTCATTCAAATACAAATTCAAAGTTCAAAAGTCAATAAACAATCAATCAAACATAACATAGCAGCATCAAAATGAGCTAAATTTGTCATCAACCATCAAAATCCTCCATAATTTGTTGCAGATTTGCGTCATTGATTTCATCACCTTCATTTCCACTACTTGGACCAGAAAAAGCAAGTGGTGCATCATAAAATGTACTAGTACTACCACCACCA
The DNA here is from genome assembly GCF_000817695.3 of Arachis duranensis. NCBI lineage: Eukaryota > Viridiplantae > Streptophyta > Magnoliopsida > Fabales > Fabaceae > Arachis > Arachis duranensis. The sequence goes on along the minus strand of NC_029777.3, from coordinate 10,075,830 downwards.
CCACCTTGATCTAAATCAGCATCAATCTCATCTAAGAAAATATAACACATTATCAATAAATTAAAGATAAAAGCTATTGTAATTTATTGTCTGATCAATAAACTATAATACTCACGAAGCAAGTCTTCAATATTACTTGGAAGATCAGGCTCTTTTTCAACAACCTCTTCCGTCACCCAAAAATCAACCTTATCAATAGTTTCAATATCGATTGGATCATATTGCGACTTTTGCTTTCTTTTTTTTCTTTCATTCCTAACAAATTAAATACAATATATGATAAGCCTAGTATATTAGCTATACAAAATCTAATGATATGAAATGAAAGGATGAAATATAAATTACCTGGATTTAAGACGCAAATTATATGTAACATACATAATATCACTTAGCCTATCATGCTCCAATCTATTTCTTCTTGCTGTATGAATTTGATCAAAAAGACTCCAATTCCTTTCACACCCTGAAGAAGCAGATGCTTGGCTAAGAATGCGAACTGCCATTTTTTGTAAACATGGAGCAGAACTACCAAATAACCTCCACCATTCATCTATAAATTACAATCCCATATCTCAAGTATTAGTTATAAAATTAAGGAAATCAAAACATAAAATAATTAAATAACTAAAGCTTATTATCAAACAGATATTATTACCAGGTAAAAGTTTTTTTGCAGCAGGATCAGTTTTTCCCCGAACACTAGAAGTTTGTGACTGATTTTCGTTACTCGCGGGAGGAAGAGAACGTTCATTCGAAGCAGAATTATTTTCAGCATTATTATTCTTAGGTAGGTCTTGGTTGATACTTTCTTCCATACCTAAATATTACCAGCAATCCAACCCAATAATCTCAACTCTCAAGTTCACAGCAAATGAACAAACAACATCCATTGATCCAAATTCCAAAATCAGAGTATACAAACAACATCTCAGGTTCAAAAAATTCAGAATTCAATTCACAAAAACATCTCTCAAAATCATCTCTCAAACAACATCTCAGGTTCAAAAAATTCAGAATTCAATTCACACTATCAGATTTCACAAAATTAGAATTCAATTCACACTATCAGAATTCACAAAATCAATTCATATTTCATCACAGTTTCATGACTTCATCATAGTTCAGTCAGTTCACAGAGTTCACATATCACTATCAGTTCATAACAGTTTCAGAGACTCAGAGTTTCATCAAAATTCTTTGTTCACAGAGTTCACAGAGTATCAGATTTCATCACAAAATCATGTTCATAACTAAATTAAAAAATAAAAATTACCTGGAAATGAGGACTTCAGTTCTTCAACGCTGCTGACGCTTCTCTATTGCTTTCTCTCAGAGGCAGACGCTGACGGCGAAGTGGCTGAGGGCGCTGACCGTGCTGACGCTGCTGAGGGCGCGACGGAGGTTGAGGGCATGACGCTGACAGTGGTGGCCGGTGGGTCGTGGTGGGTCGTGGCCTCGTGGCCTCGTCGGTGTTGTGCTGTGGGAGTGGGAGTGTGGGAGTGGGACGCTGGAGGCTGGAGGCTGGAGTGAAGGCGAAGCATGAAGTGACGAAGGAGAAAAGGGAATTAGGGTTCCCACATTGCAAAACGACGACACTTTGCTGCCAGCTTAAAAAACCGGCCGGGTCCCGATTTGGTTCGACTGACCGGTAACCGGCCGGTTCGTCGGTTCAATGCCGGTTATCAAATTCTGCAGTTTTCTTTGTTGACCGAACCGCTTCAGCATTCGGTTCACGATTCGACCGGTTCGACCGGCCAGTTCGAACCGATTTTCAGAACATTGGTAATTAGATAATCCAGCAAGCAATGTATAGGGATTAGAATAATTCTTAGAAGAATCAAATTGGATTAATCGAGTAGTTAGTTCATTTATCTCCTTAAATAAGTGTTAGAGGTTCGAATTTAATATTATGTATGCAATAACTCATTAGCTAATAATAATATATTCTTAAATGAAGTTGCTTTATATAAATAGATAATTGCGCCTTTTATATTTTTTTATTTTCATATACTGTATTTTATTTATTATATCTTATAGGAAGAACAGGAGAAATCATGAAGTCAAGGCCACCTTCTTAAAAGCAATTAAGTGTTGAGGAAATTAAAAAAATTGTTTATCTTTCACAGGTAACTATTGAATTGTCCTATTAATTTAATTAGTATTATTTTCTACTAATTATTAATTTTATGTGGAATTTCTACTTCTTTTTATTTTTTATTTATAGGATGGAACGCATAAATCCAGAGTTTGCCATCTCCTACTTGCCAAGGTGATAAAGGTCTCTATAGAAAAAAGCTGAGTGCTTAATGAGCAAAATCAACTTCAACTTTATATGTACTCTATATATGGCTTATTATTAGTCTTCAATGCAATAATGTAATCTTTGAGACTTATTATTAGTTGTTATTCAAAGGTATCAGTGACTTGCAGGTGATTAGGTTCTAACGAATTATAGAGAATGACTTGATTTGTTGTAAAAGAGAAATTGTACTATGAATTTATGAGAGCTTAAGCATTACAAAGAGGATATAGATATATAGCATTGACTTGAATCACAAGGAGCACTACTAACACTAAGGTTGCGTTTGGTTAGTGTATACCAAAAGATATAGACACTAAAACATAAATAAAAAAGACATACATAAAAAATATAGGAAAACTTTCACATGTGCCAAGCAACTTTATTGGTACATTGCTATGTCATAATGCAGAGCCGTTGATATATATATTAAAAAATTATAAAGGTGGAGATGGATTAGTAGAGTTATGCGGTAGAGTAAGGAGACAGAGGGTGTTGGCTGGTCTTCTAACAGGTTGAAGCGGGAACTAAATTAGAGTTGGTGAAAATTACATGGTGGACAGTTGAATGCATTTTTTTGTCTTTTTGTGAAGCCATTGTTTGGAACCAAGCCGCGGGAGTGCATGGGAGCCGATGCAAAGATTGGGTCAAGGAGTAACATTATTACTATATAACAGCAAGAATGTGAGATGGACCATTAAATGTATGTGGCAACAATAATATAATGTGACTATTTTAACAAATAAAATTTATATTCCAGCCAAAAAACAAATAAAATTTATATTAGGATATTTTTTTATTGCAACAAATAAAATATAAAATAAATAAATTTTATATTAATTCGCGATATATGATAGATTATTTCATATAACTATTAAAAATATGTTAAATAACTATATTTGTTAAAAATATTATTAAAATAGATTTTTATTTAAAATATTACATGTATAATTATATACAGAAATTGATCCTTTTTATGTTAATATATATAAATAAAATAATTATTTTTTACTATTATTTTATATGTTACTTATTTATTTATATTTTAATATATTCTATTATTAAGAATTTGAATAATTTTTTTAAAAAATATATTTATTTATTAAAATTCAATGATTTATAAAATGTGCTATCTTCAATGTGCACAAGTTATTTTGACTCATTTAGACACTCGTTGTTTATTATCAACTTAATTTTTTTAAGTATTTGAATTTGGTAGAAATTATACACTCTAAGTTTAACTTATTCAAAAGAATTGTTCATAAGATTAAACGCTAAGTCGATACTAAAATGAATCGAATTTAAAAACCTTTGTTTACGTCAACAAAGACTTACAAAAACATGTCTGCCACACGAAGTTAATATGTTTCGTGTTGCTCATAAGTGAGTATTCAAGTCGAAATAAATGTAGTGTTAATTGTATAATATTATTGTGAAATTCAATTTATTTGAATTTGTAGAATTTTATAATTTGATCAGAAACAATATTAGGATAGTTCTTGTTCATACCCTAACCCAAAACATAAGTTAGATCCAATAAAGTTAAAAGGGCCAATCAAGAAGAGTGGCCTTATCCACTTATCCAACCTCTTTTAAGAGGTCGGAACAGACTGAAGCAGGCAGCTCATACTTATCTAAGTGAGTAACTGTTTCCGTAAATCTCTACCCCATTTCTAGAAGGGAGACCTCAACAACCCCTAGATAAAAGGGACAGTTATCCACTGATGATTTTCAGTGACTAAGAGAAGGGGGTTGAATCTTAGCCCCTTTTTGCTTAGTTACACTTGCTGGTCTTTGAGGAGACTTTTTTATTTTTGTCTCGTCCCTAGCCACGAGACTTTTATTTTTGTTTCGTCACTTGGCACGAGATATTTTTCAGTTTTAGCTCCTGTGCAGTAGAAACAGAAATGGAGTAGAAAAGAGAGAATATTACACCTAGATATATCCTGGTTCAGCTCCTAAGTGCAGTGCAGCCTACATCCAGTCTCCATCACAACAATGATGGAATTTCACTATACATAACTCGGACGAGGCTCCCAGACGTAAAACAAGTCGGAGGCCACCATCCTTTAGCACTTGAGCCTTACAAACAAGCCCAACCACCATCCTGTTCTAGGTAAGCCCTGGAACAGTTCTCCATCTGATGATGAACATACAGATTTTTATATATTCTTAAATAAAAAATGTTATTTATACATTTACACGAGCTATTATGTATTTTTTATATTTTTATCCATATAAAGATCGAATACAAATCAACCTCTCTTATTCGGATTTGGATCTTTTAAATTTTGAATTTTACTTTAGATGATAAAATAATAAAAGATCTCACTTTATTTTAGAGAATCCAAATTTTTCTTATTGGATCTCTCTCTTCATCGAACACCAATGGCGTAACCGAGGAGCCCAGCATGGACCATGGTCTCCTTTCCAAAAAAAACCTTTAATTACATATGTGTGTTAAATTATTAATTATTTATTTCTAAATTTTTTAATTTATTAAACAGTTTTAGTAAAAATGTATATTGTAATTTTATCGATTATACCAATTTTTTAATGAGTGATTGAATAATTATTATATAAAATATAGAGTAAAGTATCAGTTTTTTTCTCAACGTTTGGGATAAATTTTAAAGTTGTCCCTAATGTTTTAATCGTGTCCTGTTTAAGTTCCTAACGTTTTAAAATTGACACAATGTTGTTCTGCCCGTTAGGGACCGTTAACAGAATTGATGGCGAGACAAAATTGAGACGATTTTGAAACATTAGGGACTTAAATAGGACAAAAACGTTGGGAACAAAACTGATACTTTACTATAAATTTTAGTTTTATCCTTCAATAATATCAATTTTTTACTATACATAATATTCAATTATTTTTTAATCACATCTAAGTAAATTATACTTAATCATATTACTTTCATTCTAAATAACTTTGTTTTTTTTTATAATTTTACACTTAAAGTTATAAGATAATATAAAAATATAAAAAAAATTATTTGGAATGAAAGTAGTGTGATTAAGTGTAATTTACTTAGATGTGATTAAAAATAATTAAATATTATATACAGTAAAAAATTGAAATTATTGAAAGATACAATTAAAATTTATTCCTATCTATCGTTTTTGTCCCCAACATTTTCGTTCTATTTAAGTATCTAACGTTTCAAAATCGTCTCAATTTGTCCCGCCGTCAATTCTGTTAACTAAATTGTCTCAATTTGTCCCGCCAAAAATTCTGTTAACGGATCTCTAACGGTAGGTTAACGTTAAGCCAATTTTAAAACGTTAGGGACTTAAATATAACGATTCAAAACAACTTTAGAACTTACCCTAAACGTTGGAAACAAAAATAATACTTTACTCTAAAATATATTATTTTGTTTTTGTCAATTTTTAAAATAAGATTAAGTACTCTTCTTTGTTTTATGTATGCAAAAAACATTTTAATTAAAATTGGACAAAAAATATATTTCATTAAAAGTTATCGAAAATATAATTTATTTTATATTTTTAATGTGTTAAATACATAAAAAATTAATATTTTTATTATTATATGAATATAAAATGCTTTTAGAATAAGTTCATTATAATAAAAAATTAAAATTAAAAATATTATAGATTTAATATATTAATTATAAGTAGTACCAAAATTTTAATTTTTTGTCATTTACTGCACCCTGGCTCTATGAAGACGCAGTCCAGTAACTTTGATCTTCTCCATCTTAGCTATCTATCCTAGCGGCTACTATTTCTGAGTATTTTCGTCTTTTCATCCACCATTTTAAGGGTTCTTTTGTAATTCTCATGCTTACTACAAGACAAACTATAAACCTACTACTTAGCCGTACATGGCATAGCAATGTGACAGTAAAATTGCTTGGTACATGTGAAAGTCTTCCTATAACTTATTCATGCCCTTAGTTTTATATGTTTGCCTTAGTTTTATATGTTTCTTAACTTACAAATTAGTTTTTTTTTTTACTTACATAGGTTATTGATTTTTCATGTTATGTTTTTATGAGTTTTTTTTATCATTTATTATACTATTTTTTATATGTATGTTTTTTTATGAAATCTTTTTTTATTTTTGTTTGGCATTTTATTTATTTTATTGTATTTCTTTTATTCATATGACAAACGTTGTTGATTTTTTTTATGATATTTTTATTATTTTTTATATGAATTCTTTTTTTTCTATCTTTTTTTGCATTATATTCATGTTGTGTATGAAATTTTTTATTTTTTATTTAATTTTATTCATACGAATTTTATTTACTTTTTATTATATTTTTTTGTTCATATGATATATGTTGTTGATTTTATGGAATTTTTATTATTTTTGATGTGTATGATTTTTTTTCTATTCTTTGAAGTATTCTATTTTTGTTTTGTATTAATTTTTTTTATTTTTTATTCTGACTTTGTAAAATTTGTAATGGTAATTATTATATACTACGTTTATTATCAAAATTTTGTATAATATAAATTATGATCCTATAAAAAAGGACAAAATAAATAAAAAATAATTATAAGTAACAACAAAACCATAAATAATGAAAATTTATAGTAAAAAATAATACTAAATTAAAGAGTACTAACAATACTAGAAAAATCATAGAATATTTTCTTTTTGTTTGACATTATAAAATTTATAATACTCTCTTTTATATTTTTATTTTTTATTGTATTTATTTTATTTATATGATAAATATTTTTTATATTATGTTTGTTAGTATTCTGATTTTGCATATATAAAAAAATTATTTGAATTGATGTCTCTTTTAGTAATTTTTCATCTAAAAGTAATTTTGAGTAGTATAATCCAAACAACATTTATTTTACTACAATCAATTTACCAAACAAAAATCACGCCAAACTTACTTTTCATCAAAATCAATTTTACAAAATCAATTTTATGTAAATTTCCATTTACAAAATGTAATCAAAACACACACTTAATCGTACATGGCATAGCAATATGACAGTAAATTGCCTGATACATGTGAAAGTCTTCCTATAACTTATTCATGCCCTTAGTTTTATATGTTTCTGAACTTATAAATTAGTTTTTTTTAGGTTACGATCTTTCTTATTTTTCAGGTATAAGAATTTAATTTTAATGTATTATCAGTGTAAAATAGTTTTATACGTATATTCAATTACATAAGATAAAAATAATTATCTTTCATATTAATCACATAAATAATCATCCAAAATAACGAATGTAATTACATAACTGTATAAAACTCTTTTACACAATTGGTGTATTAAAATTAAACTCTTAGTATAAAGTTATGACTATGGTGATTAAGTTAACCATAATTATAATAGCTAAGAGTTTATCTACTAATAAAAAATTGGATAGATTTTATAGTCTAAAATAAGGGTGTTCATGGATTGGATCCGATTCGCATATCCACTGTGTTTGTCCAAATTCGATCCGAAAATTGTGGATATGGATCTAATCCGCAAGTCTATCGAATCGGATCAGATTGCGAATTTTGTGTAGATATCCGCATATCCGCGTATCCGCAAAAATAAAGAAATAAATAAATAAATATTCTTTTTATGTTTTATTTCAACTAATAATTATCATATATGTTGTATTATTTTAATTTGTTATTTAAGAAAAATATGTTTAATATTATTTTAAGAATAAATATATTTAAAAGAGTGAAAAAAAAGAATTTTATTGATAGTTTTTAATAAAAATAAACTTTTAAAAATATTTTTGTATTTTGTAGATATATCCAATATTCGATTTCGATAAGCAAATATGCGGATCGGATTCAATAACTGATCTGATGATTTTAGTATGGATCAGATGAGATTTTCATCAATCCAATCCGCATTCACCCCTAATTTGACTAAGTTAGAAGTGTTCTTTAAGATTGACTTGAACTTTCAGTTCAGTAGTAGTAAGGATGAATCAAAGCAAAGTAACGCAGAAGAGTTTTGTGGTATGTCTTCTTCGAGGGGGGACAACGACAAAGACGCCATTGGAAATGGCTAGATGGGTGAATTGGGTGACAAAGTCCGTGGAAATGGCGTCAGCCGGGTTTTTGTTAGGGTATGGAGAAGTTTGGCCGTTGGATTGATGAATTAATTTTTAATGGAATCCTTATAAGTAGTGTAAAATTTCTTCGTCAATCTAAAAAAATAAATAACAAAAAATTTTAATAATTTTAACCATAAATTTAACTATCAGTTCTGTAAGAATTCTATTTAATAATTAATTCAACAATTATTTTTTTTAAAAAAAATTAAAACAAATAAAAAAAATGGACAAAGAGAAAGAGTAGGAGAGGTGCAGCAATGGAGAGGCGGCACGGGAGAAGCGAAAGTGGCAAACTCAAAGAGAAAGAAGAATAACAACGAATCTTGAGATAACGGGAAAAACAGATCTAAAGGCAATCATAACAAAAGACGACGCCGGCGGTGATGGAATAGAAGCGAAGAATAAAGAAAAAAGAGAGAAGAAAGAGGGAAGGAAGAGAGGGAATGATTGCTTGGTTGGAGAAAGCTAGGTGAAGATGGTGGTTTGGGTATGAGGGAAAAACGGAAGAAGAATTGATGCAAAGAGAGGGATAACGTGAAAAATATAAGAAGGAGAAAGAAGATCTATAAAGGGCAAAACGAAAAAAAAATATTTATGCCTATGTCTAAAAATTTGTGTTCCACCCTTTGGTCTAGTACACAAATTTTGTGTATTGTGTACTTGCATGTCCTTTCATGTCTGCTAAAAATCCATGTCTTATTATACAAACAATGAATGTGTACTATTATATCTATGTCTTAGTGTTTATATCTCTTAAACCAAATGCTGTCTACACTACTACATGTCCACATGGCATAACTAACTCTTACCTATATAACTAATTCTAACAGACTTATAACAACATCTTCACAATTGTGTGCTCACCCTTTTAGTTATTATATATGTTTATCTAGCTAGAATTTAAGTAACTAAGCTTACTTAGCTTCATTCTGCATTTCTGTTTGTAAAAATATTTAAAAGAAAATAAAAATTAGTGTAAAATAGTTATAAATCTTTTTATTTATATTCTATAATTATTGCTAAATAAACAAATAATTTGATATGTAATAAACATATAATTATAGATGTTAAATATATAAATTTATAAATATTATATAATGTCTTCAATATATAGATACAAAATTATAATTATTTCGTTTTGTTAATTTATTTTATCAACATCATTAGCTCATGGAATGAAAAATATTTCGTACTTTTAGACTATTTAGATATTTTGTTATATTTGAGAGATATAAAACTTACAATATATAGTGATAAGAACTTGATTTAACAAGTAACGTTAAAAACACCTTAATTGCAATAACTTTTGACATAATGATAAAGATAAACACTTGATGCAATACATTTCAATTACATATAAAAAATCACAAATAATGTTTGCATCTAGTCAGATCCAAATCTCATAGTGAAAAAAGAAGCTTTTGTACAACACATTTTAGCTCATGATCAAATAACTGATACACTCATTAAGCATTTTTTCAGCCACCACTTTTAATTTCAAAATTTCAAAGACAAACTCAGAGTTTATAAAATCAGGACTGGCTTAGCTTAAGGGAGCACGTTAGGCAGTTAGGAGTAGTTTTAAGCTAATTATACCAACTGTAAGTTAGTTAGAGAGTAACCACTCACCGTTCTGTTTAATTTTTTGTTAGTTTCTATAAATATCAATTTGTTGTAATAACTAACTAGTTAGTTTTCGTAACGAGAAATTCTTCACATACAAGCGTTTTCTCATATAAGTCATACAAGTCATTTATTTCTTTTTCTTTCTCCATGCCTCTTCTTTTTCTTCTCCTTCTTCTTTTTTTTTGCCTCTTCTTCTTCTTTTTGGTTTTTGAAGTGTTTCATCTTCATCGTCGTATTTCTCCTCGTTCTTCTTTTGATTTTGCAATATTATGTATTTTTTTTCTTTGTTTGATTTTTTCCTTCCAAAAAGAATTATGAGAATATGAAATAAGAAAATGAAGAAGAAGAAGCAGCAGAAGATAAGGAGGAGAAAGAGAAAGAGTTCTGAATTATACATAAGGTGTACTTCAACAAATTTTGGGTGTATTTTTTAAATTCTTTGGGTGTATTTTTGTAATCTTTTTGGTGTATTTCTGTAATCCTTTGGGTGTATTTCTATAATCGTTTGGGTGTATTTTTGTAATCGGTTGGATGTATTTCTGTAATCGTTTGGGTGTATTTCTGAAGTTCCATTATCTTCAAAACGATTTCAAAGCTTGATTTCAGAAACCATGAAAATCGAAAAAAAACGAAGCAAGAATACCAATGATAAACGCAGATAAAACAACGAATGAAAAGGCAAAGAGAGAACGCACGAAGGAGATCGAACAAATTTGACAAGAAACTCGTTTTCATGGAGGAAGAAGAAGAAGAGTAGGAGAAGAAGAAAGAGAAGAAAAAGGAAGTGGAGGAGCAGAAGGAGGAACGCGAAGCACACCATGAAAATTGTATATGGACCAGCGTGCTTTTTATTAAGTTTCTCCCAATTTGTATGACTTGTAAACGTGTAGCACTCCTCTTTTGTAATTACAAAGGCTTCATTTCCCTCCAATCTGCTCTAGATATCTTGCACCTATATCTTAATGTCCACGCTCTTAAAATTTTTAGATAATAAATGTCACTTAACTAATTTGGATTGGTTGAGTGATTAGTTCACTCATTCACTTAAGTGAGCGTTGTGAGTTTGAATTTTGTCTTATATGTACACAGTAACTTATTAACTAATGAAAAATTGCGTTAACTGAAGCTTATATTCGTAAAGAATTAATTTTTATTCTGACAAATCAAATTAGAGAGTACCGTAAAAAAATGAAAATGTCTCTAATATGTATCCTAAAAAAAAGTTTATATATGTTTATTATTTTTTAAAAAAAAATATATTCAATTACATTTGTAGTTTTAATTTATTTATGAGTAAAGTATTGTTTTTGTTCTCAATGTTTGGGGTAAGTCTTATTTGTGTCCCTAACATTTAAATCGTCCTATTTGTATCCCCAACGTTTATAAAAGTGATTCAATGTTATTCTACTATCAATTATACTAACAAATCAGATTATATTTTTCAATTATTTTCACTTGAATGTATGCATTCTCAATTAGGTCTCACTTAAATGTGTTTGATTTTAATATTATACCTACTATTTGTGTTTAGATTCAATTATGTTCCTAGAAAAGTGAATTATATAAATGTTGTAGGAATTAGTTTCAACTTTTGATGAGCTATTTTTTGGAGTGGATCATCAATTCTATCCATACATTTGTTTTCTAACTTCAAGAAGAGATTTTTAAAACTCAAACTAAAGGTTCATGATGTGTAATTGGCGGCAGATAACATTGAATCACTTTTACAAATGTTAAGGATACAAATAAGACGATTTAAACATTAGGGACACAAATAGAATTTACCTCAAACGTTGGGGACAAAAACGATACTTTACTCTTTATCTATAAAAACCAACTACACTCTCTAATTTAACTTAATTTTGAGAAAATATGATGTACAAGAGGCAACTTTTTATATAGACAATGAGAGGCATGACCCCCTCTCAAATATTGAAAAACTATTAGTTATATATGTTATAGTATAAGTGTCATTGTGGTTAATTTAGTTAATTAACTTCAATTTTCTTTCATGGGTTTGTGAGTTCAAATTTTATTTGCAACAACTTTTTAACAATAGTCTTTTATATCTTTCTTTTTTTTAGTTTTTAAATTTTTTTTAGAAATTAAAAGTAAATTCTTTCTAAAATAATATTGAAATATACTATATATTTCTTATTTTCAAAATTAATTTATTACATTATTAATCAAACTTTTATTTAATTTTTCTATTATTATATATTGTGTTAAAAGAATCTTTGGCCTCCCCAAAATTATTTTTCTCCGCCTTTGATTATACCTATTGATAATCTCTTAAAAGTAATAATTACATATTTATAGCATTTTGTTATTAGATGAAAAAAAACAACCTCGTTAAATTACCATCAATATTTCTGTCAATTTCTGCCAACTCTTATTTATAACTATATTTAATGAATGTGTTTTTGTGAATGTGTCTAATAAAAATATTTTTTTTATGAATGTGTCTAATAAAAGTATTTTTATAAATATATTTTCTAAATGTATCTCTTTATATATGTATTTAAAATATAATAATTAATTATTGTTGGCAATAAATTGACAAATAATATATTGATACTCTATACTTTTTTTACAAAAAAAAAAAATCATTTGGATGTGCAAATTTGGAGCTAAAAATGGGTGTGTTGGGATTATTGGAAAGATTAGCATTATTGAACGAAAAAAAGGATGGAATTTATCTGATTCTTAAAGAAAAATGAATAATTGAATCAAATACTTTACTCATATCATGATAACTCATACATAGATGTATGTAGTCAAATATTTTTAAACTTAAAATCATTATATTCAATCGTTAGTCAAAATTGAAAATTTTAAAACATATTATGTTAGCTTTAGAAAAAACAGAATTAAGAAATAAACAGTAGATATAATGTATTAGAGAAAGAATGAGATAGAATCTAATGGTGTTATTGAATTAAAATCAATGGTGAAAATTATAAAAGAGAGTATTGCCCCTCCTTCGAGTCAAAGGAAAAATTTCTATAAACTAGAATATCAAATACACATTAAATACGAGTTAAACTATATATGTGATAGTTAATTTGATAATTAATTTTTTTGCTTTAAAAAAATCTCTTGACATCTATAACTAACTCCGTATTCGGCTAAGGAAATTGTTATTTAATGTCATACAGTTTTTTTCTCTAACCTGGGTACACTTTTTTTTGTCAACTATGTGGGCCCATAACAAACCAACCCACAACAACAACCACCTATCCAACATGGGTGCACTTTGTTTTGGACAGGGTAATGTTACGAAGTTTTTTATTTTTTGGTAATAAATGCTACGCAGTGTATTTCCTCACCAAGTCTCTACTCCACTTTTGGGCTAAATTGGGCCTAGTGCTCCTGGTTCCTATCTCAGGCCTGTTCCCATTTTCTTCTTCTGAAATTGCTGCTTCCTCTTTGGGCCTTCTCTTGCTTCATTGATACTCTCTTCATCAATTGGGCTGCCTCGGCTACATATTAATTTCTTAAATTTCATTTTTATATTAATTAAGTAAACACAAAATGTTAATAGTGAAAATGTCAATATAAATATTATTTATTAAAACTAAATTATTTTTCATTTTACAAAAGTACTTCAACCTCTTTATTATTGTTTGATTTAAAATGACACATTATGTATACATAAGAGTAATAGTATTTTTGGCTTGGGCTCAATTTTTTTTAATGTAAACATAATTATATTAAAAAATAAAAATAATGGATTTAATTATATTAATCAGGAAGAAGATGAAATTTGTATCTTCAATTTTCCTTTTCCATTTTCTGTGTAAAGAGGATCACAAAGGAAAAGCATATTTAATTTCAACGAATAATCCAATAAATACAATACACCTATTTGTTATCTTAGGCTGTGGACTTTTTAGGCCATTTGGGCTTCGGCTTCGTCGGTGACAGATTCTCTTACCAAAAATAATGAATAAACAACATAAAAAAAAAACATGTACTGATCAGTTCAAAAACTAAACGGTAAATTAAAAAAAAAACTAATTTAAATTGGTCGAATAATTTATTTATTTTCTATTAAAAAAAATAATATATTCATTCATCTGCTTAAACAAAAATAGTAAATTCGAATCTTCTTTTATGTATACAAAAATTAGTTAGTCAGTGACAAATTCTTAAATAAAACTTAAATCCTTAAAAAATAAGAAATAAAAACGGGTACAAAAACAATGCTAGATACTCATATATGAAATAGAAGCAACTAACAATATACAAGACGAGTAATGAATAATAATTGGTCATAAATAGACAAGTTTTCATAAAAACCTTTCTTAGGTTATAAGTTTGACTCATATTGTCCACGCAACATTTCACAATTCACACCAACCAAAGATTGCTTTGTTTTTGGTACATAGAACTTGGGCTAGCAATATAATTTTAGCTCATGAATTTTGACTTATAAAATGGCCTTAGTTAGGCTTAGCAAAAGATTAATGTGGAAGATAAAACATGTTTGTCTACATTAATCATTATTTGCACCTTACAACGATAAACATGTCTGTCGTACTAATAAAATTAAAGATGCTTGATCATCGTCATGTCATTATCTTAATTGGCAAAACTTTTTTGTTAAGTTCTTTTTGTTTAAAGCTTTTAATTTGTCTCAACTCAGCCATCTTTCTTGGCTCCAACCTTTTTTTTCCTAGACACATAAAATGTTAATTATGGTAGTAATAAATCAAACTTTAGATTCAAATTAGACTCTTAAAGTTAAGCCCACAAGCTTTGAATCTCGCTTGCATGAAAAATCTTATCAATTCAATTCACATACATCTTGATCTTGGACAAGATTTTTGCTTTAATTTGAGATGATAATAATAAGTACTATTCTAATTTGGACTAGGGATTGCTTTTGTTGAATGAGTTCAGTCTCTTGTAATAATAATGTCTCAAGGCCACTGAAGACTCAGGTATTAGAAATTTATTTTTTCTCCTTTAATTATATATCAATTAAAAATCTTTCTCTAATAAACTAAATCTATAAGAAAACCCTAGCAATGAACATGGATGATGACGTGGTGGAGTGAATTTTTAGTTTATATTCATTTTTTTATTTATCTATTTATTCAAAATAAACTAAACATATTCAGTGTGTACTGATTAATGAGTCAAACATAAAAATTTTATGTTAAAAAGAATTCCAAGATAAAAAATATAGTCAAATTTGGTTTCTTTGACAAATCTTAACCATCACTCTGAAAAAATGAATAAAAATTACCTAAATAATTACTTTAATAATAAGGGGCCTTAGCCAAAATCTTAGATTTTATCATTTCTTTTACGCTCCATTATCATAATTACTTTGAAAAAACTATTAGCATTTCAAGTGGCAACAATTGAAATTGTGAGCTTACATTATTTATTTTCCCATAAAATAATAATTTGAATATAATAGTCTCATAAATTAGAATTAGATTTTAGTTAATTTGGCAACATTGTTAGCAATTTGTCAACTAGAATCATTTTGTCCATCATTACTTTAAGCTGGATTTTGACACAAAGTGTCTGGATTTTCTTCTATATTATGAGCCATATGGTTATTAAAAGAAGTAGTAACTTTTTTTTTTCGGTTTTCTACAGTATCTCTTAACTCGGTAAATCAAGGATTAATCTGCTGCAATATTAAATTTTATTTAAGAATTTGTCATTAGCCAATAGTTACTGCATATACAAGACGAAATTCGAACCCCAAAAAAACAGTAATTTGTATGTTAGGTTAGCCCTATATTTTAAAGATGCATGTTTGTTTGGACACTGAACTTAGCCTAGTTTTAACACATACACCAGCTCCCTTCCCTTTTTTTTTTAATTTCTTTATATATAAAATTATGGCTCGAAAGAATACCTAAATATTATTTGAAGACTTGTTGATATAAGGACCTAAGTTAATTGAGTGAATTTTTTAAAAGAAATAGGGAGCTAACTTTTCCTTCATGATTGCTGTCATCTTTCTTTCTTTCCTTTCTTTTCTTGGTTGATTGTGGAATAATTTTGGGTCATGTACGGCATTGACATGTACATATATATTGATACATTGAATCATGATGATGGTAATAACGGGTAATAAGGCTATTCTTTCAATTTTCTCTTTTCTATTTGTCGATATTAAAGAAAAGATGGTAGATTCTATTGCAACTTGGAAACTTGTAGTTTTTATTATGAATATATATGTATGTTGTGGAGAGTGGTATCTAACTATGTATCGGCTTTCAAATTTGTCGGTTGCACTCTTTATGTTGATTATTGCTCAGTTTGAATGATACATACACCACCAAACCAAACACACTTTAATTTAATTCCTCCGATCCACCATGCAATGGAATAAACACCTCTCACACATATATATTGAATATTCTATATATCTGCTTAATTATTCGTTTAAACGAATTATAAAATACAATGCTTCTTATATTATATCTACAAAAAAAGTCATTGTTTATCATTTTATTAAAAAAAAATATTATACTATTATAAATAAATTAGATTTTTTTAATTATAAATTTAATTATTTTATCATAATAATTAATTATATATATGGCCACTTATTATCTTAGTGTTTTTGAAAAAGTTTTGAAAATTAACTCATCATTTAACAGTCTAACAAATTAACATAAATAAAACAATTTAAATTAATCGAATAATTAGTTTACTTATTTGTTTTAATAATATCGGTTAAAATTTAAATTTTATTTGTCTTGTACATATAAAAATTTATTAATTAATAATAAAATTTTAAATAAAATTTTAAATTTACAAAAAATTAGTGATTGATTTGACGAAATCAAAAGATACCGAAAAAAAACATAAAACTAGAAAATTACAAATCTTACCTATATAGACATGTCTAGTACGGAAAGGCAGGGGAATTCTATATTTGGTCAAACATAAAATTCGGCGTGATTATATAATAGTTGAAGAGTTAATCAAACCTTGTAGCAAGTAGCTTACTAGATTCTCCATATACTAAAAGACAATATTCTGCTTAAAACTGAATTCATGTATTAATTTAATGGTACTATATCTAAAGAGGTTTTTATCCAACACACATACACATTCATTTACACAATTAGATACTGAAAAAACTGTTGCCCTTCGAATGTTGTCGATAAACAATTGGCTTATGGATTCTCTTTATAACTTTATTATATATATATACTTTAATTTTCAATTGATTGTCCTTCCATACAACTTGCACTTTTTCCTTGGATAACGGTTCGTACATACATTGTTAATGACTAATTTCCAATTTTATGTATACAACTATTGCATGCACATTCAATGTACCTCTCTTTGATTCTCTGGCAAACTTATGAATCATAGATATGAGGCTGTTCCTCCTTCAACTTGCTCTATATAAAAATGAAAATCACATACAGTCAAATCTCTAAAATCAACCTATTCAAGTTAGTGTTACAAGTAGAAGGAGTGTTGAAATTAGTTCCATATCAAAAAAATAAAGAAGAGTAAGGAGTTTATAAGATGAGAGGTCCATTAACTTGACATATTAAAATTTTGAGTTGGATGTGATTTCTTCTCATCTTATATTATTTCACTTGATTCTTTCCCAAAATCTTTTTGATGGTCGAGAGCTTCCACGGTTGGCCCAACAATTCAATTATCAAAACAATGCACAATTAATTTAGAATAAATATATAGGAAATCAAGTTTGAATTAATTCATATTAGTTAATTCTTTTTTGTTATAAAATTTCTTTTAAAACTCTCAACGGTATGAAAGATTTAGGATTTAATGCTAGAATTCAGGATTTAAAATAAAAAATTTAAGATAAAAAATCATTTTAAAAATTAATTGATATTAACTAACAAAAATTATTCTCTAATAACTAGTGTTGAAGCTGAACTCATTAATTTAACTTTAATTAGTTGGTCTTTGTTTATTTGGGCATGTGAATTAAGTATAGTGTTTTGGATAGTGGCTAGTGGCTATATTCCAAAGACGCATGGATGGTCCAATGCATGCTTAAGATTCAAATAAACTTTTCATGACAGCATACTAGCCAGCTACTTAAGCTTGTATTACAGTAATACCTCAAATTGGTCCAGTTGTTAACTATAATTAATTATTAATCAACTAATAATTAATTAATTAATTGAAGTTGATGGCTAGGTTTAAGTGATGGAGTGTTGTAAATGCATGCACCTATCAATAGTGTTTAAGATGTCATCAATGTACCTAAAAAATTGCTTTCACCAACCCCAAAGAAAAATGATGATAATAATAATAATAATAAAAGTAATTTGTGGCAATGGCTTAAGAATGGTGGGAAGAATTAGAGCAATTTTAACTGTGGGCCAAAGAAGAGAAACTGAAAATAACATTAATTAAGTAACATTTAACAATGATGTATAAAATATAAAATATTCCAAAAATTTAAATTAATAGAAGGAAATATTATTTTTAAATAAGAATCGCTTTAATACTATGTCATAAAATTACTCATTTTAAAAATTTAAATTGATATAAGACGAGACAACATAAAATAACTTATAATAATACATTTACGATTGAACATTTTTGACAAAAACGTATTAGTGTATTTAGTCTACCAATTAATTGATAGTATATTACTATATTATCGTAGAATATATATCAGAATATATACACATATCAGACAAACTTAGGAGTTGGACTTAGTTCATTCATCCATTATTTCATGCACCCCAGCTAATAGAATTCAAACATTTTCATCGGTATAATGTCTTCAATATATAGATACAAAACATAATTATTTTGTTTTGTTAATTTATTTTACCAACATCATTAGCTCATGGAATGAGCAATATTTCGTATTTATAGACTATTTAGATATTTTATTATATTTGAAAAAGGTAAAATTTATCGAAAAAATTTTCAAGTGTACCGTTATACTGATATATCAGTGATTTTTAACCCTTGATTATAATTATAAATATTATATATATTTTTTATAATTAAGATCAACGGTTAAAAATTACTGAAACATCAGTATGACAGTATACTTAAAAATTTTCTAAACTTATAATATAAAAAAGATTTTAAATGTACCGCATATTGGTATTTCACTAATTTTTAATAGTTGATCTTAATTATATATATTATATATTTTTTATAATTAAGATCAATAATTAAAAATTAATAAAACACCGGTACACTTGAAAATTTTCCCATAATATATATGGTGATAAGAACTTGATTTAACAAGTAACGTTAAAACACCTTAATTGCAGTAACTTTTGACATAATAATAAAATTAAACACTTGATGCAATACATTTCATTTACACATAAAAAATCCCAAATAATGTTTACATCTAATCAGGTCCAAATCTAATTTTATAGGCAGCAGAAAGCATCTGACAATGTCTAGAAGCAGCAATGAGGCAGAATTCAAAGGATTGTTGATGCACTAATCGAGATCAGTTGGCTGCAGAATCTATTGATTATTGAAATCAGGATGCCTTGCTAAGTGAAATCTATGATATTTTGTGACAATCTAAGTGCAATAATTCTAATTTAATTATACCAACGGTAAGTTAGTTAGAGAGTAACCACTCACCATTATGTTTAATTTTCTGTGAGTTTCTATAAATATCAATTTGTTGTAACTAACTCAGTCAGTTTTTGTAATTGCAAAAATTTCATTTCCCTCCAATTCTGCTCTAGATACTTTGCACCTGTATCTTAATGTCCACACTCTTAAAATCTTTAGATTATAAAGGTCTCTTTTAACTAATTTGGATTGATTGAGTAATTAATTTATTCGTTCGCTTAAGTGAATGGTGTAAGTTTGAATTTCATCTTATGTATTCAATAACTTATGGAAAAGTATAGGTAAAAGATGAAAATACTAAATAATGTGAACAATAAATATATCGGATGTTCATTTTACTAGGTGTACAGATGGTTATTTTAATATTAAGATTTATGTAGGTAATTTGAAAGTGTAGTGTATTTTTATTTGATTGGTGATTATTCATGTTATTCAAGATAATCATTGTTTACCTAACACTCCCCATAACTTATTAACTAATGAAAAACTGTGTTAACTGAAGCTCACGTATCCAATAGTCTTTTATATTTTTCTGTTTTTTTTAGTTTTTAAATTTTTTTACAAATTAAAAGTAAATTCAATTAAAATAATATTGAAATATACTATATATTTCTTATTTTCAAAAACTCTTAATCAAACTTGTATTTCATTTTTCTATCATTATATATTGTGTTAAAAGAATCTTTGGCCTCCCCAAAATTATTTTTCTCATATACCTAAGTGTGTAGTTTTGATAATCTCTTAAAAGTAATAATTACATATTTATAGCATTTTGTTATTATTAGATGAAAAAAAAAAACTCATTTGGATCCAAAAGGCATCATCAAATCATGAACCCGCAGATGGAGGGTGCAAACTTGGAGCTAAAAATGGGTGTGTGGGGATTATTGGAAAGATTAGCATTATTGAACGAAAAAAAGGATGGAATATATAGGAGCATCCTTTGTGGCTTTGTGTCTCTATGTTTGCTACTTTTTATTTTTATTGGTGCATAATATATAAGGGAATTGGTGACGTGGCATAGGAATGGCAACCATGAATGAATGAATGAATATGTTGATTTGGAGTATCCCTCATGCTGCATGGATTATTATTGGTGGCTGCGTGCCTCATTCCATGGCCCCACACACATTAGTAATCATCGTTCTATACATTATTCTCTATATTCATTTAATTTAATTATCTTCATAGCTATATATGTATGAATTTACAACCAAGTTGTTCTTCAAGTCATGCATCATGGTTATTTGTGTCTTGTCTATGAAAGATGTAATTCACATTCACAGCATTCAACAACTTCAATTTTTTGGAGTTGTCTTTATTACAACTTACATGTTTCTATATTAGAAATTTTGAATAATCAAGTTCTTATAGAGTAAAAGTATAATTATATTTTTTAATCAAAATAATAAAACTTATTTCTCATTTGGGAATGCAATTTGCATGACTCTCAAATGCTCTTCTTGTGAGCAAGTAAACCGCCACATTTGTTGTCCTCTAAATCAAGTCTAAAACACATTGTTTAATTTCTCTACTTTTAAGTTTTAACTCAAACATATTTCCTATAACATCCTATTTTAATTAAAAAAAATTACAATGTGATATCAGAATTTTTATTATCTGAATGTCTAAAGTTCAATCCTCCAAAATTTAAAAAAAAAAAGAATTTTAGTATATACCAAATAAAAAAAGTGCACAAATCCCAACAAAATTTTTTGTATGAGAAGATCAGATGTATTAGAGATATAACTAATTATATTTTTTTACCAACTTACATTTTTAAGAAAAATGTTATTTTAAGACTAACTAGCCAATTAAAATATAATGTAGTGTAATTAAAATTGATTCTACTCACCCCTAAAAACATTTTCAATTACACACCGATACCATTCATGTACCACACATTGTGAGTTGCTGCGGAAAAATAAAACAGGAGTCTATAATTTGTTAAGATATATATATAGAGTACATTGCATATGTATATGTATGTATATTTTCAACCCCTTCAGCCAAATTCAATTAACTTCATATATAATATATTAAGAAAGTTGTGAGAACCGTGGTGTAGGTATGCAATCATTGCATTTATTTTTTTTTCCTTTTTTTTTGAAAAAAATTTAAATATTTTTTAATTAACTTACATATTTTCAAATTTCATTTTTACTCGTCGCCTTTCACTAAAAAAAACAAATTTGATTATTGTTCATTTTTTTCTTATATTTAACAACATATTAATTATATATTAATTATTATATATCAAATAATTAAATGGCTAACATTTTTTATATATTATAAAATTGAGGGAAATCACCAAAAATGTGATTTAGTTGTGTTTTCCAAAAATACAAGGGAGACAAATTTAAAATTAATAAGATATTAGAAGGCATAGTAATTTTTTTATTTTTGAACATACAATTCGTGAGAAACATATTTTAAATTTTTATTTGTAATTTTTAAAAATTATTGATAGTGAATTATATTCTTAAAAAGTTTGTTAATTTTTAAAACATTTTTAAGAAAAAGAATTTGTCGAAGCAAACTGTATAAAGAAAATTTGCCTCTAACCATAATTGATGAACCACAAATTACATCATTTTTGTGTAAAACATCTTTCACCCTACTCTATGAAATTTAATTAGCTATCTAATGACACCAAAAATTTATTATTATTTTTTTCACATTGTTTCCAAATATAGGAGAACATATCCACCTCCTTGGGTCCATGGGTGTCACTCTTGGAAAATAATTGAATGACAATGTATATACTATATACTAACAAAGATAAAGCAAAAGTACATGAACACGAATATAGATACACTCTATGACCCTAAAGAATGAAAGTTAACCACAAATGTCAATGGCCACGGTGTGTACTTTTTAGTAACAATCGTCAGAAATATTTAATCTTCTTTCACATGTGGGCACTGGACCTGTTTAATTTAATCTCTCTCCTTTTTTTTTTTCATTCCAATAGAAACAATTTACCAGAGGTTAGTTAAATATTGGCACATTAACAGTTCTTTCATTTTCCAACTTATTTTTCCTTTATCACTTTACAATGAAGATCTAGATCTAAATCTTTATCAGCACCAAGTTACTTATTATCACCATATATGCAACTAATCCATTGTTACAAGTTATTTAATTTGAATTTGAATGGCACACTTTAATTTTTTGGGCAGAAATATAAGTTATACATGTTACGTAAAGGGAAAGGTGCTGATGGAAAAAGAATAATTATGGGCAAGCATGCGAAGGTACACCATAGCATTTTTGTATACTGATCCCAAAATTGGGCATTGGCCTAAATATAAGCATAGGTAACGAAATTCCACAAAGGTTGTTGTCAACTAATAAGACCCAATGAATTCATTAAGGTAGACCTAATCAAAACACAGCCAGATACATGCATCTCCCCAATAACATTAATATCTTCCTCTCATTTTCTCTCTCCTTTAAAACGTACAAATACTATTAATCAAGATCGTCAGCACGCAGTTTTCATCACACCCATAGTTTCTCAACATTGCTTGTATTTCTAGCAATACAACCAAATCTAAATAAGGTATCATCAATCTTATTTAATACTAGATCCAATCCTCTTAACTTGCCCATTTCAAGCAGGACTTCCTCTGTTATGAATTCTCTCTTTTTAAAATCTTAAGCCCTTTTTTGATGTTTACAAGTCTCACATCTTTTGAAAACACCATATCTAAATAGTTTGAGTACAAGATATATCAAGATGTTTAAGTTAATATAATATTATTATACTCCAAAATCAAGCAAAGAGAAACCAAGATAATATACAAGAAATTAAACTGAAAAATACAAGAATTAAACAAAACTAAACATTAAAAATAAAAAAGGCACATAGATTAAAACGACAAAGTAAAAGAAAGATCTACATTATTGAGAAATCAAGAGGAAAAAGAAGAAAAGTTTGGAGTGGTGGTAGAAGAAGAAAAGGCGAGGAGAAAAAGAAAGAGCAAGATGAATAGCGGGAGGAAGAGTAGCATGAGAGGCGGTGGTGGAAGAGGGGGAAGCACCAATGGCAACACAAGAATGGAGAGTGTCACAACTGCCAATATCATTGCTGAGTACCTTATCATCAATGCACATATGCTCTCGTTCTTGTTATTGTCACTACCACCATTGTCATTATCATTCATCACCATGTAATAATTCTTTTTTGTGCGAAGATTTCTACCTGTATCATGATGTGAAGACATCATCATGTTCATTGCCTCATGACATCAATTGCCAACAAGGAAATCAAAAATGCGAAGTGAGTACTGAAAGAAAGACAGAGAGAAAGAGAGATTTATAAGAGAAGAAATTAAATAATGAAAAAAGGAGAAGGGGTTATGGGATTATATTGGAGTTAGATAGGGACAAAGAGATTGAGAAGGAAAAGGGAGAGAGAAACGGGTCAAGTCATAGTCATAGTCATTGTAAATGCCAAATATCACAAATGTCTTGGTTCAGCCAACTCAAACATATACAAATTTAGAGTTTAATTCTCTTGTCTTGTAAACTTTAATTTTTTTTGAAAAAGTAATATCTTCGCTAAATATCAAAATTGTATGTCCAAAAAGATTTAAAATTTAATTTTCGGTGAATTCAACAAATAAAAATAATATAAAATAAATAAAAAATAATATAAAAATTTAAATAAATTAAAAAATACTCTTATTTAAAAAAATATTCAAGGTATAATCA